>NW_027472760.1:0-333301 GCF_030347505.1 Rhynchophorus ferrugineus | reverse complement strand
CAATAGATAAGACCATTTTACAATTTGGGCCCAAGTTAGAAGCAGAGCCTAAGGTGTAAATTATCGATAGTCCATATCTCGGAAACTATAAGAGATAATGCAATTTGGCAACCGGCAATGTAATTAGCATGCCGAATATTACTTGGAATGTGAATTGGAACGAAATCGCCAATAGATAAGACAATTTTACAATTTGGGCCCAAGTTAGAAGCAGAGCCTAAGGTGTAAATTATCGATAGTCCATATCTCGGAAACTAAAAAGATAATGCAATTTGGCAACCGGCAATGTAATTAGCATGCCGAATATTACTTGGAATGTGAATTGGAACGAAATCGCCAATAGATAAGACCATTTTACAATTTGGGCCCAAGTTAGAAGCAGAGCCTAAGGTGTAAATTATCGATAGTCCATATCTCGGAAACTATAAGAGATAATGCAGTTTCGCAACCGGCAATGAAATTAGCATGCCGAATATTACTTGGAATGTGAATTGGGACGAAATCGCCAATAGATAAGACCATTTTACAATTTGGGCCCAAGTTAGAAGCAGAGCATAAGGTGTAAATTATCGATAGTCCATATCTCGGAAACTATAAGAGATAATGCAATTTGGCAACCGGCAATGTAATTAGCATGCCGAAAATTACTTGGAATGTGAATTGGAACGAAATCGCCAATAGATAAGACCATTTTACAATTTGGGCCCAAGTTAGAAGCAGAGCCTAAGGTGTAAATTATCGATAGTCCATATCTCGGAAACTATAAGAGATAATGCAATTTGGCAACCGGCAATGTAATTAGCATGCCGAATATTACTTGGAATGTGAATTGGAACGAAATCGCCAATAGGTAAGACAATTTTACAATTTGGGCCCAAGTTAGAAGCAGAGCCTAAGGTGTAAATTATCGATAGTCCATATCTCGGAAACTATAAGAGATAATTCAATTTGGCCACCGGCAATGTAATTAGCATGCCGAATATTACTTGGAATGTGAATTGGAACGAAATCGCCAATAGATAAGACCATTTTACAATTTGGGCCCAAGTTAGAAGCAGAGCCTAAGGTGTAAATTATCGATAGTCCATATCTCGGAAACTATAAGAGATAATGCAATTTGGCAACCGGCAATGTAATTAGCATGCCGAATATTACTTGGAATGTGAATTGGAACGAAATCGCCATTAGATAAGGCCATTTTACAATTTGGGCCCAAGTTAGAAGCAGAGCCTATGGTGTAAATTATCGATAGTCCATATCTCGGAAACTATAAGAGATAATGCAATTTGGCAACCGGCAATGTAATTAGCATGCCGAATATTACTTGGAATGTGAATTGGAACGAAATCGCCAATAGATAAGACCATTTTACAATTTGGGCCCAAGTTAGAAGCAGAGCCTAAGGTGTAAATTATCGATAGTCCATATCTCGGAAACTATAAGAGATAATGCAATTTGGCAACCGGCAATGTAATTAGCATGCCGAATATTACTTGGAATGTGAATTGGAACGAAATCGCCAATAGATAAGACGATTTTACAATTTGGGCCCAAGTTAGAAGCAGAGCCTAAGGTGTAAATTATCGATAGTCCATATCTCGGAAACTAAAAGAGATAATGCAATTTGGCAACCGGCAATGTAATTAGCATGCCGAATATTACTTGGAATGTGAATTGGAACGAAATCGCCAATAGATAAGACCATTTTACAATTTGGGCCCAAGTTAGAAGCAGAGCCTAAGGTGTAAATTATCGATAGTCCATATCTCGGAAACTATAAGAGATAATGCAGTTTCGCAACCGGCAATGTAATTAGCATGCCGAATATTACTTGGAATGTGAATTGGGACGAAATCGCCAATAGATAAGACCATTTTACAATTTGGGCCCAAGTTAGAAGCAGAGCCTAAGGTGTAAATTATCGATAGTCCATATCTCGGAAACTATAAGAGATAATGCAGTTTCGCAACCGGCAATGTAATTAGCATGCCGAATATTACTTGGAATGTGAATTGGGACGAAATCGCCAATAGATAAGACCATTTTACAATTTGGGCCCAAGTTAGAAGCAGAGCCTAAGGTGTAAATTATCGATAGTCCATATCTCGGAAACTATAAGAGATAATGCAATTTGGCAACCGGCAATGTAATTAGCATGCCGAATATTACTTGGAATGTGAATTGGAACTAAATCGCCAATAGATAAGACGATTTTACAATTTGGGCCCAAGTTAGAAGCAGAGCCTAAGGTGTAAATTACCGATAGTCCATATCTCGGAAACTATAAGTGATAATGCAATTTGGCAACCGGCAAAGTAATTAGCATGCCGAATATTACTTGGAATGTGAATTGAAACGAAATCGCCAATAGATAAGACCATTTTACAATTTGGGCCCAAGTTAGAAGCAGAGCCTAAGGTGTAAATTATCGATAGTCCATATCTCGGAAACTATAAGAGATAATGCAATTTGGCAACCGGCAATGTAATTAGCATGCCGAATATTACTTGGAATGTGAATTGGAATGAAATCGCCAATAGATAAGACCATTTTACAATTTGTGCCCAAGTTAGAAGCAGAGCCTAAGGTGTAAATTATCCATAGTCCATATCTCGGAAACTATAAGAGATAATGCAATTTGGCAACTGGCAATGTAATTAGCATGCCGAATATTACTTGGAATGTGAATTGGGACGAAATCGCCAATAGATAAGACCATTTTACAGTTTGGGCCCAAGTTAGAAGCAGAGCCTAAGGTTAAAAATAATCGATAGTCCATATCTCGGAAACTATAAGAGATAATGCAATTTGGGAACCGGCAATGTAATTAGCATGCCGAATATTACTTGGAATGTGAATTGGAACGAAATCGCCAATAGATAAGACCACTTTACAATTTGGGCCCAAGTTAGAAGCAGAGCCTAAGGTGTAAATTATCGATAGTCCATATCTCGGAAACTATAAGAGATAATGCAATTTGGCAACCGGCAATGTAATTAGCATGCCGAATACTACTTGGAATGTGAATTGGAACGAAATCGCCAATAGATAAGACCATTTTACAGTTTGGGCCCAAGTTAGAAGCAGAGCCTAAGGTTAAAAATAATCGATAGTCCATATCTCGGAAACTATAAGAGATAATGCAATTTGGGAACCGGCAATGTAATTAGCATGCCGAATATTACTTGGAATGTGAATTGGAACGAAATCGCCAATAGATAAGACCATTTTACAATTTGGGCCCAAGTTAGAAGCAGAGCCTAAGGTGTAAATTATCGATAGTCCATATCTCGGAAACTATAAGAGATAATGCAACTTGGCCACCGGCAATGTAATTAGCATGCCGAATATTACTTGGAATGTGAATTGGAACGAAATCGCCAATAGGTAAGGCCATTTTACAATTTGGGCCCAAGTTAGAAGCAGAGCCTAAGGTGTAAATTATCGATAGTCCATATCTCGGAAACTATAGGAGATAATTCAATTTGGCAACCGGCAATGTAATTAGCATGCCGAATATTACTTGGAATGTGAATTGGAACGAAATCGCCAATAGATAAAACCATTTTACAATTTGGGCCCAAGTTAGAAGCAGAGCCTAAGGTGTAAATTATCGATAGTCCATATCTCGGAAACTATAAGAGATAATGCAATTTGGCAACCGGCAATGTAATTAGCATGCCGAATATTACTTGGAATGTGAATTGGAACGAAATCGCCAATAGATAAGACCATTTTACAATTTGTTCCCAAGTTAGAAGCAGAGCCTAAGGTGTAAATTATCCATAGTCCATATCTCGGAAACTATAAGAGATAATGCAATTTGGCAACTGGCAATGTAATTAGCATGCCGAATATTACTTGGAATGTGATTTGGAACGAAATCGCCAATAGATAAGACCATTTTACAATTTGGGCCCAAGTTAGAAGCAGAGCCTAAGGTGTAAATTATCGATAGACCATATCTCGGAAACTATAAGAGATAATGCAATTTGGCATCCGGCAATGTAATTAGCATGCCGAATATTACTTGGAATGTGAATTGGAATGAAATCGCCAATAGATAAGACCATTTTACAATTTGGGCCCAAGTTAGAAGCAGAGCCTAAGGTGTAAATTATCGATAGTCCATATCTCGGAAACTATAAGAGATAATGCAATTTGGCAACCGGCAATGTAATTAGCATGCCGAATATTACTTGGAATGTGAATTGGAACGAAATCGCCAATAGATAAGACGATTTTACAATTTGGGCCCAAGTTAGAAGCAGAGCCTAAGGTGTAAATTACCGATATTCCATATCTCGCAAACTATAAGAGATAATGCAATTTGGCAACCGGCAATTTAATTAGCATGCTGAATATTACTTGGAATGTGAATTGGAACGAAATCGCCAATAGATAAGACCATTTTACAATTTGGGCCCAAGTTAGAAGCAGAGCCTAAGGTGTAAATTATCGATAGTCCATATCTCGGAAACTATAAGAGATAATGCAATTTGGCAACCGGCAATGTAATTAGCATGCCGAATACTACTTGGATTGTGAATTGGAACGAAATCGCCAATAGATAAGACCATTTTACAGTTTGGGCCCAAGTTAGAAGCAGAGCCTAAGGTTAAAAATAATCGATAGTCCATATCTCGGAAACTATAAGAGATAATGCAATTTAGGAACCGGCAATGTAATTAGCATGCCGAATATTACTTGGAATGTGAATTGGAACGAAATCGCCAATAGAGAAGACCATTTTACAATTTGGGCCCAAGTTAGAAGCAGAGCCTAAGGTGTAAATTATCGATAGTCCATATCTCGGAAACTATAAGAGATAATGCAATTTGGCAACCGGCAATGTAATTAGCATGCCGAATATTACTTGGAATGTGAATTGGAACGAAATCGCCAATAGATAAGACCATTTTACAATTTGGGCCCAAGTTAGAAGCAGAGCCTAAGGTGTAAATTATCCATAGTCCATATCTCGGAAACTATAAGAGATAATGCAATTTGGCAACCGGCAATGTAATTAGCATGCCGAATATTACTTGGAATGTGAATTGGAACGAAATCGCCAATAGATAAGACCATTTTACAATTTGGGCCCAAGTTAGAAGCAAAGCCTAAGGTGTAAATTATTGATAGTCCATATCTCGGAAACTATAAGAGATAATGCAATTTCGCAACCGGCAATGTAATTAGCATGCCGAATATTACTTGGAGTGTGAATTGGAACGAAATCGCCAATAGATAAGACCATTTTACAATTTGGGCCCAAGTTAGAAGCAGAGCCTAAGGTGTAAATTATCGATAGTCCATATCTCGGAAACTATAAGAGATAATGCAATTTGGCAACCGGCAATGTAATTAGCATGCCGAATATTACTTGGAATGTGAATTGGAACGAAATCGCCAATAGATAAGACCATTTTACAATTTGGGCCCAAGTTAGAAGCAGAGCCTAAGGTGTAAATTATCGATAGTCCATATCTCGGAAACTATAAGAGATAATGCAATTTGGCAACCGGCAATGTAATTAGCATGCCGAATATTACTTGGAATGTGAATTGGAACGAAATCGCCAATAGATAAGACCATTTTACAATTTGGGCCCAAGTTAGAAGCAGAGCCTAAGGTGTAAATTATCGATAGTCCATATCTCGGAAACTATAAGAGATAATGCAATTTGGCGACCGGCAATGTAATTAGCATACCGAATATTACTTGGAATGTGAATTGGAACGAAATCGCCAATAGATAAGACCATATTACAATTTGGGCCCAAGTTAGAAGCAGAGCCTAAGGTGTAAATTATCGATAGTCCATATCTCGGAAACTATAAGAGATAATGCAATTTGGCAACCGGCAATGTAATTAGCATGCCGAATATTACTTGGAATGTGAATTGGAACGAAATCGCCAATAGATAAGACCATTTTACAATTTGGGCCCAAGTTAGAAGCAGAGCCTAAGGTGTAAATTATCGATAGTCCATATCTCGGAAACTATAAGAGATAATGCAATTTGGCAACCGGCAATGTAATTAGCATGCCGAATATTACTTGGGATGTGAATTGGAACGAAATCGCCAATAGGTAAGACAATTTTACAATTTGGGCCCAAGTTAGAAGCAGAGCCTAAGGTGTAAATTATCGATAGTCCATATCTCGGAAACTATAAGAGATAATTCAATTTGGCCACCGGCAATGTAATTAGCATGCCGAATATTACTTGGAATGTGAATTGGAACGAAATCGCCAATAGATAAGACCATTTTACAATTTGGGCCCAAGTTAGAAGCAGAGCCTAAGGTGTAAATTATCGATAGTCCATATCTCGGAAACTATAAGAGATAATGCAATTTGGCAACCGGCAATGTAATTAGCATGCCGAATATTACTTGGAATGTGAATTGGAACGAAATCGCCAATAGATAAGGCCATTTTACAATTTGGGCCCAAGTTAGAAGCAGAGCCTATGGTGTAAATTATCGATAGTCCATATCTCGGAAACTACAAGAGATAATGCAATTTGGCAACCGGCAATGTAATTAGCATGCCGAATATTACTTGGAATGTGAATTGGAACGAAATCGCCAATAGATAAGACCATTTTACAATTTGGGCCCAAGTTAGAAGCAGAGCCTAAGGTGTAAATTATCGATAGTCCATATCTCGGAAACTATAAGAGATAATGCAATTTGGCAACCGGCAATGTAATTAGCATGCCGAATATTACTTGGAATGTGAATTGGAACGAAATCGCCAATAGATAAGACAATTTTACAATTTGGGCCCAAGTTAGAAGCAGAGCCTAAGGTGTAAATTATCGATAGTCCATATCTCGGAAACTAAAAAGATAATGCAATTTGGCAACCGGCAATGTAATTAGCATGCCGAATATTACTTGGAATGTGAATTGGAACGAAATCGCCAATAGATAAGACCATTTTACAATTTGGGCCCAAGTTAGAAGCAGAGCCTAAGGTGTAAATTATCGATAGTCCATATCTCGGAAACTATAAGAGATAATGCAGTTTCGCAACCGGCAATGAAATTAGCATGCCGAATATTACTTGGAATGTGAATTGGGACGAAATCGCCAATAGATAAGACCATTTTACAATTTGGGCCCAAGTTAGAAGCAGAGCATAAGGTGTAAATTATCGATAGTCCATATCTCGGAAACTATAAGAGATAATGCAATTTGGCAACCGGCAATGTAATTAGCATGCCGAAAATTACTTGGAATGTGAATTGGAACGAAATCGCCAATAGATAAGACCATTTTACAATTTGGGCCCAAGTTAGAAGCAGAGCCTAAGGTGTAAATTATCGATAGTCCATATCTCGGAAACTATAAGAGATAATGCAATTTGGCAACCGGCAATGTAATTAGCATGCCGAATATTACTTGGAATGTGAATTGGAACGAAATCGCCAATAGGTAAGACAATTTTACAATTTGGGCCCAAGTTAGAAGCAGAGCCTAAGGTGTAAATTATCGATAGTCCATATCTCGGAAACTATAAGAGATAATTCAATTTGGCCACCGGCAATGTAATTAGCATGCCGAATATTACTTGGAATGTGAATTGGAACGAAATCGCCAATAGATAAGACCATTTTACAATTTGGGCCCAAGTTAGAAGCAGAGCCTAAGGTGTAAATTATCGATAGTCCATATCTCGGAAACTATAAGAGATAATGCAATTTGGCAACCGGCAATGTAATTAGCATGCCGAATATTACTTGGAATGTGAATTGGAACGAAATCGCCATTAGATAAGGCCATTTTACAATTTGGGCCCAAGTTAGAAGCAGAGCCTATGGTGTAAATTATCGATAGTCCATATCTCGGAAACTATAAGAGATAATGCAATTTGGCAACCGGCAATGTAATTAGCATGCCGAATATTACTTGGAATGTGAATTGGAACGAAATCGCCAATAGATAAGACCATTTTACAATTTGGGCCCAAGTTAGAAGCAGAGCCTAAGGTGTAAATTATCGATAGTCCATATCTCGGAAACTATAAGAGATAATGCAATTTGGCAACCGGCAATGTAATTAGCATGCCGAATATTACTTGGAATGTGAATTGGAACGAAATCGCCAATAGATAAGACGATTTTACAATTTGGGCCCAAGTTAGAAGCAGAGCCTAAGGTGTAAATTATCGATAGTCCATATCTCGGAAACTAAAAGAGATAATGCAATTTGGCAACCGGCAATGTAATTAGCATGCCGAATATTACTTGGAATGTGAATTGGAACGAAATCGCCAATAGATAAGACCATTTTACAATTTGGGCCCAAGTTAGAAGCAGAGCCTAAGGTGTAAATTATCGATAGTCCATATCTCGGAAACTATAAGAGATAATGCAGTTTCGCAACCGGCAATGTAATTAGCATGCCGAATATTACTTGGAATGTGAATTGGGACGAAATCGCCAATAGATAAGACCATTTTACAATTTGGGCCCAAGTTAGAAGCAGAGCCTAAGGTGTAAATTATCGATAGTCCATATCTCGGAAACTATAAGAGATAATGCAGTTTCGCAACCGGCAATGTAATTAGCATGCCGAATATTACTTGGAATGTGAATTGGGACGAAATCGCCAATAGATAAGACCATTTTACAATTTGGGCCCAAGTTAGAAGCAGAGCCTAAGGTGTAAATTATCGATAGTCCATATCTCGGAAACTATAAGAGATAATGCAATTTGGCAACCGGCAATGTAATTAGCATGCCGAATATTACTTGGAATGTGAATTGGAACTAAATCGCCAATAGATAAGACGATTTTACAATTTGGGCCCAAGTTAGAAGCAGAGCCTAAGGTGTAAATTACCGATAGTCCATATCTCGGAAACTATAAGTGATAATGCAATTTGGCAACCGGCAAAGTAATTAGCATGCCGAATATTACTTGGAATGTGAATTGAAACGAAATCGCCAATAGATAAGACCATTTTACAATTTGGGCCCAAGTTAGAAGCAGAGCCTAAGGTGTAAATTATCGATAGTCCATATCTCGGAAACTATAAGAGATAATGCAATTTGGCAACCGGCAATGTAATTAGCATGCCGAATATTACTTGGAATGTGAATTGGAATGAAATCGCCAATAGATAAGACCATTTTACAATTTGTGCCCAAGTTAGAAGCAGAGCCTAAGGTGTAAATTATCCATAGTCCATATCTCGGAAACTATAAGAGATAATGCAATTTGGCAACTGGCAATGTAATTAGCATGCCGAATATTACTTGGAATGTGAATTGGGACGAAATCGCCAATAGATAAGACCATTTTACAGTTTGGGCCCAAGTTAGAAGCAGAGCCTAAGGTTAAAAATAATCGATAGTCCATATCTCGGAAACTATAAGAGATAATGCAATTTGGGAACCGGCAATGTAATTAGCATGCCGAATATTACTTGGAATGTGAATTGGAACGAAATCGCCAATAGATAAGACCACTTTACAATTTGGGCCCAAGTTAGAAGCAGAGCCTAAGGTGTAAATTATCGATAGTCCATATCTCGGAAACTATAAGAGATAATGCAATTTGGCAACCGGCAATGTAATTAGCATGCCGAATACTACTTGGAATGTGAATTGGAACGAAATCGCCAATAGATAAGACCATTTTACAGTTTGGGCCCAAGTTAGAAGCAGAGCCTAAGGTTAAAAATAATCGATAGTCCATATCTCGGAAACTATAAGAGATAATGCAATTTGGGAACCGGCAATGTAATTAGCATGCCGAATATTACTTGGAATGTGAATTGGAACGAAATCGCCAATAGATAAGACCATTTTACAATTTGGGCCCAAGTTAGAAGCAGAGCCTAAGGTGTAAATTATCGATAGTCCATATCTCGGAAACTATAAGAGATAATGCAACTTGGCCACCGGCAATGTAATTAGCATGCCGAATATTACTTGGAATGTGAATTGGAACGAAATCGCCAATAGGTAAGGCCATTTTACAATTTGGGCCCAAGTTAGAAGCAGAGCCTAAGGTGTAAATTATCGATAGTCCATATCTCGGAAACTATAGGAGATAATTCAATTTGGCAACCGGCAATGTAATTAGCATGCCGAATATTACTTGGAATGTGAATTGGAACGAAATCGCCAATAGATAAAACCATTTTACAATTTGGGCCCAAGTTAGAAGCAGAGCCTAAGGTGTAAATTATCGATAGTCCATATCTCGGAAACTATAAGAGATAATGCAATTTGGCAACCGGCAATGTAATTAGCATGCCGAATATTACTTGGAATGTGAATTGGAATGAAATCGCCAATAGATAAGACCATTTTACAATTTGGGCCCAAGTTAGAAGCAGAGCCTAAGGTGTAAATTATCGATAGTCCATATCTCGGAAACTATAAGAGATAATGCAATTTGGCAACCGGCAATGTAATTAGCATGCCGAATATTACTTGGAATGTGAATTGGAACGAAATCGCCAATAGATAAGACGATTTTACAATTTGGGCCCAAGTTAGAAGCAGAGCCTAAGGTGTAAATTATCGATAGTCCATATCTCGGAATCTATAAGAGATAATGCAACTTGGCCACCGGCAATGTAATTAGCATGCCGAATATTACTTGGAATGTGAATTGGAACGAAATCGCCAATAGGTAAGACCATTTTACAATTTGGGCCCAAGTTAGAAGCAGAGCCTAAGGTGTAAATTATCGATAGTCCATATCTCGGAAACTATAGGAGATAATTCAATTTGGCAACCGGCAATGTAATTAGCATGCCGAATATTACTTGGAATGTGAATTGGAACGAAATCGCCAATAGATAAGACCATTTTACAATTTGGGCCCAAGTTAGAAGCAGAGCCTAAGGTGTAAATTATCGATAGTCCATATCTCGGAAACTATAAGAGATAATGCAATTTGGCAACCGGCAATGTAATTAGAATGCCGAATATTACTTGGAATGTGAATTGGAACGAAATCGCCAATAGATAAGACGATTTTACAATTTGGGCCCAAGTTAGAAGCAGAGCCTAAGGTGTAAATTATCGACAGTCCATATCTCGGAAACTATAAGAGATAATGCAATTTGGCAACCGGCAATTTAATTAACATGCCGAATATTACTTGGAATGTGAATTGGAACGAAATCGCCAATAGATAAGACCATTTTACAATTTGGACCCAAGTTAGAAGCAGAGCCTAAGGTGTAAATTATCGATAGTCCATATCTCGGAAACTATAAGAGATAATGCAATTTGGCAACCGGCAATGTAATTAGCATGCCGAATATTACTTGGAATGTGAATTGGAACGAAATAGCCAATAGATAAGACCATTTTACAATTTGGGCCCAAGTTAGAAGCAGAGCCTAAGGTGTAAATTATCGATAGTCCATATCTCTGAAACTATAAGAGATAATGCAATTTGGCAACCGGCAATGTAATTAGCATGCCGAATATTACTTGGAATGTGAATTGGAACGAAATCGCCAATAGATAAGACGATTTTACAATTTGGGCCCAAGTTAGAAGCAGAGCCTAAGGTGTAAATTACCGATATTCCATATCTCGCAAACTATAAGAGATAATGCAATTTGGCAACCGGCAATTTAATTAGCATGCTGAATATTACTTGGAATGTGAATTGGAACGAAATCGCCAATAGATAAGACCATTTTACAATTTGGGCCCAAGTTAGAAGCAGAGCCTAAGGTGTAAATTATCGATAGTCCATATCTCGGAAACTATAAGAGATAATGCAATTTGGCAACCGGCAATGTAATTAGCATGCCGAATACTACTTGGATTGTGAATTGGAACGAAATCGCCAATAGATAAGACCATTTTACAGTTTGGGCCCAAGTTAGAAGCAGAGCCTAAGGTTAAAAATAATCGATAGTCCATATCTCGGAAACTATAAGAGATAATGCAATTTAGGAACCGGCAATGTAATTAGCATGCCGAATATTACTTGGAATGTGAATTGGAACGAAATCGCCAATAGAGAAGACCATTTTACAATTTGGGCCCAAGTTAGAAGCAGAGCCTAAGGTGTAAATTATCGATAGTCCATATCTCGGAAACTATAAGAGATAATGCAATTTGGCAACCGGCAATGTAATTAGCATGCCGAATATTACTTGGAATGTGAATTGGAACGAAATCGCCAATAGATAAGACCATTTTACAATTTGGGCCCAAGTTAGAAGCAGAGCCTAAGGTGTAAATTATCCATAGTCCATATCTCGGAAACTATAAGAGATAATGCAATTTGGCAACCGGCAATGTAATTAGCATGCCGAATATTACTTGGAATGTGAATTGGAACGAAATCGCCAATAGATAAGACCATTTTACAATTTGGGCCCAAGTTAGAAGCAAAGCCTAAGGTGTAAATTATTGATAGTCCATATCTCGGAAACTATAAGAGATAATGCAATTTCGCAACCGGCAATGTAATTAGCATGCCGAATATTACTTGGAGTGTGAATTGGAACGAAATCGCCAATAGATAAGACCATTTTACAATTTGGGCCCAAGTTAGAAGCAGAGCCTAAGGTGTAAATTATCGATAGTCCATATCTCGGAAACTATAAGAGATAATGCAATTTGGCAACCGGCAATGTAATTAGCATGCCGAATATTACTTGGAATGTGAATTGGAACGAAATCGCCAATAGATAAGACCATTTTACAATTTGGGCCCAAGTTAGAAGCAGAGCCTAAGGTGTAAATTATCGATAGTCCATATCTCGGAAACTATAAGAGATAATGCAATTTGGCAACCGGCAATGTAATTAGCATGCCGAATATTACTTGGAATGTGAATTGGAACGAAATCGCCAATAGATAAGACCATTTTACAATTTGGGCCCAAGTTAGAAGCAGAGCCTAAGGTGTAAATTATCGATAGTCCATATCTCGGAAACTATAAGAGATAATGCAATTTGGCGACCGGCAATGTAATTAGCATACCGAATATTACTTGGAATGTGAATTGGAACGAAATCGCCAATAGATAAGACCATATTACAATTTGGGCCCAAGTTAGAAGCAGAGCCTAAGGTGTAAATTATCGATAGTCCATATCTCGGAAACTATAAGAGATAATGCAATTTGGCAACCGGCAATGTAATTAGCATGCCGAATATTACTTGGAATGTGAATTGGAACGAAATCGCCAATAGATAAGACCATTTTACAATTTGGGCCCAAGTTAGAAGCAGAGCCTAAGGTGTAAATTATCGATAGTCCATATCTCGGAAACTATAAGAGATAATGCAATTTGGCAACCGGCAATGTAATTAGCATGCCGAATATTACTTGGGATGTGAATTGGAACGAAATCGCCAATAGGTAAGACAATTTTACAATTTGGGCCCAAGTTAGAAGCAGAGCCTAAGGTGTAAATTATCGATAGTCCATATCTCGGAAACTATAAGAGATAATTCAATTTGGCCACCGGCAATGTAATTAGCATGCCGAATATTACTTGGAATGTGAATTGGAACGAAATCGCCAATAGATAAGACCATTTTACAATTTGGGCCCAAGTTAGAAGCAGAGCCTAAGGTGTAAATTATCGATAGTCCATATCTCGGAAACTATAAGAGATAATGCAATTTGGCAACCGGCAATGTAATTAGCATGCCGAATATTACTTGGAATGTGAATTGGAACGAAATCGCCAATAGATAAGGCCATTTTACAATTTGGGCCCAAGTTAGAAGCAGAGCCTATGGTGTAAATTATCGATAGTCCATATCTCGGAAACTACAAGAGATAATGCAATTTGGCAACCGGCAATGTAATTAGCATGCCGAATATTACTTGGAATGTGAATTGGAACGAAATCGCCAATAGATAAGACCATTTTACAATTTGGGCCCAAGTTAGAAGCAGAGCCTAAGGTGTAAATTATCGATAGTCCATATCTCGGAAACTATAAGAGATAATGCAATTTGGCAACCGGCAATGTAATTAGCATGCCGAATATTACTTGGAATGTGAATTGGAACGAAATCGCCAATAGATAAGACAATTTTACAATTTGGGCCCAAGTTAGAAGCAGAGCCTAAGGTGTAAATTATCGATAGTCCATATCTCGGAAACTAAAAAGATAATGCAATTTGGCAACCGGCAATGTAATTAGCATGCCGAATATTACTTGGAATGTGAATTGGAACGAAATCGCCAATAGATAAGACCATTTTACAATTTGGGCCCAAGTTAGAAGCAGAGCCTAAGGTGTAAATTATCGATAGTCCATATCTCGGAAACTATAAGAGATAATGCAGTTTCGCAACCGGCAATGAAATTAGCATGCCGAATATTACTTGGAATGTGAATTGGGACGAAATCGCCAATAGATAAGACCATTTTACAATTTGGGCCCAAGTTAGAAGCAGAGCATAAGGTGTAAATTATCGATAGTCCATATCTCGGAAACTATAAGAGATAATGCAATTTGGCAACCGGCAATGTAATTAGCATGCCGAAAATTACTTGGAATGTGAATTGGAACGAAATCGCCAATAGATAAGACCATTTTACAATTTGGGCCCAAGTTAGAAGCAGAGCCTAAGGTGTAAATTATCGATAGTCCATATCTCGGAAACTATAAGAGATAATGCAATTTGGCAACCGGCAATGTAATTAGCATGCCGAATATTACTTGGAATGTGAATTGGAACGAAATCGCCAATAGGTAAGACAATTTTACAATTTGGGCCCAAGTTAGAAGCAGAGCCTAAGGTGTAAATTATCGATAGTCCATATCTCGGAAACTATAAGAGATAATTCAATTTGGCCACCGGCAATGTAATTAGCATGCCGAATATTACTTGGAATGTGAATTGGAACGAAATCGCCAATAGATAAGACCATTTTACAATTTGGGCCCAAGTTAGAAGCAGAGCCTAAGGTGTAAATTATCGATAGTCCATATCTCGGAAACTATAAGAGATAATGCAATTTGGCAACCGGCAATGTAATTAGCATGCCGAATATTACTTGGAATGTGAATTGGAACGAAATCGCCATTAGATAAGGCCATTTTACAATTTGGGCCCAAGTTAGAAGCAGAGCCTATGGTGTAAATTATCGATAGTCCATATCTCGGAAACTATAAGAGATAATGCAATTTGGCAACCGGCAATGTAATTAGCATGCCGAATATTACTTGGAATGTGAATTGGAACGAAATCGCCAATAGATAAGACCATTTTACAATTTGGGCCCAAGTTAGAAGCAGAGCCTAAGGTGTAAATTATCGATAGTCCATATCTCGGAAACTATAAGAGATAATGCAATTTGGCAACCGGCAATGTAATTAGCATGCCGAATATTACTTGGAATGTGAATTGGAACGAAATCGCCAATAGATAAGACGATTTTACAATTTGGGCCCAAGTTAGAAGCAGAGCCTAAGGTGTAAATTATCGATAGTCCATATCTCGGAAACTAAAAGAGATAATGCAATTTGGCAACCGGCAATGTAATTAGCATGCCGAATATTACTTGGAATGTGAATTGGAACGAAATCGCCAATAGATAAGACCATTTTACAATTTGGGCCCAAGTTAGAAGCAGAGCCTAAGGTGTAAATTATCGATAGTCCATATCTCGGAAACTATAAGAGATAATGCAGTTTCGCAACCGGCAATGTAATTAGCATGCCGAATATTACTTGGAATGTGAATTGGGACGAAATCGCCAATAGATAAGACCATTTTACAATTTGGGCCCAAGTTAGAAGCAGAGCCTAAGGTGTAAATTATCGATAGTCCATATCTCGGAAACTATAAGAGATAATGCAGTTTCGCAACCGGCAATGTAATTAGCATGCCGAATATTACTTGGAATGTGAATTGGGACGAAATCGCCAATAGATAAGACCATTTTACAATTTGGGCCCAAGTTAGAAGCAGAGCCTAAGGTGTAAATTATCGATAGTCCATATCTCGGAAACTATAAGAGATAATGCAATTTGGCAACCGGCAATGTAATTAGCATGCCGAATATTACTTGGAATGTGAATTGGAACTAAATCGCCAATAGATAAGACGATTTTACAATTTGGGCCCAAGTTAGAAGCAGAGCCTAAGGTGTAAATTACCGATAGTCCATATCTCGGAAACTATAAGTGATAATGCAATTTGGCAACCGGCAAAGTAATTAGCATGCCGAATATTACTTGGAATGTGAATTGAAACGAAATCGCCAATAGATAAGACCATTTTACAATTTGGGCCCAAGTTAGAAGCAGAGCCTAAGGTGTAAATTATCGATAGTCCATATCTCGGAAACTATAAGAGATAATGCAATTTGGCAACCGGCAATGTAATTAGCATGCCGAATATTACTTGGAATGTGAATTGGAATGAAATCGCCAATAGATAAGACCATTTTACAATTTGTGCCCAAGTTAGAAGCAGAGCCTAAGGTGTAAATTATCCATAGTCCATATCTCGGAAACTATAAGAGATAATGCAATTTGGCAACTGGCAATGTAATTAGCATGCCGAATATTACTTGGAATGTGAATTGGGACGAAATCGCCAATAGATAAGACCATTTTACAGTTTGGGCCCAAGTTAGAAGCAGAGCCTAAGGTTAAAAATAATCGATAGTCCATATCTCGGAAACTATAAGAGATAATGCAATTTGGGAACCGGCAATGTAATTAGCATGCCGAATATTACTTGGAATGTGAATTGGAACGAAATCGCCAATAGATAAGACCACTTTACAATTTGGGCCCAAGTTAGAAGCAGAGCCTAAGGTGTAAATTATCGATAGTCCATATCTCGGAAACTATAAGAGATAATGCAATTTGGCAACCGGCAATGTAATTAGCATGCCGAATACTACTTGGAATGTGAATTGGAACGAAATCGCCAATAGATAAGACCATTTTACAGTTTGGGCCCAAGTTAGAAGCAGAGCCTAAGGTTAAAAATAATCGATAGTCCATATCTCGGAAACTATAAGAGATAATGCAATTTGGGAACCGGCAATGTAATTAGCATGCCGAATATTACTTGGAATGTGAATTGGAACGAAATCGCCAATAGATAAGACCATTTTACAATTTGGGCCCAAGTTAGAAGCAGAGCCTAAGGTGTAAATTATCGATAGTCCATATCTCGGAAACTATAAGAGATAATGCAACTTGGCCACCGGCAATGTAATTAGCATGCCGAATATTACTTGGAATGTGAATTGGAACGAAATCGCCAATAGGTAAGGCCATTTTACAATTTGGGCCCAAGTTAGAAGCAGAGCCTAAGGTGTAAATTATCGATAGTCCATATCTCGGAAACTATAGGAGATAATTCAATTTGGCAACCGGCAATGTAATTAGCATGCCGAATATTACTTGGAATGTGAATTGGAACGAAATCGCCAATAGATAAAACCATTTTACAATTTGGGCCCAAGTTAGAAGCAGAGCCTAAGGTGTAAATTATCGATAGTCCATATCTCGGAAACTATAAGAGATAATGCAATTTGGCAACCGGCAATGTAATTAGCATGCCGAATATTACTTGGAATGTGAATTGGAACGAAATCGCCAATAGATAAGACCATTTTACAATTTGTTCCCAAGTTAGAAGCAGAGCCTAAGGTGTAAATTATCCATAGTCCATATCTCGGAAACTATAAGAGATAATGCAATTTGGCAACTGGCAATGTAATTAGCATGCCGAATATTACTTGGAATGTGATTTGGAACGAAATCGCCAATAGATAAGACCATTTTACAATTTGGGCCCAAGTTAGAAGCAGAGCCTAAGGTGTAAATTATCGATAGACCATATCTCGGAAACTATAAGAGATAATGCAATTTGGCATCCGGCAATGTAATTAGCATGCCGAATATTACTTGGAATGTGAATTGGAATGAAATCGCCAATAGATAAGACCATTTTACAATTTGGGCCCAAGTTAGAAGCAGAGCCTAAGGTGTAAATTATCGATAGTCCATATCTCGGAAACTATAAGAGATAATGCAATTTGGCAACCGGCAATGTAATTAGCATGCCGAATATTACTTGGAATGTGAATTGGAACGAAATCGCCAATAGATAAGACGATTTTACAATTTGGGCCCAAGTTAGAAGCAGAGCCTAAGGTGTAAATTACCGATATTCCATATCTCGCAAACTATAAGAGATAATGCAATTTGGCAACCGGCAATTTAATTAGCATGCTGAATATTACTTGGAATGTGAATTGGAACGAAATCGCCAATAGATAAGACCATTTTACAATTTGGGCCCAAGTTAGAAGCAGAGCCTAAGGTGTAAATTATCGATAGTCCATATCTCGGAAACTATAAGAGATAATGCAATTTGGCAACCGGCAATGTAATTAGCATGCCGAATACTACTTGGATTGTGAATTGGAACGAAATCGCCAATAGATAAGACCATTTTACAGTTTGGGCCCAAGTTAGAAGCAGAGCCTAAGGTTAAAAATAATCGATAGTCCATATCTCGGAAACTATAAGAGATAATGCAATTTAGGAACCGGCAATGTAATTAGCATGCCGAATATTACTTGGAATGTGAATTGGAACGAAATCGCCAATAGAGAAGACCATTTTACAATTTGGGCCCAAGTTAGAAGCAGAGCCTAAGGTGTAAATTATCGATAGTCCATATCTCGGAAACTATAAGAGATAATGCAATTTGGCAACCGGCAATGTAATTAGCATGCCGAATATTACTTGGAATGTGAATTGGAACGAAATCGCCAATAGATAAGACCATTTTACAATTTGGGCCCAAGTTAGAAGCAGAGCCTAAGGTGTAAATTATCCATAGTCCATATCTCGGAAACTATAAGAGATAATGCAATTTGGCAACCGGCAATGTAATTAGCATGCCGAATATTACTTGGAATGTGAATTGGAACGAAATCGCCAATAGATAAGACCATTTTACAATTTGGGCCCAAGTTAGAAGCAAAGCCTAAGGTGTAAATTATTGATAGTCCATATCTCGGAAACTATAAGAGATAATGCAATTTCGCAACCGGCAATGTAATTAGCATGCCGAATATTACTTGGAGTGTGAATTGGAACGAAATCGCCAATAGATAAGACCATTTTACAATTTGGGCCCAAGTTAGAAGCAGAGCCTAAGGTGTAAATTATCGATAGTCCATATCTCGGAAACTATAAGAGATAATGCAATTTGGCAACCGGCAATGTAATTAGCATGCCGAATATTACTTGGAATGTGAATTGGAACGAAATCGCCAATAGATAAGACCATTTTACAATTTGGGCCCAAGTTAGAAGCAGAGCCTAAGGTGTAAATTATCGATAGTCCATATCTCGGAAACTATAAGAGATAATGCAATTTGGCAACCGGCAATGTAATTAGCATGCCGAATATTACTTGGAATGTGAATTGGAACGAAATCGCCAATAGATAAGACCATTTTACAATTTGGGCCCAAGTTAGAAGCAGAGCCTAAGGTGTAAATTATCGATAGTCCATATCTCGGAAACTATAAGAGATAATGCAATTTGGCGACCGGCAATGTAATTAGCATACCGAATATTACTTGGAATGTGAATTGGAACGAAATCGCCAATAGATAAGACCATATTACAATTTGGGCCCAAGTTAGAAGCAGAGCCTAAGGTGTAAATTATCGATAGTCCATATCTCGGAAACTATAAGAGATAATGCAATTTGGCAACCGGCAATGTAATTAGCATGCCGAATATTACTTGGAATGTGAATTGGAACGAAATCGCCAATAGATAAGACCATTTTACAATTTGGGCCCAAGTTAGAAGCAGAGCCTAAGGTGTAAATTATCGATAGTCCATATCTCGGAAACTATAAGAGATAATGCAATTTGGCAACCGGCAATGTAATTAGCATGCCGAATATTACTTGGGATGTGAATTGGAACGAAATCGCCAATAGGTAAGACAATTTTACAATTTGGGCCCAAGTTAGAAGCAGAGCCTAAGGTGTAAATTATCGATAGTCCATATCTCGGAAACTATAAGAGATAATTCAATTTGGCCACCGGCAATGTAATTAGCATGCCGAATATTACTTGGAATGTGAATTGGAACGAAATCGCCAATAGATAAGACCATTTTACAATTTGGGCCCAAGTTAGAAGCAGAGCCTAAGGTGTAAATTATCGATAGTCCATATCTCGGAAACTATAAGAGATAATGCAATTTGGCAACCGGCAATGTAATTAGCATGCCGAATATTACTTGGAATGTGAATTGGAACGAAATCGCCAATAGATAAGGCCATTTTACAATTTGGGCCCAAGTTAGAAGCAGAGCCTATGGTGTAAATTATCGATAGTCCATATCTCGGAAACTACAAGAGATAATGCAATTTGGCAACCGGCAATGTAATTAGCATGCCGAATATTACTTGGAATGTGAATTGGAACGAAATCGCCAATAGATAAGACCATTTTACAATTTGGGCCCAAGTTAGAAGCAGAGCCTAAGGTGTAAATTATCGATAGTCCATATCTCGGAAACTATAAGAGATAATGCAATTTGGCAACCGGCAATGTAATTAGCATGCCGAATATTACTTGGAATGTGAATTGGAACGAAATCGCCAATAGATAAGACTATTTTACAATTTGGGCCCAAGTTAGAAGCAGAGCCTAAGGTGTAAATTATCGATAGTCCATATCTCGGAAACTAAAAAGATAATGCAATTTGGCAACCGGCAATGTAATTAGCATGCCGAATATTACTTGGAATGTGAATTGGAACGAAATCGCCAATAGATAAGACCATTTTACAATTTGGGCCCAAGTTAGAAGCAGAGCCTAAGGTGTAAATTATCGATAGTCCATATCTCGGAAACTATAAGAGATAATGCAGTTTCGCAACCGGCAATGAAATTAGCATGCCGAATATTACTTGGAATGTGAATTGGGACGAAATCGCCAATAGATAAGACCATTTTACAATTTGGGCCCAAGTTAGAAGCAGAGCATAAGGTGTAAATTATCGATAGTCCATATCTCGGAAACTATAAGAGATAATGCAATTTGGCAACCGGCAATGTAATTAGCATGCCGAAAATTACTTGGAATGTGAATTGGAACGAAATCGCCAATAGATAAGACCATTTTACAATTTGGGCCCAAGTTAGAAGCAGAGCCTAAGGTGTAAATTATCGATAGTCCATATCTCGGAAACTATAAGAGATAATGCAATTTGGCAACCGGCAATGTAATTAGCATGCCGAATATTACTTGGAATGTGAATTGGAACGAAATCGCCAATAGGTAAGACAATTTTACAATTTGGGCCCAAGTTAGAAGCAGAGCCTAAGGTGTAAATTATCGATAGTCCATATCTCGGAAACTATAAGAGATAATTCAATTTGGCCACCGGCAATGTAATTAGCATGCCGAATATTACTTGGAATGTGAATTGGAACGAAATCGCCAATAGATAAGACCATTTTACAATTTGGGCCCAAGTTAGAAGCAGAGCCTAAGGTGTAAATTATCGATAGTCCATATCTCGGAAACTATAAGAGATAATGCAATTTGGCAACCGGCAATGTAATTAGCATGCCGAATATTACTTGGAATGTGAATTGGAACGAAATCGCCATTAGATAAGGCCATTTTACAATTTGGGCCCAAGTTAGAAGCAGAGCCTATGGTGTAAATTATCGATAGTCCATATCTCGGAAACTATAAGAGATAATGCAATTTGGCAACCGGCAATGTAATTAGCATGCCGAATATTACTTGGAATGTGAATTGGAACGAAATCGCCAATAGATAAGACCATTTTACAATTTGGGCCCAAGTTAGAAGCAGAGCCTAAGGTGTAAATTATCGATAGTCCATATCTCGGAAACTATAAGAGATAATGCAATTTGGCAACCGGCAATGTAATTAGCATGCCGAATATTACTTGGAATGTGAATTGGAACGAAATCGCCAATAGATAAGACGATTTTACAATTTGGGCCCAAGTTAGAAGCAGAGCCTAAGGTGTAAATTATCGATAGTCCATATCTCGGAAACTAAAAGAGATAATGCAATTTGGCAACCGGCAATGTAATTAGCATGCCGAATATTACTTGGAATGTGAATTGGAACGAAATCGCCAATAGATAAGACCATTTTACAATTTGGGCCCAAGTTAGAAGCAGAGCCTAAGGTGTAAATTATCGATAGTCCATATCTCGGAAACTATAAGAGATAATGCAGTTTCGCAACCGGCAATGTAATTAGCATGCCGAATATTACTTGGAATGTGAATTGGGACGAAATCGCCAATAGATAAGACCATTTTACAATTTGGGCCCAAGTTAGAAGCAGAGCCTAAGGTGTAAATTATCGATAGTCCATATCTCGGAAACTATAAGAGATAATGCAGTTTCGCAACCGGCAATGTAATTAGCATGCCGAATATTACTTGGAATGTGAATTGGGACGAAATCGCCAATAGATAAGACCATTTTACAATTTGGGCCCAAGTTAGAAGCAGAGCCTAAGGTGTAAATTATCGATAGTCCATATCTCGGAAACTATAAGAGATAATGCAATTTGGCAACCGGCAATGTAATTAGCATGCCGAATATTACTTGGAATGTGAATTGGAACTAAATCGCCAATAGATAAGACGATTTTACAATTTGGGCCCAAGTTAGAAGCAGAGCCTAAGGTGTAAATTACCGATAGTCCATATCTCGGAAACTATAAGTGATAATGCAATTTGGCAACCGGCAAAGTAATTAGCATGCCGAATATTACTTGGAATGTGAATTGAAACGAAATCGCCAATAGATAAGACCATTTTACAATTTGGGCCCAAGTTAGAAGCAGAGCCTAAGGTGTAAATTATCGATAGTCCATATCTCGGAAACTATAAGAGATAATGCAATTTGGCAACCGGCAATGTAATTAGCATGCCGAATATTACTTGGAATGTGAATTGGAATGAAATCGCCAATAGATAAGACCATTTTACAATTTGTGCCCAAGTTAGAAGCAGAGCCTAAGGTGTAAATTATCCATAGTCCATATCTCGGAAACTATAAGAGATAATGCAATTTGGCAACTGGCAATGTAATTAGCATGCCGAATATTACTTGGAATGTGAATTGGGACGAAATCGCCAATAGATAAGACCATTTTACAGTTTGGGCCCAAGTTAGAAGCAGAGCCTAAGGTTAAAAATAATCGATAGTCCATATCTCGGAAACTATAAGAGATAATGCAATTTGGGAACCGGCAATGTAATTAGCATGCCGAATATTACTTGGAATGTGAATTGGAACGAAATCGCCAATAGATAAGACCACTTTACAATTTGGGCCCAAGTTAGAAGCAGAGCCTAAGGTGTAAATTATCGATAGTCCATATCTCGGAAACTATAAGAGATAATGCAATTTGGCAACCGGCAATGTAATTAGCATGCCGAATACTACTTGGAATGTGAATTGGAACGAAATCGCCAATAGATAAGACCATTTTACAGTTTGGGCCCAAGTTAGAAGCAGAGCCTAAGGTTAAAAATAATCGATAGTCCATATCTCGGAAACTATAAGAGATAATGCAATTTGGGAACCGGCAATGTAATTAGCATGCCGAATATTACTTGGAATGTGAATTGGAACGAAATCGCCAATAGATAAGACCATTTTACAATTTGGGCCCAAGTTAGAAGCAGAGCCTAAGGTGTAAATTATCGATAGTCCATATCTCGGAAACTATAAGAGATAATGCAACTTGGCCACCGGCAATGTAATTAGCATGCCGAATATTACTTGGAATGTGAATTGGAACGAAATCGCCAATAGGTAAGGCCATTTTACAATTTGGGCCCAAGTTAGAAGCAGAGCCTAAGGTGTAAATTATCGATAGTCCATATCTCGGAAACTATAGGAGATAATTCAATTTGGCAACCGGCAATGTAATTAGCATGCCGAATATTACTTGGAATGTGAATTGGAACGAAATCGCCAATAGATAAAACCATTTTACAATTTGGGCCCAAGTTAGAAGCAGAGCCTAAGGTGTAAATTATCGATAGTCCATATCTCGGAAACTATAAGAGATAATGCAATTTGGCAACCGGCAATGTAATTAGCATGCCGAATATTACTTGGAATGTGAATTGGAATGAAATCGCCAATAGATAAGACCATTTTACAATTTGGGCCCAAGTTAGAAGCAGAGCCTAAGGTGTAAATTATCGATAGTCCATATCTCGGAAACTATAAGAGATAATGCAATTTGGCAACCGGCAATGTAATTAGCATGCCGAATATTACTTGGAATGTGAATTGGAACGAAATCGCCAATAGATAAGACGATTTTACAATTTGGGCCCAAGTTAGAAGCAGAGCCTAAGGTGTAAATTATCGATAGTCCATATCTCGGAATCTATAAGAGATAATGCAACTTGGCCACCGGCAATGTAATTAGCATGCCGAATATTACTTGGAATGTGAATTGGAACGAAATCGCCAATAGGTAAGACCATTTTACAATTTGGGCCCAAGTTAGAAGCAGAGCCTAAGGTGTAAATTATCGATAGTCCATATCTCGGAAACTATAGGAGATAATTCAATTTGGCAACCGGCAATGTAATTAGCATGCCGAATATTACTTGGAATGTGAATTGGAACGAAATCGCCAATAGATAAGACCATTTTACAATTTGGGCCCAAGTTAGAAGCAGAGCCTAAGGTGTAAATTATCGATAGTCCATATCTCGGAAACTATAAGAGATAATGCAATTTGGCAACCGGCAATGTAATTAGAATGCCGAATATTACTTGGAATGTGAATTGGAACGAAATCGCCAATAGATAAGACGATTTTACAATTTGGGCCCAAGTTAGAAGCAGAGCCTAAGGTGTAAATTATCGACAGTCCATATCTCGGAAACTATAAGAGATAATGCAATTTGGCAACCGGCAATTTAATTAACATGCCGAATATTACTTGGAATGTGAATTGGAACGAAATCGCCAATAGATAAGACCATTTTACAATTTGGACCCAAGTTAGAAGCAGAGCCTAAGGTGTAAATTATCGATAGTCCATATCTCGGAAACTATAAGAGATAATGCAATTTGGCAACCGGCAATGTAATTAGCATGCCGAATATTACTTGGAATGTGAATTGGAACGAAATAGCCAATAGATAAGACCATTTTACAATTTGGGCCCAAGTTAGAAGCAGAGCCTAAGGTGTAAATTATCGATAGTCCATATCTCTGAAACTATAAGAGATAATGCAATTTGGCAACCGGCAATGTAATCAGCATGCCGAGTATTACTTGGAATGTGAATTGGAACGAAATCGCCAATAGATAAGGCCATTTTACAATTTGGGCCCAAGTTAGAAGCAGAGCCTAAGGTGTAAATTATCGATAGTCCATATCTCGGAAACTATAAAAGATAATGCAATTTGGCAACCGGCAATGTAATTAGCATGCCGAATATTACTTGGAATGTGAATTGGAACGAAATCGCCAATAGATAAGACCATTTTACAATTTGGGCCCAAGTTAGAAGCAGAGCCTAAGGTGTAAATTATCGATAGTCCATATCTCGGAAACTATAAGAGATAATGCAATTTGGCAACCGGCAATGTAATTAGCATGCCGAATATTGCTTGGAATGTGAATTGGAATGAAATCGCCAATAGATAAGACCATTTTACAATTTGGGCCCAAGTTAGAAGCAGAGCCTAAGGTGTAAATTATCGATAGTCCATATCTCGGAAACTATAAGAGATAATGCAATTTGGCAACCGGCAATGTAATTAGCATGCCGAATATTACTTGGAATGTGAATTGGAACGAAATCGCCAATAGATAAGACAATTTTACAATTTGGGCCCAAATTAGAAGCAGAGCCTAAGGTGTAAATTACCGATATTCCATATCTCGCAAACTATAAGAGATAATGCAATTTGGCAACCGGCAATTTAATTAGCATGCTGAATATTACTTGGAATGTGAATTGGAACGAAATCGCCAATAGATAAGACCATTTTACAATTTGGGCCCAAGTTAGAAGCAGAGCCTAAGGTGTAAATTATCGATAGTCCATATCTCGGAAACTATAAGAGATAATGCAATTTGGCAACCGGCAATGTAATTAGCATGCCGAATATTACTTGGAATGTGAATTGGAATGAAATCGCCAATAGATAAGACCATTTTACAATTTGGGCCCAAGTTAGAAGCAGAGCCTAAGGTGTAAATTATCCATAGTCCATATCTCGGAAACTATAAGAGATAATGCAATTTGGCAACTGGCAATGTAATTAGCATGCCGAATATTACTTGGAATGTGAATTGGGACGAAATCGCCAATAGATAAGACCATTTTACAATTTGGGCCCAAGTTAGAAGCAGAGCCTAAGGTGTAAATTATCGATAGTCCATATCTCGGAAACTATAAGAGATAATGCAATTTGGCAACCGGCAATGTAATTAGCATGCCGAATACTACTTGGAATGTGAATTGGAACGAAATCGCCAATAGATAAGACCATTTTACAGTTTGGGCCCAAGTTAGAAGCAGAGCCTAAGGTTAAAAATAATCGATAGTCCATATCTCGGAAACTATAAGAGATAATGCAATTTGGGAACCGGCAATGTAATTAGCATGCCGAATATTACTTGGAATGTGAATTGGAACGAAATCGCCAATAGAGAAGACCATTTTACAATTTGGGCCCAAGTTAGAAGCAGAGCCTAAGGTGTAAATTATCGATAGTCCATATCTCGGAAACTATAAGAGATAATGCAATTTGGCAACCGGCAATGTAATTAGCATGCCGAATATTACTTGGAATGTGAATTGGAACGAAATCGCCAATAGATAAGACCATTTTACAATTTGGGCCCAAGTTAGAAGCAGAGCCTAAGGTGTAAATTATCGATAGTCCATATCTCGGAAACTATAAGAGATAATGCAATTTGGCAACCGGCAATGTAATTAGCATGCCGAATATTACTTGGAATGTGAATTGGAACGAAATCGCCAATAGATAAGACAATTTTACAATTTGGGCCCAAGTTAGAAGCAGAGCCTAAGGTGTAAATTACCGATATTCCATATCTCGCAAACTATAAGAGATAATGCAATTTGGCAACCGGCAATTTAATTAGCATGCTGAATATTACTTGGAATGTGAATTGGAACGAAATCGCCAATAGATAAGACCATTTTACAATTTGGGCCCAAGTTAGAAGCAGAGCCTAAGGTGTAAATTATCGATAGTCCATATCTCGGAAACTATAAGAGATAATGCAATTTGGCAACCGGCAATGTAATTAGCATGCCGAATATTACTTGGAATGTGAATTGGAATGAAATCGCCAATAGATAAGACCATTTTACAATTTGGGCCCAAGTTAGAAGCAGAGCCTAAGGTGTAAATTATCCATAGTCCATATCTCGGAAACTATAAGAGATAATGCAATTTGGCAACTGGCAATGTAATTAGCATGCCGAATATTACTTGGAATGTGAATTGGGACGAAATCACCAATAGATAAGACCATTTTACAATTTGGGCCCAAGTTAGAAGCAAGGCCTAAGGTGTAAATTATCGATAGTCCATATCTCGGAAACTATAAGAGATAATGCAATTTGGCAACCGGCAATGTAATTAGCATGCCGAATACTACTTGGAATGTGAATTGGAACGAAATCGCCAATAGATAAGACCATTTTACAGTTTGGGCCCAAGTTAGAAGCAGAGCCTAAGGTTAAAAATAATCGATAGTCCATATCTCGGAAACTATAAGAGATAATGCAATTTGGGAACCGGCAATGTAATTAGCATGCCGAATATTACTTGGAATGTGAATTGGAACGAAATCGCCAATAGAGAAGACCATTTTACAATTTGGGCCCAAGTTAGAAGCAGAGCCTAAGGTGTAAATTATCGATAGTCCATATCTCGGAAACTATAAGAGATAATGCAATTTGGCAACCGGCAATGTAATTAGCATGCCGAATATTACTTGGAATGTGAATTGGAACGAAATCGCCAATAGATAAGACCATTTTACAATTTGGGCCCAAGTTAGAAGCAGAGCCTAAGGTGTAAATTATCGATAGTCCATATCTCGGAAACTATAAGAGATAATGCAATTTGGCAACCGGCAATGTAATTAGCATGCCGAATATTACTTGGAATGTGAATTGGAACGAAATCGTCAATAGATAAGACCATTTTACAATTTGGGCCCAAGTTAGAAGCAGAGCCTAAGGTGTAAATTATCCATAGTCCATATCTCGGAAACTATAAGAGATAATGCAATTTGGCAACCGGCAATGTAATTAGCATGCCGAATATTACTTGGAATGTGAATTGGAACGAAATCGCCAATAGATAAGACCATTTTACAATTTGGGAGCAAGTTAGAAGCAGAGCCTAAGGTGTAAATTATTGATAGTCCATATCTCGGAAACTATAAGAGATAATGCAATTTCGCAACCGGCAATGTAATTAGCATGCCGAATATTACTTGGAGTGTGAATTGGAACGAAATCGCCAATAGATAAGACCATTTTACAATTTGGGCCCAAGTTAGAAGCAGAGCCTAAGGTGTAAATTATCGATAGTCCATATCTCGGAAACTATAAGAGATAATGCAATTTGGCAACCGGCAATGTAATTAGCATGCCGAATATTACTTGGAATGTGAATTGGAACGAAATCGCCAATAGATAAGACCATTTTACAATTTGGGCCCAAGTTAGAAGCAGAGCCTAAGGTGTAAATTATCGATAGTCCGTATCTCGGAAACTATAAGAGATAATGGAATTTGGCAACCGGCAATGTAATTAGCATGCCGAATATTACTTGGAATGTGAATTGGAACGAAATCGCCAATAGATAAGACCATTTTACAATTTGGGCCCAAGTTAGAAGCAGAGCCTAAGGTGTAAATGATCGATAGTCCATATCTCGGAAACTATAAGAGATGATGCAATTTGGCAACCGGCAATGTAATTAGCATGCCGAATATTACTTGGAATGTGAATTGGAACGAAATCGCCAATAGATAAGACCATATTACAATTTGGGCCCAAGTTAGAAGCAGGGCCTAAGGTGTAAATTATCGATAGTCCATATCTCGGAAACTATAAGAGATAATGCAATTTGGCAACCGGCAATGTAATTAGCATGCCGAATATTACTTGGAATGTGAATTGGAACGAAATCGCCAATAGATAAGACCATTTTACAATTTGGGCCCAAGTTAGAAGCAGAGCCTAAGGTGTAAATTATCGATAGTCCATATCTCGGAAACTATAAGAGATAATGCAATTTGGCAACCGGCAATGTAATTAGCATGCCGAATATTACTTGGAATGTGAATTGGAACGAAATCGCCAATAGGTAAGACCATTTTACAATTTGGGCTCAAGTTAGAAGCAGAGCCTAAGGTGTAAATTATCGATAGTCCATATCTCGGAAACTATAAGAGATAATTCAATTTGGCCACCGGCAATGTAATTAGCATGCCGAATATTACTTGGAATGTGAATTGGAACGAAATCGCCAATAGATAAGACCATTTTACAATTTGGGCCCAAGTTAGAAGCAGAGCCTAAGGTGTAAATTATCGATAGTCCATATCTCGGAAACTATAAGAGATAATGCAATTTGGCAACCGGCAATGTAATTAGCATGCCGAATATTACTTGGAATGTGAATTGGAACGAAATCGCCAATAGATAAGGCCATTTTACAATTAGGGCCCAAGTTAGAAGCAGAGCCTAAGGTGTAAATTATCGATAGTCCATATCTCGGAAACTATAAGAGATAATGCAATTTGGCAACCGGCAATGTAATTAGCATGCCGAATATTACTTGGAATGTGAATTGGAACGAAATCGCCAATGGATAAGACCATTTTACAATTTGGGCCCAAGTTAGAAGCAGAGCCTAAGGTGTAAATTATCGATAGTCCATATCTCGGAAACTAAAAGAGATAATGCAATTTGGCAACCGGCAATGTAATTAGCATGCCGAATATTACTTGGAATGTGAATTGGAACGAAATCGCCAAGAGATAAGACCATTTTACAATTTGGGCCCAAGTTAGAAGCAGAGCCTAAGGTGAAAATTATCGATAGTCCATATCTCGGAAACTAAAAGAGATAATGCAATTTGGCAACCGGCAATGTAATTAGCATGCCGAATATTACTTGGAATGTGAATTGGAACGAAATCGCCAATAGATAAGACCATTTTACAATTTGGGCCCAAGTTAGAAGCAGAGCCTAAGGTGTAAATTATCGATAGTCCATATCTCGGAAACTATAAGAGATAATGCAGTTTCGCAACCGGCAATGTAATTAGCATGCCGAATATTACTTGGAATGTGAATTGGGACGAAATCGCCAATAGATAAGACCATTTTACAATTTGGGCCCAAGTTAGAAGCAGAGCCTAAGGTGTAAATTATCGATAGTCCATATCTCGGAAACTATAAGAGATAATGCAATTTGGCAACCGGCAATGTAATTAGCATGCCGAATATTACTTGGAATGTGAATTGGAACGAAATCGCCAATAGATAAGACCATTTTACAATTTGGGCCCAAGTTAGAAGCAGAGCCTAAGGTGTAAATTATCGATAGTCCATATCTCGGAAACTATAAGAGATAATGCAGTTTCGCAACCGGCAATGTAATTAGCATGCCGAATATTACTTGGAATGTGAATTGGGACGAAATCGCCAATAGATAAGACCATTTTACAATTTGGGCCCAAGTTAGAAGCAGAGCCTAAGGTGTAAATTATCCATAGTCCATATCTCGGAAACTATAAGAGATAATGCAATTTGGCAACCGGCAATGTAATTAGCATGCCGAATATTACTTGGAATGTGAATTGGAACGAAATCGCCAATAGATAAGACCATTTTACAATTTGGGCCCAAGTTAGAAGCAGAGCCTAAGGTGTAAATTATCGATAGTCCATATCTCGGAAACTATAAGAGATAATGCAATTTGGCAACCGGCAATGTAATTAGCATGCCGAATATTACTTGGAATGTGAATTGGGACGAAATCGCCAATAGATAAGACCATTTTACAATTTGGGCCCAAGTTAGAAGCAGAGCCTAAGGTGTAAATTAACCATAGTCCATATCTCGGAAACTATAAGAGATAATGCAATTTGGCAACCGGCAATGTAATTAGCATGCCGAATATTACTTGGAATGTGAATTGGAACGAAATCGCCAATAGATAAGACCATTTTACAATTTGGGCCCAAGTTAGAAGCAGAGCCTAAGGTGTAAATTATCGATAGTCCATATCTCGGAAACTATAAGAGATAATGCAATTTGGCAACCGGCAATGTAATTAGCATGCCGAATATTACTTGGAATGTGAATTGGAACGAAATCGCCAATAGATAAGACCATTTTACAATTTGGGCCCAAGTTAGAAGCAGAGCCTAAGGTGTAAATTATCGATAGTCCATATCTCGGAAACTATAAGAGATAATGCAATTTGGCAACCGGCAATGTAATTAGCATGCCGAATATTACTTGGAATGTGAATTGGAACGAAATCGCCAATAGATAAGGCCATTTTACAATTTGGGCCCAAGTTAGAAGCAGAGCCTAAGGTGTAAATTATCGATAGTCCATATCTCGGAAACTATAAGAGATAATGCAATTTGGCAACCGGCAATGTAATTAGCATGCCGAATATTACTTGGAATGTGAATTGGAACGAAATCGCCAATAGATAAGACCATTTTACAATTTGGGCCCAAGTTAGAAGCAGAGCCTAAGGTGTAAATTATCGATAGTCCATATCTCGGAAACTATAAGAGATAATGCAATTTGGCAACCGGCAATGTAATTAGCATGCCGAATATTACTTGGAATGTGAATTGGAACGAAATCGCCAATAGATAAGACCATTTTACAATTTGGGCCCAAGTTAGAAGCAGAGCCTAAGGTGTAAATTATCCATAGTCCATATCTCGGAAACTATAAGAGATAATGCAATTTGGCAACCGGCAATGTAATTAGCATGACGAATATTACTTGGAATGTGAATTGGAACGAAATCGCCAATAGATAAGACCATTTTACAATTTGGGCCCAAGTTAGAAGCAGAGCCTAAGGTGTAAATTATCGATAGTCCATATCTCGGAAACTATAAGAGATAATGCAGTTTCGCAACCGGCAATGTAATTAGCATGCCGAATATTACTTGGAATGTGAATTGGGACGAAATCGCCAATAGATAAGACCATTTTACAATTTGGGCCCAAGTTAGAAGCAGAGCCTAAGGTGTAAATTATCGATAGTCCATATCTCGGAAACTATAAGAGATAATGCAATTTGGCAACCGGCAATGTAATTAGCATGCCGAATATTACTTGGAATGTGAATTGGAACGAAATCGCCAATAGATAAGACCATTTTACAATTTGGGCCCAAGTTAGAAGCAGAGCCTAAGGTGTAAATTATCGATAGTCCATATCTCGGAAACTATAAGAGATAATGCAATTTGGCAACCGGCAATGTAATTGGCATGCCGAATACCACTTGGAATGTGAATTGGAACGAAATCGCCAATAGATAAGACCATTTTACAATTTGGGCCCAAGTTAGAAGCAGAGCCTAAGGTGTAAATTATCGATAGTCCATATCTCGGAAACTATAAGAGATAATTCAATTTTTCAACCGGCAATGTAATTAGCATGCCGAATATTACTTGGAATGTGAATTGGAACGAAATCGCCAATAGATAAGACCATTTTACAATTTGGGCCCAAGTTAGAAGCAGAGCCTAAGGTGTAAATTATCGATAGTCCATATCTCGGAAACTATAAGAGATAATGTAATTTGGCAACCGGCAATGTAATTAGCATGCCGAATATTACTTGGAATGTGAATTGGAACGAAATCGCCAATAGATAAGACGATTTTACAATTTGGGCCCAAGTTAGAAGCAGAGCCTAAGGTGAAAATTACCGATAGTCCATATCTCGGAAACTATAAGAGATAATGCAATTTGGCAACCGACAATGTAATTAGCATGCCGAATATTACTTGGAATGTGAATTGGAACGAAATCGCCAATAGATAAGACCATTTTACAATTTGGGCCCAAGTTAGAAGCAGAGCCTAAGGTGAAAATTACCGATAGTCCATATCTCGGAAACTATAAGAGATAATGCAATTTGGCAACCGGCAATGTAATTAGCATGCCGAATATTACTTGGAATGTGAATTGGAACGAAATCGCCAATAGATAAGACGATTTTACAATTTGGGCCCAAGTTAGAAGCAGAGCCTAAGGTGAAAATTACCGATAGTCCATATCTCGGAAACTATAAGAGATAATGCAATTTGGCAACCGACAATGTAATTAGCATGCCGAATATTACTTGGAATGTGAATTGGAACGAAATCGCCAATAGATAAGACCATTTTACAATTTGGGCCCAAGTTAGAAGCAGAGCCTAAGGTGTAAATTATCGATAGTCCATATCTCGGAAACTATAAGAGATAATGCAATTTGGCAACCGGCAATGTAATTAGCATGCCGAATATTACTTGGAATGTGAATTGGAACGAAATCGCCAATAGATAAGACCATTTTACAATTTGGGCCCAAGTTAGAAGCAGAGCCTAAGGTGTTAATTATCGATAGTCCATATCTCGGAAACTATAAGAGATAATGCAATTTGGCAACCGGCAATGTAATTAGCATGCCGAATATTACTTGGAATGTGAATTGGAACGAAATCGCCAATAGATAAGACCATTTTACATTTTGGGCCCAAGTTAGAAGCAAAGCCTTAGGTGTAAATTATCGATAGTCCATATCTCGGAAACTATAAGAGATAATGCAATTTGGCAACCGGCAATGTAATTAGCATGCCGAATATTACTTGGAATGTGAATTGGAACGAAATCGCCAATAGATAAGACCATATTACAATTTGGGCCCAAGTTAGAAGCAGAGCCTAAGGTGTAAATTATCGATAGTCCATATCTCGGAAACTATAAGAGATAATGCAATTTGGCAACCGGCAATGTAATTAGCATGCTGAATATTACTTGGAATTTGAATTGGAACGAAATCGCCAATAGGTAAGACCATTTTACAATTTGGGCCCAAGTTAGAAGCAGAGCCTAAGGTGTAAATTATCGATAGTCCATATCTCTCAAACTATAAGAGATAATTCAATTTGGCCACCGGCAATGTAATTAGCATGCCGAATATTACTTGGAATGTGAATTGGAACGAAATCGCCAATAGATAAGACCATTTTACAATTTGGGCCCAAGTTAGAAGCAGAGCCTAAGGTGTAAATTATCGATAGTCCATATCTCGGAAACTATAAGAGATAATGCAATTTGGCAACCGGCAATGTAATTAGCATGCCGAATATTACTTGGAATGTGAATTGGAACGAAATCGCCAATAGATAAGACCATTTTACAATTTGGGCCCAAGTTAGAAGCAGAGCCTAAGGTGTAAATTATCGATAGTCCATATCTCGGAAACTATAAGAGATAATGCAACTTGGCCACCGGCAATGTAATTAGCATGCCGAATATTACTTGGAATGTGAATTGGGACGAAATCGCCAATAGATAAGACGATTTTACAATTTGGGCCCAAGTTAGAAGCAGAGCCTAAGGTGTAACTTACCGATAGTCCATATCTCGGAAACTATAAGAGATAATGCAATTTGGCAACCGGCAATGTAATTAGCATGCCGAATATTACTTGGAATGTGAATTGGAACGAAATCGCCAATAGATAAGACCATTTTACAATTTGGGCCCAAGTTAGAAGCAGAGCCTAAGGTGTAAATTATCCATAGTCCATATCTCGGGAACTATAAGAGATAATGCAATTTGGCAACTGGCAATGTAATTAGCATGCCGAATATTACTTGGATTGTGAATTGGGACGAAATCGCCAATAGATAAGACCATTTTACAATTTGGGCCCAAGTTAGAAGCAGAGCCTAAGGTGTAAATTATCGATAGTCCATATCTCGGAAACTATAAGAGATAATGCAATTTGGCAACCGGCAATGTAATTATCATGCCGAATACTACTTGGATTGTGAATTGGAACGAAATCGCCAATAGATAAGACCATTTTACAGTTTGGGCCCAAGTTAGAAGCAGAGCCTAAGGTTAAAAATAATCGATAGTCCATATCTCGGAAACTATAAGAGATAATGCAATTTGGGAACTGGCAATGTAATTAGCATGCCGAATATTACTTGGAATGTGAATTGGAACGAAATCGCCAATAGATAAGACCATTTTACAATTTGGGCCCAAGTTAGAAGCAGAGCCTAAGGTGTAAATTATCGATAGTCCATATCTCGGAAACTATAAGAGATAATGCAATTTGGCAACCGGCAATGTAATTAGCATGCCGAATATTACTTGGAATGTGAATTGGAACGAAATCGCCAATAGGTAAGACCATTTTACAATTTGGGCCCAAGTTAGAAGCAGAGCCTAAGGTGTAAATTATCGATAGTCCATATCTCTCAAACTATAAGAGATAATTCAATTTGGCCACCGGCAATGTAATTAGCATGCCGAATATTACTTGGAATGTGAATTGGAACGAAATCGCCAATAGATAAGACCATTTTACAATTTGGGCCCAAGTTAGCAGCAGAGCCTAAGGTGTAAATTATCGATAGTCCATATCTCGGAAACTATAAGAGATAATGCAATTTGGCAACCGGCAATGTAATTAGCATGCCGAATATTACTTGGAATGTGAATTGGAACGAAATCGCCAATAGATAAGGCCATTTTACAATTTGGGCCCAAGTTAGAAGCAGAGCCTAAGGTGTAAATTATCGATAGTCCATATCTCGGAAACTATAAGAGATAATGCAATTTGGCAACCGGCAATGTAATTAGCATGCCGAATATTACTTGGAATGTGAATTGGAACGAAATCGCCAATAGATAAGACCATTTTACAATTTGGGCCCAAGTTAGAAGCAGAGCCTAAGGTGTAAATTATCGATAGTCCATATCTCGGAAACTATAAGAGATAATGCAGTTTCGCAACCGGCAATGTAATTAGCATGCCGAATATTACTTGGAATGTGAATTGGGACGAAATCGCCAATAGATAAGACCATTTTACAATTTGGGCCCAAGTTAGAAGCAGAGCCTAAGGTGTAAATTATCGATAGTCCATATCTCGGAAACTATAAGAGATAATGCAATTTGGCAACCGGCAATGTAATTAGCATGCCGAATATTACTTGGAATGTGAATTGGAACGAAATCGCCAATAGATAAGACCATTTTACAATTTGGGCCCAAGTTAGAAGCAGAGCCTAAGGTGTAAATTATCGATAGTCCATATCTCGGAAACTATAAGAGATAATGCAATTTGGCAACCGGCAATGTAATTAGCATGCCGAATATTACTTGGAATGTGAATTGGAATGAAATCGCCAATAGATAAGACCATTTTACAATTTGGGCCCAAGTTAGAAGCAGAGCCTAAGGTGTAAATTATCGATAGTCCATATCTCGGAAACTATAAGAGATAATGCAATTTGGCAACCGGCAATGTAATTAGCATGCCGAATATTACTTGGAATGTGAATTGGAACGAAATCGCCAATAGATAAGACCATTTTACAATTTGGGCCCAAGTTAGAAGCAGAGCCTAAGGTGTAAATTATCGATAGTCCATATCTCGGAAACTATAAGAGATAATGCAACTTGGCCACCGGCAATGTAATTGGCATGCCGAATATTACTTGGAATGTGAATTGGAACGAAATCGCCAATAGATAAGACCATTTTACAATTTGGGCCCAAGTTAGAAGCAGAGCCTAAGGTGTAAATTATCGATAGTCCATATCTCGGAAACTAAAAGAGATAATGCAATTTGGCAACCGGCAATGTAATTAGCATGCCGAATATTACTTGGAATGTAAATTGGAACGAAATCGCCAATAGATAAGACCATTTTACAATTTGGGCCCAAGTTAGAAGCAGAGCCTAAGGTGTAAATTATCCATAGTCCATATCTCGGAAACTATAAGAGATAATGCAATTTGGCAACCGGCAATGTAATTAGCATGCCGAATATTACTTGGAATGTGAATTGGAACGAAATCGCCAATAGATAAGACCATTTTACAATTTGGGCCCAAGTTAGAAGCAGAGCCTAAGGTGTAAATTATTGACAGTCCATATCTCGGAAACTATAAGAGATAATGCAATTTCGCAACCGGCAATGTAATTAGCATGCCGAATATTACTTGGAATGTGAATTGGAACGAAATCGCCAATAGGTAAGACCATTTTACAATTTGGGCCCAAGTTAGAAGCAGAGCCTAAGGTGTAAATTATCGATAGTCCATATCTCGGAAACTATAAGAGATAATTCAATTTGGCCACCGGCAATGTAATTAGCATGCCGAATATTACTTGGAATGTGAATTGGAACGAAATCGCCATTAGATAAGACCATTTTACAATTTGGGCCCAAGTTAGAAGCAGAGCCTAAGGTGTAAATTATCGATAGTCCATATCTCGGAAACTATAAGAGATAATGCAATTTGGCAACAGGCAATGTAATTAGCATGCCGAATATTACTTGGAATGTTAATTGGAACGAAATCGCCAATAGATAAGGCCATTTTACAATTTGGGCCCAAGTTAGAAGCAGAGCCTAAGGTGTAAATTATCGATAGTCCATATCTCGGAAACTATAAGAGATAATGCAATTTGGCAACCGGCAATGTAATTAGCATGCCGAATATTACTTGGAATGTGAATTGGAACGAAATCGCCAATAGATAAGACCATTTTACAATTTGGGCCCAAGTTAGAAGCAGAGCCTAAGGTGTAAATTATCGATAGTAAATATCTCGGAAACTATAAGAGATAATGCAGTTTCGCAAACGGCAATGTAATTACCATGCCGAATATTACTTGGAATGTGAATTGGGACGAAATCGCCAATAGATAAGACCATTTTACAATTTGGGCCCAAGTTAGAAGCAGAGCCTAAGGTGTAAATTATCGATAGTCCATATCTCGGAAACTATAAGAGATAATGCAATTTGGCAACCGGCAATGTAATTAGCATGCCGAATATTACTTGGAATGTGAATTGGAACGAAATCGCCAATAGGTAAGACCATTTTACAATTTGGGCCCAAGTTAGAAGCAGAGCCTAAGGTGTAAATTATCGATAGTCCATATCTCTCAAACTATAAGAGATAATTCAATTTGGCCACCGGCAATGTAATTAGCATGCCGAATATTACTTGGAATGTGAATTGGAACGAAATCGCCAATAGATAAGACCATTTTACAATTTGGGCCCAAGTTAGCAGCAGAGCCTAAGGTGTAAATTATCGATAGTCCATATCTCGGAAACTATAAGAGATAATGCAATTTGGCAACCGGCAATGTAATTAGCATGCCGAATATTACTTGGAATGTGAATTGGAACGAAATCGCCAATAGATAAGGCCATTTTACAATTTGGGCCCAAGTTAGAAGCAGAGCCTAAGGTGTAAATTATCGATAGTCCATATCTCGGAAACTATAAGAGATAATGCAATTTGGCAACCGGCAATGTAATTAGCATGCCGAATATTACTTGGAATGTGAATTGGAACGAAATCGCCAATAGATAAGACCATTTTACAATTTGGGCCCAAGTTAGAAGCAGAGCCTAAGGTGTAAATTATCGATAGTCCATATCTCGGAAACTATAAGAGATAATGCAGTTTCGCAACCGGCAATGTAATTAGCATGCCGAATATTACTTGGAATGTGAATTGGGACGAAATCGCCAATAGATAAGACCATTTTACAATTTGGGCCCAAGTTAGAAGCAGAGCCTAAGGTGTAAATTATCGATAGTCCATATCTCGGAAACTATAAGAGATAATGCAATTTGGCAACCGGCAATGTAATTAGCATGGCGAATATTACTTGGAATGTGAATTGGAACGAAATCGCCAATAGGTAAGACCATTTTACAATTTGGGCCCAAGTTAGAAGCAGAGCCTAAGGTGTAAATTATCGATAGTCCATATCTCGGAAACTAAAAGAGATAATGCAATTTGGCAACCGGCAATGTAATTAGCATGCCGAATATTACTTGGAATGTAAATTGGAACGAAATCGCCAATAGATAAGACCATTTTACAATTTGGGCCCAAGTTAGAAGCAGAGCCTAAGGTGTAAATTATCCATAGTCCATATCTCGGAAACTATAAGAGATAATGCAATTTGGCAACCGGCAATGTAATTAGCATGCCGAATATTACTTGGAATGTGAATTGGAACGAAATCGCCAATAGATAAGACCATTTTACAATTTGGGCCCAAGTTAGAAGCAGAGCCTAAGGTGTAAATTATTGACAGTCCATATCTCGGAAACTATAAGAGATAATGCAATTTCGCAACCGGCAATGTAATTAGCATGCCGAATATTACTTGGAATGTGAATTGGAACGAAATCGCCAATAGGTAAGACCATTTTACAATTTGGGCCCAAGTTAGAAGCAGAGCCTAAGGTGTAAATTATCGATAGTCCATATCTCGGAAACTATAAGAGATAATTCAATTTGGCCACCGGCAATGTAATTAGCATGCCGAATATTACTTGGAATGTGAATTGGAACGAAATCGCCATTAGATAAGACCATTTTACAATTTGGGCCCAAGTTAGAAGCAGAGCCTAAGGTGTAAATTATCGATAGTCCATATCTCGGAAACTATAAGAGATAATGCAATTTGGCAACAGGCAATGTAATTAGCATGCCGAATATTACTTGGAATGTTAATTGGAACGAAATCGCCAATAGATAAGGCCATTTTACAATTTGGGCCCAAGTTAGAAGCAGAGCCTAAGGTGTAAATTATCGATAGTCCATATCTCGGAAACTATAAGAGATAATGCAATTTGGCAACCGGCAATGTAATTAGCATGCCGAATATTACTTGGAATGTGAATTGGAACGAAATCGCCAATAGATAAGACCATTTTACAATTTGGGCCCAAGTTAGAAGCAGAGCCTAAGGTGTAAATTATCGATAGTAAATATCTCGGAAACTATAAGAGATAATGCAGTTTCGCAAACGGCAATGTAATTAGCATGCCGAATATTACTTGGAATGTGAATTGGGACGAAATCGCCAATAGATAAGACCATTTTACAATTTGGGCCCAAGTTAGAAGCAGAGCCTAAGGTGTAAATTATCGATAGTCCATATCTCGGAAACTATAAGAGATAATGCAATTTGGCAACCGGCAATGTAATTAGCATGCCGAATATTACTTGGAATGTGAATTGGAACGAAATCGCCAATAGGTAAGACCATTTTACAATTTGGGCCCAAGTTAGAAGCAGAGCCTAAGGTGTAAATTATCGATAGTCCATATCTCTCAAACTATAAGAGATAATTCAATTTGGCCACCGGCAATGTAATTAGCATGCCGAATATTACTTGGAATGTGAATTGGAACGAAATCGCCAATAGATAAGACCATTTTACAATTTGGGCCCAAGTTAGCAGCAGAGCCTAAGGTGTAAATTATCGATAGTCCATATCTCGGAAACTATAAGAGATAATGCAATTTGGCAACCGGCAATGTAATTAGCATGCCGAATATTACTTGGAATGTGAATTGGAACGAAATCGCCAATAGATAAGGCCATTTTACAATTTGGGCCCAAGTTAGAAGCAGAGCCTAAGGTGTAAATTATCGATAGTCCATATCTCGGAAACTATAAGAGATAATGCAATTTGGCAACCGGCAATGTAATTAGCATGCCGAATATTACTTGGAATGTGAATTGGAACGAAATCGCCAATAGATAAGACCATTTTACAATTTGGGCCCAAGTTAGAAGCAGAGCCTAAGGTGTAAATTATCGATAGTCCATATCTCGGAAACTATAAGAGATAATGCAGTTTCGCAACCGGCAATGTAATTAGCATGCCGAATATTACTTGGAATGTGAATTGGGACGAAATCGCCAATAGATAAGACCATTTTACAATTTGGGCCCAAGTTAGAAGCAGAGCCTAAGGTGTAAATTATCGATAGTCCATATCTCGGAAACTATAAGAGATAATGCAATTTGGCAACCGGCAATGTAATTAGCATGGCGAATATTACTTGGAATGTGAATTGGAACGAAATCGCCAATAGATAAGACCATTTTACAATTTGGGCCCAAGTTAGAAGCAGAGCCTAAGGTGTAAATTATCGATAGTCCATATCTCGGAAACTATAAGAGATAATGCAATTTGGCAACCGGCAATGTAATTAGCATGCCGAATATTACTTGGAATGTGAATTGGAATGAAATCGCCAATAGATAAGACCATTTTACAATTTGGGCCCAAGTTAGAAGCAGAGCCTAAGGTGTAAATTATCGATAGTCCATATCTCGGAAACTATAAGAGATAATGCAATTTGGCAACCGGCAATGTAATTAGCATGCCGAATATTACTTGGATTGTGAATTGGAACGAAATCGCCAATAGATAAGACCATTTTACAATTTGGGCCCAAGTTAGAAGCAGAGCCTAAGGTGTAAATTATCGATAGTCCATATCTCGGAAACTATAAGAGATAATGCAACTTGGCCACCGGCAATGTAATTAGCATGCCGAATATTACTTGGAATGTGAATTGGAACGAAATCGCCAATAGATAAGACCATTTTACAATTTGGGCCCAAGTTAGAAGCAGAGCCTAAGGTGTAAATTATCGATAGTCCATATCTCGGAAACTAAAAGAGATAATGCAATTTGGCAACCGGCAATGTAATTAGCATGCCGAATATTACTTGGAATGTAAATTGGAACGAAATCGCCAATAGATAAGACCATTTTACAATTTGGGCCCAAGTTAGAAGCAGAGCCTAAGGTGTAAATTATCCATAGTCCATATCTCGGAAACTATAAGAGATAATGCAATTTGGCAACCGGCAATGTAATTAGCATGCCGAATATTACTTGGAATGTGAATTGGAACGAAATCGCCAATAGATAAGACCATTTTACAATTTGGGCCCAAGTTAGAAGCAGAGCCTAAGGTGTAAATTATTGACAGTCCATATCTCGGAAACTATAAGAGATAATGCAATTTCGCAACCGGCAATGTAATTAGCATGCCGAATATTACTTGGAATGTGAATTGGAACGAAATCGCCAATAGGTAAGACCATTTTACAATTTGGGCCCAAGTTAGAAGCAGAGCCTAAGGTGTAAATTATCGATAGTCCATATCTCGGAAACTATAAGAGATAATTCAATTTGGCCACCGGCAATGTAATTAGCATGCCGAATATTACTTGGAATGTGAATTGGAACGAAATCGCCATTAGATAAGACCATTTTACAATTTGGGCCCAAGTTAGAAGCAGAGCCTAAGGTGTAAATTATCGATAGTCCATATCTCGGAAACTATAAGAGATAATGCAATTTGGCAACAGGCAATGTAATTAGCATGCCGAATATTACTTGGAATGTTAATTGGAACGAAATCGCCAATAGATAAGGCCATTTTACAATTTGGGCCCAAGTTAGAAGCAGAGCCTAAGGTGTAAATTATCGATAGTCCATATCTCGGAAACTATAAGAGATAATGCAATTTGGCAACCGGCAATGTAATTAGCATGCCGAATATTACTTGGAATGTGAATTGGAACGAAATCGCCAATAGATAAGACCATTTTACAATTTGGGCCCAAGTTAGAAGCAGAGCCTAAGGTGTAAATTATCGATAGTAAATATCTCGGAAACTATAAGAGATAATGCAGTTTCGCAAACGGCAATGTAATTAGCATGCCGAATATTACTTGGAATGTGAATTGGGACGAAATCGCCAATAGATAAGACCATTTTACAATTTGGGCCCAAGTTAGAAGCAGAGCCTAAGGTGTAAATTATCGATAGTCCATATCTCGGAAACTATAAGAGATAATGCAATTTGGCAACCGGCAATGTAATTAGCATGCCGAATATTACTTGGAATGTGAATTGGAACGAAATCGCCAATAGATAAGACCATTTTACAAATTGGGCCCAAGTTAGAAGCAGAGCCTAAGGTGTAAATTATCGATAGTCCATATCTCGGAAACTATAAGAGATAATGCAATTTGGCAACCGGCAATGTAATTAGCATGCCGAATACCACTTGGAATGTGAATTGGAACGAAATCGCCAATAGATAAGACCATTTTACAATTTGGGCCCAAGTTAGAAGCAGAGCCTAAAGTGTAAATTATCCATAGTCCATATCTCGGAAACTATAAGAGATAATGCAATTTGGCAACCGGCAATGTAATTAGCATGCCGAATATTACTTGGAATGTGAATTGGAACGAAATCGCCAATAGATAAGACCATTTTACAATTTGGGCCCAAGTTAGAAGCAGAGCCTAAGGTGTAAATTATTGACAGTCCATATCTCGGAAACTATAAGAGATAATGCAATTTCGCTACCGGCAATGTAATTAGCATGCCGAATATTACTTGGAATGTGAATTGGAACGAAATCGCCAATAGGTAAGACCATTTTACAATTTGGGCCCAAGTTAGAAGCAGAGCCTAAGGTGTAAATTATCGATAGTCCATATCTCGGAAACTATAAGAGATAATTCAATTTGGCCACCGGTAATGTAATTAGCATGCCGAATATTACTTGGAATGTGAATTGGAACGATATCGCCAATAGATAAGACCATTTTACAATTTGGGCCCAAGTTAGAAGCAGAGCCTAAGGTGTAAATTATCGATAGTCCATATCTCGGAAACTATAAGAGATAATGCAATTTGGCAACAGGCAATGTAATTAGCATGCCGAGTATTACTTGGAATGTGAATTGGAACGAAATCGCCAATAGATAAGGCCATTTTACAATTTGGGCCCAAGTTAGAAGCAGAGCCTAAGGTGTAAATTATCGATAGTCCATATCTCGGAAACTATAAGAGATAATGCAATTTGGCAACCGGCAATGTAATTAGCATGCCGAATATTACTTGGAATGTGAATTGGAACGAAATCGCCAATAGATAAGACCATTTTACAATTTGGGCCCAAGTTAGAAGCAGAGCCTAAGGTGTAAATTATCGATAGTCCATATCTCGCAAACTAAAAGAGATAATGCAATTTGGCAACCGGCAATGTAATTAGCATGCCGAATATTACTTGGAATGTGAATTGGAACGAAATCGCCAATAGATAAGACCATTTTACAATTTGGGCCCAAGTTAGAAGCAGAGCCTAAGGTGTAAATTATCGATAGTCCATATCTCGGAAACTATAAGAGATAATGCAATTTGGCAACCGGCAATGTAATTAGCATGCCGAATATTACTTGGAATGTGAATTGGAACGAAATCGCCAATAGATAAGACCATTTTACAAATTGGGCCCAAGTTAGAAGCAGAGCCTAAGGTGTAAATTATCGATAGTCCATATCTCGGAAACTATAAGAGATAATGCAATTTGGCAACCGGCAATGTAATTAGCATGCCGAATACCACTTGGAATGTGAATTGGAACGAAATCGCCAATAGATAAGACCATTTTACAATTTGGGCCCAAGTTAGAAGCAGAGCCTAAGGTGTAAATTATCCATAGTCCATATCTCGGAAACTATAAGAGATAATGCAATTTGGCAACCGGCAATGTAATTAGCATGCCGAATATTACTTGGAATGTGAATTGGAACGAAATCGCCAATAGATAAGACCATTTTACAATTTGGGCCCAAGTTAGAAGCAGAGCCTAAGGTGTAAATTATTGACAGTCCATATCTCGGAAACTATAAGAGATAATGCAATTTCGCAACCGGCAATGTAATTAGCATGCCGAATATTACTTGGAATGTGAATTGGAACGAAATCGCCAATAGGTAAGACCATTTTACAATTTGGGCCCAAGTTAGAAGCAGAGCCTAAGGTGTAAATTATCGATAGTCCATATCTCGGAAACTATAAGAGATAATTCAATTTGGCCACCGGCAATGTAATTAGCATGCCGAATATTACTTGGAATGTGAATTGGAACGATATCGCCAATAGATAAGACCATTTTACAATTTGGGCCCAAGTTAGAAGCAGAGCCTAAGGTGTAAATTATCGATAGTCCATATCTCGGAAACTATAAGAGATAATGCAATTTGGCAACAGGCAATGTAATTAGCATGCCGAATATTACTTGGAATGTGAATTGGAACGAAATCGCCAATAGATAAGACCATTTTACAATTTGGGCCCAAGTTAGAAGCAGAGCCTAAGGTGTAAATTATCGATAGTCCATATCTCGCAAACTAAAAGAGATAATGCAATTTGGCAACCGGCAATGTAATTAGCATGCCGAATATTACTTGGAATGTGAATTGGAACGAAATCGCCAATAGATAAGACCATTTTACAATTTGGGCCCAAGTTAGAAGCAGAGCCTAAGGTGTAAATTATCGATAGTCCATATCTCGGAAACTATAAGAGATAATGCAATTTGGCAACCGGCAATGTAATTAGCATGCCGAATATTACTTGGAATGTGAATTGGAACGAAATCGCCAATAGATAAGGCCATTTTACAAATTGGGCCCAAGTTAGAAGCAGAGCCTAAGGTGTAAATTATCGATAGTCCATATCTCGGAAACTATAAGAGATAATGCAATTTGGCAACCGGCAATGTAATTAGCATGCCGAATACCACTTGGAATGTGAATTGGAACGAAATCGCCAATAGATAAGACCATTTTACAATTTGGGCCCAAGTTAGAAGCAGAGCCTAAGGTGTAAATTATCGATAGTCCATATCTCGGAAACTATAAGAGATAATTCAATTTGGCAACCGGCAATGTAATTAGCATGCCGAATATTACTTGGAATGTGAATTTGAACGAAATCGCCAATAGATAAGACCATTTTACAATTTGGGCCCAAGTTAGAAGCAGAGCCTAAGGTGTAAATTATCGATAGTCCATATCTCGGAAACTATAAGAGATAATGCAATTTGGCAACCGGCAATGTAATTAGCATGCCGAATATTACTTGGAATGTGAATTGGAACGAAATCGCCAATAGATAAGACCATTTTACAATTTGGGCCCAAGTTAGAAGCAGAGCCTAAGGTGTAAATTATCGATAGTCCATATCTCGGAAACTATAAGAGATAATGCAATTTGGCAACCGGCAATTTAATTAACATGCCGAATATTACTTGGAATGTGAATTGGAACGAAATCGCCAATAGATAAGACCATTTTACAATTTGGGCCCAAGTTAGAAGCAGAGCCTAAGGTGTAAATTATCGATAGTCCATATCTCGGAAACTATAAGAGATAATGCAATTTGGCAACCGGCAATGTAATTAGCATGCCGAATATTACTTGGAATGTGAATTGGAACGAAATAGCCAATAGATAAGACCATTTTACAATTTGGGCCCAAGTTAGAAGCAGAGCCTAAGGTGTAAATTATCGATAGTCCATATCTCTGAAACTATAAGAGATAATGCAATTTGGCAACCGGCAATGTAATCAGCATGCCGAGTATTACTTGGAATGTGAATTGGAACGAAATCGCCAATAGATAAGGCCATTTTACAATTTGGGCCCAAGTTAGAAGCAGAGCCTAAGGTGTAAATTATCGATAGTCCATATCTCGGAAACTATAAAAGATAATGCAATTTGGCAACCGGCAATGTAATTAGCATGCCGAATATTACTTGGAATGTGAATTGGAACGAAATCGCCAATAGATAAGACCATTTTACAATTTGGGCCCAAGTTAGAAGCAGAGCCTAAGGTATAAATTATCCATAGTCCATATCTCGGAAACTATAAGAGATAATGCAATTTGGCAACTGGCAATGTAATTAGCATGCCGAATATTACTTGGAATGTGATTTGGAACGAAATCGCCAATAGATAAGACCATTTTACAATTTGGGCCCAAGTTAGAAGTAGAGCCTAAGGTGCAAATTATCGATAGTCCATATCTCGGAAACTATAAGAGATAATGCAATTTGGCAACCGGCAATGTAATTAGCATGCCGAATATTACTTGGAATGTGAATTGGAATGAAATCGCCAATAGATAAGACCATTTTACAATTTGGGCCCAAGTTAGAAGCAGAGCCTAAGGTGTAAATTATCGATAGTCCATATCTCGGAAACTATAAGAGATAATGCAATTTGGCAACAGGCAATGTAATTAGCATGCCGAATATTACTTGGAATGTGAATTGGAACGAAATCGCCAATAGATAAGGCCATTTTACAATTTGGGCCCAAGTTAGAAGCAGAGCCTAAGGTGTAAATTATCGATAGTCCATATCTCGGAAACTATAAGAGATAATGCAATTTGGCAACCGGCAATGTAATTAGCATGCCGAATATTACTTGGAATGTGAATTGGAACGAAATCGCCAATAGATAAGACCATTTTACAATTTGGGCCCAAGTTAGAAGCAGAGCCTAAGGTGTAAATTATCGATAGTCCATATCTCGCAAACTAAAAGAGATAATGCAATTTGGCAACCGGCAATGTAATTAGCATGCCGAATATTACTTGGAATGTGAATTGGAACGAAATCGCCAATAGATAAGACCATTTTACAATTTGGGCCCAAGTTAGAAGCAGAGCCTAAGGTGTAAATTATCGATAGTCCATATCTCGGAAACTATAAGAGATAATGCAATTTGGCAACCGGCAATGTAATTAGCATGCCGAATATTACTTGGAATGTGAATTGGAACTAAATCGCCAATAGATAAGGCCATTTTACAAATTGGGCCCAAGTTAGAAGCAGAGCCTAAGGTGTAAATTATCGATAGTCCATATCTCGGAAACTATAAGAGATAATGCAATTTGGCAACCGGCAATGTAATTAGCATGCCGAATACCACTTGGAATGTGAATTGGAACGAAATCGCCAATAGATAAGACCATTTTACAATTTGGGCCCAAGTTAGAAGCAGAGCCTAAGGTGTAAATTATCGATAGTCCATATCTCGGAAACTATAAGAGATAATTCAATTTGGCAACCGGCAATGTAATTAGCATGCCGAATATTACTTGGAATGTGAATTGGAACGAAATCGCCAATAGATAAGACCATTTTACAATTTGGGCCAAAGTTAGAAGCAGAGCCTAAGGTGTAAATTATCGATAGTCCATATCTCGGAAACTATAAGAGATAATGCAATTTGGCAACCGGCAATGTAATTAGCATGCCGAATATTACTTGGAATGTGAATTGGAACGAAATCGCCAATAGATAAGACGATTTTACAATTTGGGCCCAAGTTAGAAGCAGAGCCTAAGGTGTAAATTATCGATAGTCCATATCTCGGAAACTATAAGAGATAATGCAACTTGGCCACCGGCAATGTAATTAGCATGCCGAATTTTACTTGGAATGTGAATTGGAACGAAATCGCCAATAGGTAAGACCATTTTACAATTTGGGCCCAAGTTAGAAGCAGAGCCTAAGGTGTAAATTATCGATAGTCCATATCTCGGAAACTATAAGAGATAATGCAATTTGGCAACCGGCAATGTAATTAGCATGCCGAATATTACTTGGAATGTGAATTGGAACGAAATCGCCAATAGATAAGGCCATTTTACAAATTGGGCCCAAGTTAGAAGCAGAGCCTAAGGTGTAAATTATCGATAGTCCATATCTCGGAAACTATAAGAGATAATGCAATTTGGCAACCGGCAATGTAATTAGCATGCCGAATACCACTTGGAATGTGAATTGGAACGAAATCGCCAATAGATAAGACCATTTTACAATTTGGGCCCAAGTTAGAAGCAGAGCCTAAGGTGTAAATTATCGATAGTCCATATCTCGGAAACTATAAGAGATAATTCAATTTGGCAACCGGCAATGTAATTAGCATGCCGAATATTACTTGGAATGTGAATTTGAACGAAATCGCCAATAGATAAGACCATTTTACAATTTGGGCCCAAGTTAGAAGCAGAGCCTAAGGTGTAAATTATCGATAGTCCATATCTCGGAAACTATAAGAGATAATGCAATTTGGCAACCGGCAATGTAATTAGCATGCCGAATATTACTTGGAATGTGAATTGGAACGAAATCGCCAATAGATAAGACGATTTTACAATTTGGGCCCAAGTTAGAAGCAGAGCCTAAGGTGTAAATTATCGATAGTCCATATCTCGGAAACTATAAGAGATAATGCAACTTGGCCACCGGCAATGTAATTAGCATGCCGAATTTTACTTGGAATGTGAATTGGAACGAAATCGCCAATAGGTAAGACCATTTTACAATTTGGGCCCAAGTTAGAAGCAGAGCCTAAGGTGTAAATTATCGATAGTCCATATCTCGGAAACTATAGGAGATAATTCAATTTGGCAGCCGGCAATGTAATTAGCATGCCGAATATTACTTGGAATGTGAATTGGAACGAAATCGCCAATAGATAAGACCATTTTACAATTTGGGCCCAAGTTAGAAGCAGAGCCTAAGGTGTAAATTATCGATAGTCCATATCTCGGAAACTATAAGAGATAATGCAATTTGGCAACCGGCAATTTAATTAACATGCCGAATATTACTTGGAATGTGAATTGGAACGAAATCGCCAATAGATAAGACCATTTTACAATTTGGGCCCAAGTTAGAAGCAGAGCCTAAGGTGTAAATTATCGATAGTCCATATCTCGGAAACTATAAGAGATAATGCAATTTGGCAACCGGCAATGTAATTAGCATGCCGAATATTACTTGGAATGTGAATTGGAACGAAATAGCCAATAGATAAGACCATTTTACAATTTGGGCCCAAGTTAGAAGCAGAGCCTAAGGTGTAAATTATCGATAGTCCATATCTCTGAAACTATAAGAGATAATGCAATTTGGCAACCGGCAATGTAATCAGCATGCCGAGTATTACTTGGAATGTGAATTGGAACGAAATCGCCAATAGATAAGGCCATTTTACAATTTGGGCCCAAGTTAGAAGCAGAGCCTAAGGTGTAAATTATCGATAGTCCATATCTCGGAAACTATAAAAGATAATGCAATTTGGCAACCGGCAATGTAATTAGCATGCCGAATATTACTTGGAATGTGAATTGGAACGAAATCGCCAATAGATAAGACCATTTTACAATTTGGGCCCAAGTTAGAAGCAGAGCCTAAGGTATAAATTATCCATAGTCCATATCTCGGAAACTATAAGAGATAATGCAATTTGGCAACTGGCAATGTAATTAGCATGCCGAATATTACTTGGAATGTGATTTGGAACGAAATCGCCAATAGATAAGACCATTTTACAATTTGGGCCCAAGTTAGAAGTAGAGCCTAAGGTGCAAATTATCGATAGTCCATATCTCGGAAACTATAAGAGATAATGCAATTTGGCAACCGGCAATGTAATTAGCATGCCGAATATTACTTGGAATGTGAATTGGAATGAAATCGCCAATAGATAAGACCATTTTACAATTTGGGCCCAAGTTAGAAGCAGAGCCTAAGGTGTAAATTATCGATAGTCCATATCTCGGAAACTATAAGAGATAATGCAATTTGGCAACAGGCAATGTAATTAGCATGCCGAATATTACTTGGAATGTGAATTGGAACGAAATCGCCAATAGATAAGGCCATTTTACAATTTGGGCCCAAGTTAGAAGCAGAGCCTAAGGTGTAAATTATCGATAGTCCATATCTCGGAAACTATAAGAGATAATGCAATTTGGCAACCGGCAATGTAATTAGCATGCCGAATATTACTTGGAATGTGAATTGGAACGAAATCGCCAATAGATAAGACCATTTTACAATTTGGGCCCAAGTTAGAAGCAGAGCCTAAGGTGTAAATTATCGATAGTCCATATCTCGCAAACTAAAAGAGATAATGCAATTTGGCAACCGGCAATGTAATTAGCATGCCGAATATTACTTGGAATGTGAATTGGAACGAAATCGCCAATAGATAAGACCATTTTACAATTTGGGCCCAAGTTAGAAGCAGAGCCTAAGGTGTAAATTATCGATAGTCCATATCTCGGAAACTATAAGAGATAATGCAATTTGGCAACCGGCAATGTAATTAGCATGCCGAATATTACTTGGAATGTGAATTGGAACGAAATCGCCAATAGATAAGGCCATTTTACAAATTGGGCCCAAGTTAGAAGCAGAGCCTAAGGTGTAAATTATCGATAGTCCATATCTCGGAAACTATAAGAGATAATGCAATTTGGCAACCGGCAATGTAATTAGCATGCCGAATACCACTTGGAATGTGAATTGGAACGAAATCGCCAATAGATAAGACCATTTTACAATTTGGGCCCAAGTTAGAAGCAGAGCCTAAGGTGTAAATTATCGATAGTCCATATCTCGGAAACTATAAGAGATAATTCAATTTGGCAACCGGCAATGTAATTAGCATGCCGAATATTACTTGGAATGTGAATTGGAACGAAATCGCCAATAGATAAGACCATTTTACAATTTGGGCCAAAGTTAGAAGCAGAGCCTAAGGTGTAAATTATCGATAGTCCATATCTCGGAAACTATAAGAGATAATGCAATTTGGCAACCGGCAATGTAATTAGCATGCCGAATATTACTTGGAATGTGAATTGGAACGAAATCGCCAATAGATAAGACGATTTTACAATTTGGGCCCAAGTTAGAAGCAGAGCCTAAGGTGTAAATTATCGATAGTCCATATCTCGGAAACTATAAGAGATAATGCAACTTGGCCACCGGCAATGTAATTAGCATGCCGAATTTTACTTGGAATGTGAATTGGAACGAAATCGCCAATAGGTAAGACCATTTTACAATTTGGGCCCAAGTTAGAAGCAGAGCCTAAGGTGTAAATTATCGATAGTCCATATCTCGGAAACTATAGGAGATAATTCAATTTGGCAGCCGGCAATGTAATTAGCATGCCGAATATTACTTGGAATGTGAATTGGAACGAAATCGCCAATAGATAAGACCATTTTACAATTTGGGCCCAAGTTAGAAGCAGAGCCTAAGGTGTAAATTATCGATAGTCCATATCTCGGAAACTATAAGAGATAATGCAATTTGGCAACCGGCAATTTAATTAACATGCCGAATATTACTTGGAATGTGAATTGGAACGAAATCGCCAATAGATAAGACCATTTTACAATTTGGGCCCAAGTTAGAAGCAGAGCCTAAGGTGTAAATTATCGATAGTCCATATCTCGGAAACTATAAGAGATAATGCAATTTGGCAACCGGCAATGTAATTAGCATGCCGAATATTACTTGGAATGTGAATTGGAACGAAATAGCCAATAGATAAGACCATTTTACAATTTGGGCCCAAGTTAGAAGCAGAGCCTAAGGTGTAAATTATCGATAGTCCATATCTCTGAAACTATAAGAGATAATGCAATTTGGCAACCGGCAATGTAATCAGCATGCCGAGTATTACTTGGAATGTGAATTGGAACGAAATCGCCAATAGATAAGGCCATTTTACAATTTGGGCCCAAGTTAGAAGCAGAGCCTAAGGTGTAAATTATCGATAGTCCATATCTCGGAAACTATAAAAGATAATGCAATTTGGCAACCGGCAATGTAATTAGCATGCCGAATATTACTTGGAATGTGAATTGGAACGAAATCGCCAATAGATAAGACCATTTTACAATTTGGGCCCAAGTTAGAAGCAGAGCCTAAGGTGTAAATTATCCATAGTCCATATCTCGGAAACTATAAGAGATAATGCAATTTGGCAACTGGCAATGTAATTAGCATGCCGAATATTACTTGGAATGTGATTTGGAACGAAATCGCCAATAGGTAAGACCATTTTACAATTTGGGCCCAAGTTAGAAGCAGAGCCTAAGGTGTAAATTATCGATAGTCCATATCTCGGAAACTATAGGAGATAATTCAATTTGGCAGCCGGCAATGTAATTAGCATGCCGAATATTACTTGGAATGTGAATTGGAACGAAATCGCCAATAGATAAGACCATTTTACAATTTGGGCCCAAGTTAGAAGCAGAGCCTAAGGTGTAAATTATCGATAGTCCATATCTCGGAAACTATAAGAGATAATGCAATTTGGCAACCGGCAATTTAATTAACATGCCGAATATTACTTGGAATGTGAATTGGAACGAAATCGCCAATAGATAAGACCATTTTACAATTTGGGCCCAAGTTAGAAGCAGAGCCTAAGGTGTAAATTATCGATAGTCCATATCTCGGAAACTATAAGAGATAATGCAATTTGGCAACCGGCAATGTAATTAGCATGCCGAATATTACTTGGAATGTGAATTGGAACGAAATAGCCAATAGATAAGACCATTTTACAATTTGGGCCCAAGTTAGAAGCAGAGCCTAAGGTGTAAATTATCGATAGTCCATATCTCTGAAACTATAAGAGATAATGCAATTTGGCAACCGGCAATGTAATCAGCATGCCGAGTATTACTTGGAATGTGAATTGGAACGAAATCGCCAATAGATAAGGCCATTTTACAATTTGGGCCCAAGTTAGAAGCAGAGCCTAAGGTGTAAATTATCGATAGTCCATATCTCGGAAACTATAAAAGATAATGCAATTTGGCAACCGGCAATGTAATTAGCATGCCGAATATTACTTGGAATGTGAATTGGAACGAAATCGCCAATAGATAAGACCATTTTACAATTTGGGCCCAAGTTAGAAGCAGAGCCTAAGGTGTAAATTATCGATAGTCCATATCTCGGAAACTATAAGAGATAATTCAATTTGGCAACCGGCAATGTAATTAGCATGCCGAATATTACTTGGAATGTGAATTGGAACGAAATCGCCAATAGATAAGACCATTTTACAATTTGGGCCCAAGTTAGAAGCAGAGCCTAAGGTGTAAATTATCGATAGTCCATATCTCGGAAACTATAAGAGATAATGCAATTTGGCAACCGGCAATGTAATTAGCATGCCGAATATTACTTGGAATGTGAATTGGAACGAAATCGCCAATAGATAAGACGATTTTACAATTTGGGCCCAAGTTAGAAGCAGAGCCTAAGGTGTAAATTATCGATAGTCCATATCTCGGAAACTATAAGAGATAATGCAACTTGGCCACCGGCAATGTAATTAGCATGCCGAATTTTACTTGGAATGTGAATTGGAACGAAATCGCCAATAGGTAAGACCATTTTACAATTTGGGCCCAAGTTAGAAGCAGAGCCTAAGGTGTAAATTATCGATAGTCCATATCTCGGAAACTATAGGAGATAATTCAATTTGGCAGCCGGCAATGTAATTAGCATGCCGAATATTACTTGGAATGTGAATTGGAACGAAATCGCCAATAGATAAGACCATTTTACAATTTGGGCCCAAGTTAGAAGCAGAGCCTAAGGTGTAAATTATCGATAGTCCATATCTCGGAAACTATAAGAGATAATGCAATTTGGCAACCGGCAATTTAATTAACATGCCGAATATTACTTGGAATGTGAATTGGAACGAAATCGCCAATAGATAAGACCATTTTACAATTTGGGCCCAAGTTAGAAGCAGAGCCTAAGGTGTAAATTATCGATAGTCCATATCTCGGAAACTATAAGAGATAATGCAATTTGGCAACCGGCAATGTAATTAGCATGCCGAATATTACTTGGAATGTGAATTGGAACGAAATAGCCAATAGATAAGACCATTTTACAATTTGGGCCCAAGTTAGAAGCAGAGCCTAAGGTGTAAATTATCGATAGTCCATATCTCTGAAACTATAAGAGATAATGCAATTTGGCAACCGGCAATGTAATCAGCATGCCGAGTATTACTTGGAATGTGAATTGGAACGAAATCGCCAATAGATAAGGCCATTTTACAATTTGGGCCCAAGTTAGAAGCAGAGCCTAAGGTGTAAATTATCGATAGTCCATATCTCGGAAACTATAAAAGATAATGCAATTTGGCAACCGGCAATGTAATTAGCATGCCGAATATTACTTGGAATGTGAATTGGAACGAAATCGCCAATAGATAAGACCATTTTACAATTTGGGCCCAAGTTAGAAGCAGAGCCTAAGGTGTAAATTATCCATAGTCCATATCTCGGAAACTATAAGAGATAATGCAATTTGGCAACTGGCAATGTAATTAGCATGCCGAATATTACTTGGAATGTGATTTGGAACGAAATCGCCAATAGATAAGACCATTTTACAATTTGGGCCCAAGTTAGAAGTAGAGCCTAAGGTGCAAATTATCGATAGTCCATATCTCGGAAACTATAAGAGATAATGCAATTTGGCAACCGGCAATGTAATTAGCATGCCGAATATTACTTGGAATGTGAATTGGAATGAAATCGCCAATAGATAAGACCATTTTACAATTTGGGCCCAAGTTAGAAGCAGAGCCTAAGGTGTAAATTATCGATAGTCCATATCTCGGAAACTATAAGAGATAATGCAATTTGGCAACCGGCAATGTAATTAGCATGCCGAATATTACTTGGAATGTGAATTGGAACGAAATCGCCAATAGATAAGACGATTTTACAATTTGGGCCCAAGTTAGAAGCAGAGCCTAAGGTGTAAATTACCGATATTCCATATCTCGCAAACTATAAGAGATAATGCAATTTGGCAACCGGCAATTTAATTAGCATGCTGAATATTACTTGGAATGTGAATTGGAACGAAATCGCCAATAGATAAGACCATTTTACAATTTGGGCCCAAGTTAGAAGCAGAGCCTAAGGTGTAAATTATCGATAGTCCATATCTCGGAAACTATAAGAGATAATGCAATTTGGCAACCGGCAATGTAATTAGCATGCCGAATATTACTTGGAATGTGAATTGGAATGAAATCGCCAATAGATAAGACCATTTTACAATTTGGGCCCAAGTTAGAAGCAGAGCCTAAGGTGTAAATTATCCATAGTCCATATCTCGGAAACTATAAGAGATAATGCAATTTGGCAACTGGCAATGTAATTAGCATGCCGAATATTACTTGGAATGTGAATTGGGACGAAATCGCCAATAGATAAGACCATTTTACAATTTGGGCCGAAGTTAGAAGCAGAGCCTAAGGTGTAAATTATCGATAGTCCATATCTCGGAAACTATAAGAGATAATGCAATTTGGCAACCGGCAATGTAATTAGCATGTCGAATACTACTTGGAATGTGAATTGGAACGAAATCGCCAATAGATAAGACCATTTTACAGTTTGGGCCCAAGTTAGAAGCAGAGCCTAAGGTTAAAAATAATCGATAGTCCATATCTCGGAAACTATAAGAGATAATGCAATTTGGGAACCGGCAATGTAATTAGCATGCCGAATATTACTCGGAATGTGAATTGGAACGAAATCGCCAATAGAGAAGACCATTTTACAATTTGGGCCCAAGTTAGAAGCAGAGCCTAAGGTGTAAATTATCGATAGTCCATATCTCGGAAACTATAAGAGATAATGCAATTTGGCAACCGGCAATGTAATTAGCATGCCGAATATTACTTGGAATGTGAATTGGAACGAAATCGCCAATAGATAAGACCATTTTACAATTTGGGCCCAAGTTAGAAGCAGAGCCTAAGGTGTAAATTATCGATAGTCCATATCTCGGAAACTATAAGAGATAATGCAATTTGGCAACCGGCAATGTAATTAGCATGCCGAATATTACTTGGAATGTGAATTGGAACGAAATCGCCAATAGATAAGACCATTTTACAATTTGGGCCCAAGTTAGAAGCAGAGCCTAAGGTGTAAATTATCGATAGTCCATATCTCGGAAACTATAAGAGATAATGCAATTTGGCAACCGGCAATGTAATTAGCATGCCGAATATTACTTGGAATGTGAATTGGAACGAAATCGCCAATAGATAAGACCATATTACAATTTAGGCCCAAGTTAGAAGCAGAGCCTAAGGTGTAATTTATCGATAGTCCATATCTCGGAAACTATAAGAGATAATGCAATTTGGCAACCGGCAATGTAATTAGCATGCCGAATATTACTTGGAATGTGAATTGGAACGAAATCGCCAATAGATAAGACCATTTTACAATTTGGGCCCAAGTTAGAAGCAGAGCCTAAGGTGTAAATTATCGATAGTCCATATCTCGGAAACTATAAGAGATAATGCAATTTGGCAACCGGCAATGTAATTAGCATGCCGAATATTACTTGGAATGTGAATTGGAACGAAATCGCCAATAGGTAAGACCATTTTACAATTTGGGCCCAAGTTAGAAGCAGAGCCTAAGTTGTAAATTATCGATAGTCCATATCTCGGAAACTATAAGAGATAATTCAATTTGGTCACCGGCAATGTAATTAGCATGCCGAATATTACTTGGAATGTGAATTGGAACGAAATCGCCAATTGATAAGACCATTTTACAATTTGGGCCCAAGTTAGAAGCAGAGCCTAAGGTGTAAATTATCGATAGTCCATATCTCGGAAACTATAAGAGATAATGCAATTTGGCAACCGGCAATGTAATTAGCATGCCGAATATTACTTGGAATGTGAATTGGAACGAAATCGCCAATAGATAAGGCCATTTTACAATTTGGGCCCAAGTTAGAAGCAGAGCCTAAGGTGTAAATTATCGATAGTCCATATCTCGGAAACTATAAGACATAATGCAATTAGGCAACCGGCAATGTAATTAGCATGCCGAATATTACTTGGAATGTGAATTGGAACGAAATCGCCAATAGATAAGACCATTTTACAATTTGGGCCCAAGTTAGAAGCAGAGCCTAAGGTGTAAATTATCGATAGTCCATATCTCGGAAACTATAAGAGATAATGCAATTTGGCAACCGGCAATGTAATTAGCATGCCGAATATTACTTGGAATGTGAATTGGAACGAAATCGCCAATAGATAAGACCATTTTACAATTTGGGCCCAAGTTAGAAGCAGAGCCTAAGGTGTAAATTATCGATAGTCCATATCTCGGAAACTATAAGAGATAATGCAATTTGGCAACCGGCAATGTAATTAGCATGCCGAATATTACTTGGAATGTGAATTGGAACGAAATCGCCAATAGATAAGACCATATTACAATTTGGGCCCAAGTTAGAAGCAGAGCCTAAGGTGTAAATTATCGATAGTCCATATCTCGGAAACTATAAGAGATAATGCAATTTGGCAAACGGCAATGTAATTAGCATGCCGAATATTACTTGGAATGTGAATTGGAACGAAATCGCCAATAGATAAGACCATTTTACAATTTGGGCCCAAGTTAGAAGCAGAGCCTAAGGTGTAAATTATCGATAGTCCATATCTCGGAAACTATAAGAGATAATGCAATTTGGCAACCGGCAATGTAATTAGCATGCCGAATATTACTTGGAATGTGAATTGGAACGAAATCGCCAATAGGTAAGACCATTTTACAATTTGGGCCCAAGTTAGAAGCAGAGCCTAAGGTGTAAATTATCGATAGTCCACATCTCGGAAACTATAAGAGATAATTCAATTTGGTCACCGGCAATGTAATTAGCATGCCGAATATTACTTGGAATGTGAATTGGAACGAAATCGCCAATAGATAAGACCATTTTACAATTTGGGCCCAAGTTAGAAGCAGAGCCTAAGGTGTAAATTATCGATAGTCCATATCTCGGAAACTATAAGAGATAATGCAATTTGGCAACCGGCAATGTAATTAGCATGCCGAATATTACTTGGAATGTGAATTGGAACGAAATCGCCAATAGATAAGGCCATTTTACAATTTGGGCCCAAGTTAGAAGCAGAGCCTAAGGTGTAAATTATCGATAGTCCATATCTCGGAAACTATAAGAGATAATGCAATTTGGCAACCGGCAATGTAATTAGCATGCCGAATATTACTTGGAATGTGAATTGGAACGAAATCGCCAATAGATAAGACCATTTTACAATTTGGGCCCAAGTTAGAAGCAGAGCCTAAGGTGTAAATTATCGATAGTCCGTATCTCGGAAACTAAAAGAGATAATGCAATGTGGCAACCGGCAATGTAATTAGCATGCCGAATATTACTTGGAATGTGAATTGGAACGAAATCGCCAATAGATAAGACCATATTACAATTTGGGCCCAAGTTAGAAGCAGAGCCTAAGGTGTAAATTATCGATAGTCCATATCTCGGAAACTATAAGAGATAATGCAATTTGGCAACCGGCAATGTAATTAGCATGCCGAATATTACTTGGAATGTGAATTGGAACGAAATCGCCAATAGATAAGACCATTTTACAATTTGGGCCCAAGTTAGAAGCAGAGCCTAAGGTGTAAATTATCGATAGTCCATATCTCGGAAACTATAAGAGATAATGCAATTTGGCAACCGGCAATGTAATTAGCATGCCGAATATTACTTGGAATGTGAATTGGAACGAAATCGCCAATAGGTAAGACCATTTTACAATTTGGGCCCAAGTTAGAAGCAGAGCCTAAGGTGTAAATTATCGATAGTCCATATCTCGGAAACTATTAGAGATAATGCAATTTGGCAACCGGCAATGTAATTAGCATGCCGAATACCACTTGGAATGTGAATTGGAACGAAATCGCCAATAGATAAGACCATTTTACAATTTGGGCCCAAGTTAGAAGCAGAGCCTAAGGTGTAAATTATCGATAGTCCATATCTCGGAAACTATAAGAGATAATTCAATTTTTCAACCGGCAATGTAATTAGCATGCCGAATATCACTTGGAATGTGAATTGGAACGAAATCGCCAATAGATAAGACCATTTTACAATTTGGGCCCAAGTTAGAAGCAGAGCCTAAGGTGTAAATTATCGATAGTCCATATCTCGGAAACTATAAGAGATAATGTAATTTGGCAACCGGCAATGTAATTAGCATGCCGAATATTACTTGGAATGTGAATTGGAACGAAATCGCCAATAGATAAGACGATTTTACAATTTGGGCCCAAGTTAGAAGCAGAGACTAAGGTGTAAATTACCGATAGTCCATATCTCGGAAACTATAAGAGATAATGCAATTTGGCAACCGACAATGTAATTAGCATGCCGAATATTACTTGGAATGTGAATTGGAACGAAATCGCCAATAGATAAGACCATTTTACAATTTGGGCCCAAGTTAGAAGCAGAGCCTAAGGTGTAAATTATCGATAGTCCATATCTCGGAAACTATAAGAGATAATGCAATTTGGCAACCGGCAATGTAATTAGCATGCCGAATATTACTTGGAATGTGAATTGGAAGGAAATCGCCAATAGATAAGACCATTTTACAATTTGGGCCCAAGTTAGAAGCAGAGCCTAAGGTGTAAATTATCGATAGTCCATATCTAGGAAACTATAAGAGATAATGCAATTTGGCAACCGGCAATGTAATTAGCATGCCGAATATTACTTGGAATGTGAATTGGAACGAAATCGCCAATAGATAAGACGATTTTACAATTTGGGCCCAAGTTAGAAGCAGAGCCTAAGGTGTAAATTACCGATAGTCCATATCTCGGAAACTATAAGAGATAATGCAATTTGGCAACCGGCAATGTAATTAGCATGCCGAATATTACATGGAATGTGAATTGGAACGAAATCGCCAATAGATAAGACCATTTTACAATTTGGGCCCAAGTTAGAAGCAGAGCCTAAGGTGTAAATTATCGATAGTCCATACCTCGGAAACTATAAGAGATAATGCAATTTGGCAACCGGCAATGTAATTAGCATGCCGAATATTACTTGGAATGTGAATTGGAACGAAATCGCCAATAGATAAGACCATTTTACATTTTGGGCCCAAGTTAGAAGCAGAGCCTAAGGTGTAAATTATCGATAGTCCATATCTCGGAAACTATAAGAGATAATGCAATTTGGCAACCGGCAATGTAATTAGCATGCCGAATATTACTTGGAATGTGAATTGGAACGAAATCGCCAATAGATAAGACCATATTACAATTTGGGCCCAAGTTAGAAGCAGAGCCTAAGGTGTAAATAATCGATAGTCCATATCTCGGAAACTATAAGAGATAATGCAATTTGGAAACCGGCAATGTAATTAGCATGCCGAATATTACTTGGAATGTGAATTGGAACGAAATCGCCAATAGATAAGACCATTTTACAATTTGGGCCCAAGTTAGAAGCAGAGCCTAAGGTGTAAATTATCGATAGTCCATATCTCGGAAACTATAAGAGATAATGCAATTTGGCAACCGGCAATGTAATTAGCATGCCGAATATTACTTGGAATGTGAATTGGAACGAAATCGCTAATAGATAAGACCATTTTACAATTTGGGCCCAAGTTAGAAGCAGAGCCTAAGGTGTAAATTATCGATAGTCCATATCTCGGAAACTATAAGAGATAATGCAATTTGGCAACCGGCAATGTAATTAGCATGCCGAATACCACTTGGAATGTGAATTGGAACGAAATCGCCAATAGATAAGACCATTTTACAATATGGGCCCAAGTTAGAAGCAGAGCCTAAGGTGTAAATTATCGATAGTCCATATCTCGGAAACTATAAGAGATAATTCAATTTGGCAACCGGCAATGTAATTAGCATGCCGAATATTACTTGGAATGTGTATTGGAACGAAATCGCCATAGATAAGACCATTTTACAATTTGGGCCCAAGTTAGAAGCAGAGCGTAAGGTGTAAATTATCGATAGTCCATATCTCGGAAACTATAAGAGATAATGCAATTTGGCAACCGGCAATGTAATTAGCATGCCGAATATTACTTGGAATGTGAATTGGAACGAAATCGCCAATAGAGAAGACCATTTTACAATTTGGGCCCAAGTTAGAAGCAGAGCCTAAGGTGTAAATTATCGATAGTCCATATCTCGGAAACTATAAGAGATAATGCAATTTGGCAACCGGCAATGTAATTAGCATGCCGAATATTACTTGGAATGTGAATTGGAACGAAATCGCCAATAGATAAGACCATTTTACAATTTGGGCCCAAGTTAGAAGCAGAGCCTAAGGTGTAAATTATCGATAGTCCATATCTCGGAAACTATAAGAGATAATGCAATTTGGCAACCGGCAATGTAATTAGCATGCCGAATATTACTTGGAATGTGAATTGGAACGAAATCGCCAATAGATAAGACCATTTTACAATTTGGGCCCAAGTTAGAAGCAGAGCCTAAGGTGTAAATTATCGATAGTCCATATCTCGGAAACTATAAGAGATAATGCAATTTGGCAACCGGCAATGTAATTAGCATGCCGAATATTACTTGGAATGTGAATTGGAACGAAATCGCCAATAGATAAGACCATATTACAATTTGGGCCCAAGTTAGAAGCAGAGCCTAAGGTGTAATTTATCGATAGTCCATATCTCGGAAACTATAAGAGATAATGCAATTTGGCAACCGGCAATGTAATTAGCATGCCGAATATTACTTGGAATGTGAATTGGAACGAAATCGCCAATAGATAAGACCATTTTACAATTTGGGCCCAAGTTAGAAGCAGAGCCTAAGGTGTAAATTATCGATAGTCCATATCTCGGAAACTATAAGAGATAATGCAATTTGGCAACCGGCAATGTAATTAGCATGCCGAATATTACTTGGAATGTGAATTGGAACGAAATCGCCAATAGGTAAGACCATTTTACAATTTGGGCCCAAGTTAGAAGCAGAGCCTAAGTTGTAAATTATCGATAGTCCATATCTCGGAAACTATAAGAGATAATTCAATTTGGTCACCGGCAATGTAATTAGCATGCCGAATATTACTTGGAATGTGAATTGGAACGAAATCGCCAATAGATAAGACCATTTTACAATTTGGGCCCAAGTTAGAAGCAGAGCCTAAGGTGTAAATTATCGATAGTCCATATCTCGGAAACTATAAGAGATAATGCAATTTGGCAACCGGCAATGTAATTAGCATGCCGAATATTACTTGGAATGTGAATTGGAACGAAATCGCCAATAGATAAGGCCATTTTACAATTTGGGCCCAAGTTAGAAGCAGAGCCTAAGGTGTAAATTATCGATAGTCCATATCTCGGAAACTATAAGAGATAATGCAATTAGGCAACCGGCAATGTAATTAGCATGCCGAATATTACTTGGAATGTGAATTGGAACGAAATCGCCAATAGATAAGACCATTTTACAATTTGGGCCCAAGTTAGAAGCAGAGCCTAAGGTGTAAATTATCGATAGTCCATATCTCGGAAACTATAAGAGATAATGCAATTTGGCAACCGGCAATGTAATTAGCATGCCGAATATTACTTGGAATGTGAATTGGAACGAAATCGCCAATAGATAAGACCATTTTACAATTTGGGCCCAAGTTAGAAGCAGAGCCTAAGGTGTAAATTATCGATAGTCCATATCTCGGAAACTATAAGAGATAATGCAATTTGGCAACCGGCAATGTAATTAGCATGCCGAATATTACTTGGAATGTGAATTGGAACGAAATCGCCAATAGATAAGACCATATTACAATTTGGGCCCAAGTTAGAAGCAGAGCCTAAGGTGTAAATTATCGATAGTCCATATCTCGGAAATTATAAGAGATAATGCAATTTGGCAACCGGCAATGTAATTAGCATGCCGAATATTACTTGGAATGTGAATTGGAACGAAATCGCCAATAGATAAGACCATTTTACAATTTGGGCCCAAGTTAGAAGCAGAGCCTAAGGTGTAAATTATCGATAGTCCATATCTCGGAAACTATAAGAGATAATGCAATTTGGCAACCGGCAATGTAATTAGCATGCCGAATATTACTTGGAATGTGAATTGGAACGAAATCGCCAATAGGTAAGACCATTTTACAATTTGGGCCCAAGTTAGAAGCAGAGCCTAAGGTGTAAATTATCGATAGTCCATATCTCGGAAACTATAAGAGATAATTCAATTTGGTCACCGGCAATGTAATTAGCATGCCGAATATTACTTGGAATGTGAATTGGAACGAAATCGCCAATAGATAAGACCATTTTACAATTTGGGCCCAAGTTAGAAGCAGAGCCTAAGGTGTAAATTATCGATAGTCCATATCTCGGAAACTATAAGAGATAATGCAATTTGGCAACCGGCAATGTAATTAGCATGCCGAATATTACTTGGAATGTGAATTGGAACGAAATCGCCAATAGATAAGGCCATTTTACAATTTGGGCCCAAGTTAGAAGCAGAGCCTAAGGTGTAAATTATCGATAGTCCATATCTCGGAAACTATAAGAGATAATGCAATTTGGCAACCGGCAATGTAATTAGCATGCCGAATATTACTTGGAATGTGAATTGGAACGAAATCGCCAATAGATAAGACCATTTTACAATTTGGGCCCAAGTTAGAAGCAGAGCCTAAGGTGTAAATTATCGATAGTAAATATCTCGGAAACTATAAGAGATAATGCAGTTTCGCAAACGGCAATGTAATTAGCATGCCGAATATTACTTGGAATGTGAATTGGGACGAAATCGCCAATAGATAAGACCATTTTACAATTTGGGCCCAAGTTAGAAGCAGAGCCTAAGGTGTAAATTATCGATAGTCCATATCTCGGAAACTATAAGAGATAATGCAATTTGGCAACCGGCAATGTAATTAGCATGCCGAATATTACTTGGAATGTGAATTGGAACGAAATCGCCAATAGGTAAGACCATTTTACAATTTGGGCCCAAGTTAGAAGCAGAGCCTAAGGTGTAAATTATCGATAGTCCATATCTCTCAAACTATAAGAGATAATTCAATTTGGCCACCGGCAATGTAATTAGCATGCCGAATATTACTTGGAATGTGAATTGGAACGAAATCGCCAATAGATAAGACCATTTTACAATTTGGGCCCAAGTTAGCAGCAGAGCCTAAGGTGTAAATTATCGATAGTCCATATCTCGGAAACTATAAGAGATAATGCAATTTGGCAACCGGCAATGTAATTAGCATGCCGAATATTACTTGGAATGTGAATTGGAACGAAATCGCCAATAGATAAGGCCATTTTACAATTTGGGCCCAAGTTAGAAGCAGAGCCTAAGGTGTAAATTATCGATAGTCCATATCTCGGAAACTATAAGAGATAATGCAATTTGGCAACCGGCAATGTAATTAGCATGCCGAATATTACTTGGAATGTGAATTGGAACGAAATCGCCAATAGATAAGACCATTTTACAATTTGGGCCCAAGTTAGAAGCAGAGCCTAAGGTGTAAATTATCGATAGTCCATATCTCGGAAACTATAAGAGATAATGCAGTTTCGCAACCGGCAATGTAATTAGCATGCCGAATATTACTTGGAATGTGAATTGGGACGAAATCGCCAATAGATAAGACCATTTTACAATTTGGGCCCAAGTTAGAAGCAGAGCCTAAGGTGTAAATTATCGATAGTCCATATCTCGGAAACTATAAGAGATAATGCAATTTGGCAACCGGCAATGTAATTAGCATGCCGAATATTACTTGGAATGTGAATTGGAACGAAATCGCCAATAGATAAGACCATTTTACAATTTGGGCCCAAGTTAGAAGCAGAGCCTAAGGTGTAAATTATCGATAGTCCATATCTCGGAAACTATAAGAGATAATGCAATTTGGCAACCGGCAATGTAATTAGCATGCCGAATATTACTTGGAATGTGAATTGGAATGAAATCGCCAATAGATAAGACCATTTTACAATTTGGGCCCAAGTTAGAAGCAGAGCCTAAGGTGTAAATTATCGATAGTCCATATCTCGGAAACTATAAGAGATAATGCAATTTGGCAACCGGCAATGTAATTAGCATGCCGAATATTACTTGGAATGTGAATTGGAACGAAATCGCCAATAGATAAGACCATTTTACAATTTGGGCCCAAGTTAGAAGCAGAGCCTAAGGTGTAAATTATCGATAGTCCATATCTCGGAAACTATAAGAGATAATGCAACTTGGCCACCGGCAATGTAATTAGCATGCCGAATATTACTTGGAATGTGAATTGGAACGAAATCGCCAATAGATAAGACCATTTTACAATTTGGGCCCAAGTTAGAAGCAGAGCCTAAGGTGTAAATTATCGATAGTCCATATCTCGGAAACTAAAAGAGATAATGCAATTTGGCAACCGGCAATGTAATTAGCATGCCGAATATTACTTGGAATGTAAATTGGAACGAAATCGCCAATAGATAAGACCATTTTACAATTTGGGCCCAAGTTAGAAGCAGAGCCTAAGGTGTAAATTATCCATAGTCCATATCTCGGAAACTATAAGAGATAATGCAATTTGGCAACCGGCAATGTAATTAGCATGCCGAATATTACTTGGAATGTGAATTGGAACGAAATCGCCAATAGATAAGACCATTTTACAATTTGGGCCCAAGTTAGAAGCAGAGCCTAAGGTGTAAATTATTGACAGTCCATATCTCGGAAACTATAAGAGATAATGCAATTTCGCAACCGGCAATGTAATTAGCATGCCGAATATTACTTGGAATGTGAATTGGAACGAAATCGCCAATAGGTAAGACCATTTTACAATTTGGGCCCAAGTTAGAAGCAGAGCCTAAGGTGTAAATTATCGATAGTCCATATCTCGGAAACTATAAGAGATAATGCAATTTGGCAACAGGCAATGTAATTAGCATGCCGAATATTACTTGGAATGTTAATTGGAACGAAATCGCCAATAGATAAGGCCATTTTACAATTTGGGCCCAAATTAGAAGCAGAGCCTAAGGTGTAAATTATCGATAGTCCATATCTCGGAAACTATAAGAGATAATGCAATTTGGCAACCGGCAATGTAATTAGCATGCCGAATATTACTTGGAATGTGAATTGGAACGAAATCGCCAATAGATAAGACCATTTTACAATTTGGGCCCAAGTTAGAAGCAGAGCCTAAGGTGTAAATTATCGATAGTAAATATCTCGGAAACTATAAGAGATAATGCAGTTTCGCAAACGGCAATGTAATTAGCATGCCGAATATTACTTGGAATGTGAATTGGGACGAAATCGCCAATAGATAAGACCATTTTACAATTTGGGCCCAAGTTAGAAGCAGAGCCTAAGGTGTAAATTATCGATAGTCCATATCTCGGAAACTATAAGAGATAATGCAATTTGGCAACCGGCAATGTAATTAGCATGCCGAATATTACTTGGAATGTGAATTGGAACGAAATCGCCAATAGATAAGACCATTTTACAAATTGGGCCCAAGTTAGAAGCAGAGCCTAAGGTGTAAATTATCGATAGTCCATATCTCGGAAACTATAAGAGATAATGCAATTTGGCAACCGGCAATGTAATTAGCATGCCGAATACCACTTGGAATGTGAATTGGAACGAAATCGCCAATAGATAAGACCATTTTACAATTTGGGCCCAAGTTAGAAGCAGAGCCTAAGGTGTAAATTATCCATAGTCCATATCTCGGAAACTATAAGAGATAATGCAATTTGGCAACCGGCAATGTAATTAGCATGCCGAATATTACTTGGAATGTGAATTGGAACGTAATCGCCAATAGATAAGACCATTTTACAATTTGGGCCCAAGTTAGAAGCAGAGCCTAAGGTGTAAATTATTGACAGTCCATATCTCGGAAACTATAAGAGATAATGCAATTTCGCAACCGGCAATGTAATTAGCATGCCGAATATTACTTGGAATGTGAATTGGAACGAAATCGCCAATAGGTAAGACCATTTTACAATTTGGGCCCAAGTTAGAAGCAGAGCCTAAGGTGTAAATTATCGATAGTCCATATCTCGGAAACTATAAGAGATAATTCAATTTGGCCACCGGCAATGTAATTAGCATGCCGAATATTACTTGGAATGTGAATTGGAACGATATCGCCAATAGATAAGACCATTTTACAATTTGGGCCCAAGTTAGAAGCAGAGCCTAAGGTGTAAATTATCGATAGTCCATATCTCGGAAACTATAAGAGATAATGCAATTTGGCAACAGGCAATGTAATTAGCATGCCGAATATTACTTGGAATGTGAATTGGAACGAAATCGCCAATAGATAAGGCCATTTTACAATTTGGGCCCAAGTTAGAAGCAGAGCCTAAGGTGTAAATTATCGATAGTCCATATCTCGCAAACTAAAAGAGATAATGCAATTTGGCAACCGGCAATGTAATTAGCATGCCGAATATTACTTGGAATGTGAATTGGAACGAAATCGCCAATAGATAAGACCATTTTACAATTTGGGCCCAAGTTAGAAGCAGAGCCTAAGGTGTAAATTATCGATAGTCCATATCTCGCAAACTAAAAGAGATAATGCAATTTGGCAACCGGCAATGTAATTAGCATGCCGAATATTACTTGGAATGTGAATTGGAACGAAATCGCCAATAGATAAGACCATTTTACAATTTGGGCCCAAGTTAGAAGCAGAGCCTAAGGTGTAAATTATCGATAGTCCATATCTCGGAAACTATAAGAGATAATGCAATTTGGCAACCGGCAATGTAATTAGCATGCCGAATATTACTTGGAATGTGAATTGGAACGAAATCGCCAATAGATAAGACCATTTTACAAATTGGGCCCAAGTTAGAAGCAGAGCCTAAGGTGTAAATTATCGATAGTCCATATCTCGGAAACTATAAGAGATAATGCAATTTGGCAACCGGCAATGTAATTAGCATGCCGAATACCACTTGGAATGTGAATTGGAACGAAATCGCCAATAGATAAGACCATTTTACAATTTGGGCCCAAGTTAGAAGCAGAGCCTAAGGTGTAAATTATCCATAGTCCATATCTCGGAAACTATAAGAGATAATGCAATTTGGCAACCGGCAATGTAATTAGCATGCCGAATATTACTTGGAATGTGAATTGGAACGAAATCGCCAATAGATAAGACCATTTTACAATTTGGGCCCAAGTTAGAAGCAGAGCCTAAGGTGTAAATTATCGATAGTCCATATCTCGGAAACTATAAGAGATAATGCAATTTGGCAACCGGCAATGTAATTAGCATGCCGAATATTACTTGGAATGTGAATTGGAACGAAATCGCCAATAGATAAGACGATTTTACAATTTGGGCCCAAGTTAGAAGCAGAGCCTAAGGTGTAAATTATCGATAGTCCATATCTCGGAAACTATAAGAGATAATGCAACTTGGCCACCGGCAATGTAATTAGCATGCCGAATTTTACTTGGAATGTGAATTGGAACGAAATCGCCAATAGGTAAGACCATTTTACAATTTGGGCCCAAGTTAGAAGCAGAGCCTAAGGTGTAAATTATCGATAGTCCATATCTCGGAAACTATAGGAGATAATTCAATTTGGCAGCCGGCAATGTAATTAGCATGCCGAATATTACTTGGAATGTGAATTGGAACGAAATCGCCAATAGATAAGACCATTTTACAATTTGGGCCCAAGTTAGAAGCAGAGCCTAAGATGTAAATTATCGATAGTCCATATCTCGGAAACTATAAGAGATAATGCAATTTCGCAACCGGCAATGTAATTAGCATGCCAAATATTACTTGGAATGTGAATTGGAACGAAATCGCCAATAGGTAAGACCATTTTACAATTTGGGCCCAAGTTAGAAGCAGAGCCTAAGGTGTAAATTATCGATAGTCCATATCTCGGAAACTATAAGAGATAATTCAATTTGGCCACCGGCAATGTAATTAGCATGCCGAATATTACTTGGAATGTGAATTGGAACGATATCGCCAATAGATAAGACCATTTTACAATTTGGGCCCAAGTTAGAAGCAGAGCCTAAGGTGTAAATTATCGATAGTCCATATCTCGGAAACTATAAGAGATAATGCAATTTGGCAACAGGCAATGTAATTAGCATGCCGAATATTACTTGGAATGTGAATTGGAACGAAATCGCCAATAGATAAGGCCATTTTACAATTTGGGCCCAAGTTAGAAGCAGAGCCTAAGGTGTAAATTATCGATAGTCCATATCTCGGAAACTATAAGAGATAATGCAATTTGGCAACCGGCAATGTAATTAGCATGCCGAATATTACTTGGAATGTGAATTGGAACGAAATCGCCAATAGATAAGACCATTTTACAATTTGGGCCCAAGTTAGAAGCAGAGCCTAAGGTGTAAATTATCGATAGTCCATATCTCGCAAACTAAAAGAGATAATGCAATTTGGCAACCGGCAATGTAATTAGCATGCCGAATATTACTTGGAATGTGAATTGGAACGAAATCGCCAATAGATAAGACCATTTTACAATTTGGGCCCAAGTTAGAAGCAGAGCCTAAGGTGTAAATTATCGATAGTCCATATCTCGGAAACTATAAGAGATAATGCAATTTGGCAACCGGCAATGTAATTAGCATGCCGAATATTACTTGGAATGTGAATTGGAACGAAATCGCCAATAGATAAGACCATTTTACAAATTGGGCCCAAGTTAGAAGCAGAGCCTAAGGTGTAAATTATCGATAGTCCATATCTCGGAAACTATAAGAGATAATGCAATTTGGCAACCGGCAATGTAATTAGCATGCCGAATACCACTTGGAATGTGAATTGGAACGAAATCGCCAATAGATAAGACCATTTTACAATTTGGGCCCAAGTTAGAAGCAGAGCCTAAGGTGTAAATTATCGATAGTCCATATCTCGGAAACTATAAGAGATAATTCAATTTGGCAACCGGCAATGTAATTAGCATGCCGAATATTACTTGGAATGTGAATTGGAACGAAATCGCCAATAGATAAGACCATTTTACAATTTGGGCCCAAGTTAGAAGCAGAGCCTAAGGTGTAAATTATCGATAGTCCATATCTCGGAAACTATAAGAGATAATGCAATTTGGCAACCGGCAATGTAATTAGCATGCCGAATATTACTTGGAATGTGAATTGGAACGAAATCGCCAATAGATAAGACGATTTTACAATTTGGGCCCAAGTTAGAAGCAGAGCCTAAGGTGTAAATTATCGATAGTCCATATCTCGGAAACTATAAGAGATAATGCAACTTGGCCACCGGCAATGTAATTAGCATGCCGAATTTTACTTGGAATGTGAATTGGAACGAAATCGCCAATAGGTAAGACCATTTTACAATTTGGGCCCAAGTTAGAAGCAGAGCCTAAGGTGTAAATTATCGATAGTCCATATCTCGGAAACTATAGGAGATAATTCAATTTGGCAGCCGGCAATGTAATTAGCATGCCGAATATTACTTGGAATGTGAATTGGAACGAAATCGCCAATAGATAAGACCATTTTACAATTTGGGCCCAAGTTAGAAGCAGAGCCTAAGGTGTAAATTATCGATAGTCCATATCTCGGAAACTATAAGAGATAATGCAATTTGGCAACCGGCAATTTAATTAACATGCCGAATATTACTTGGAATGTGAATTGGAACGAAATCGCCAATAGATAAGACCATTTTACAATTTGGGCCCAAGTTAGAAGCAGAGCCTAAGGTGTAAATTATCGATAGTCCATATCTCGGAAACTATAAGAGATAATGCAATTTGGCAACCGGCAATGTAATTAGCATGCCGAATATTACTTGGAATGTGAATTGGAACGAAATAGCCAATAGATAAGACCATTTTACAATTTGGGCCCAAGTTAGAAGCAGAGCCTAAGGTGTAAATTATCGATAGTCCATATCTCTGAAACTATAAGAGATAATGCAATTTGGCAACCGGCAATGTAATCAGCATGCCGAGTATTACTTGGAATGTGAATTGGAACGAAATCGCCAATAGATAAGGCCATTTTACAATTTGGGCCCAAGTTAGAAGCAGAGCCTAAGGTGTAAATTATCGATAGTCCATATCTCGGAAACTATAAAAGATAATGCAATTTGGCAACCGGCAATGTAATTAGCATGCCGAATATTACTTGGAATGTGAATTGGAACGAAATCGCCAATAGATAAGACCATTTTACAATTTGGGCCCAAGTTAGAAGCAGAGCCTAAGGTGTAAATTATCCATAGTCCATATCTCGGAAACTATAAGAGATAATGCAATTTGGCAACTGGCAATGTAATTAGCATGCCGAATATTACTTGGAATGTGATTTGGAACGAAATCGCCAATAGATAAGACCATTTTACAATTTGGGCCCAAGTTAGAAGTAGAGCCTAAGGTGCAAATTATCGATAGTCCATATCTCGGAAACTATAAGAGATAATGCAATTTGGCAACCGGCAATGTAATTAGCATGCCGAATATTACTTGGAATGTGAATTGGAATGAAATCGCCAATAGATAAGACCATTTTACAATTTGGGCCCAAGTTAGAAGCAGAGCCTAAGGTGTAAATTATCGATAGTCCATATCTCGGAAACTATAAGAGATAATGCAATTTGGCAACCGGCAATGTAATTAGCATGCCGAATGTTACTTGGAATGTGAATTGGAACGAAATCGCCAATAGATAAGACGATTTTACAATTTGGGCCCAAGTTAGAAGCAGAGCCTAAGGTGTAAATTACCGATATTCCATATCTCGCAAACTATAAGAGATAATGCAATTTGGCAACCGGCAATTTAATTAGCATGCTGAATATTACTTGGAATGTGAATTGGAACGAAATCGCCAATAGATAAGATCATTTTACAATTTGGGCCCAAGTTAGAAGCAGAGCCTAAGGTGTAAATTATCGATAGTCCATATCTCGGAAACTATAAGAGATAATGCAATTTGGCAACCGGCAATGTAATTAGCATGCCGAATATTACTTGGAATGTGAATTGGAATGAAATCGCCAATAGATAAGACCATTTTACAATTTGGGCCCAAGTTAGAAGCAGAGCCTAAGGTGTAAATTATCCATAGTCCATATCTCGGAAACTATAAGAGATAATGCAATTTGGCAACTGGCAATGTAATTAGCATGCCGAATATTACTTGGAATGTGAATTGGGACGAAATCGCCAATAGATAAGACCATTTTACAATTTGGGCCGAAGTTAGAAGCAGAGCCTAAGGTGTAAATTATCGATAGTCCATATCTCGGAAACTATAAGAGATAATGCAATTTGGCAACCGGCAATGTAATTAGCATGTCGAATACTACTTGGAATGTGAATTGGAACGAAATCGCCAATAGATAAGACCATTTTACAGTTTGGGCCCAAGTTAGAAGCAGAGCCTAAGGTTAAAAATAATCGATAGTCCATATCTCGGAAACTATAAGAGATAATGCAATTTGGGAACCGGCAATGTAATTAGCATGCCGAATATTACTTGGAATGTGAATTGGAACGAAATCGCCAATAGAGAAGACCATTTTACAATTTGGGCCCAAGTTAGAAGCAGAGCCTAAGGTGTAAATTATCGATTGTCCATATCTCGGAAACTATAAGAGATAATGCAATTTGGCAACCGGCAATGTAATTAGCATGCCGAATATTACTTGGAATGTGAATTGGAACGAAATCGCCAATAGATAAGACCATTTTACAATTTGGGCCCAAGTTAGAAGCAGAGCCTAAGGTGTAAATTATCGATAGTCCATATCTCGGAAACTATAAGAGATAATGCAATTTGGCAACCGGCAATGTAATTAGCATGCCGAATATTACTTGGAATGTGAATTGGAACGAAATCGCCAATAGATAAGACCATTTTACAATTTGGGCCCAAGTTAGAAGCAGAGCCTAAGGTGTAAATTATCGATAGTCCATATCTCGGAAACTATAAGAGATAATGCAATTTGGCAACCGGCAATGTAATTAGCATGCCGAATATTACTTGGAATGTGAATTGGAACGAAATCGCCAATAGATAAGACCATTTTACAATTTGGGCCCAAGTTAGAAGCAGAGCCTAAGGTGTAAATTATCGATAGTCCATATCTCGGAAACTATAAGAGATAATGCAATTTGGCAACCGGCAATGTAATTAGCATGCCGAATATTACTTGGAATGTGAATTGGAACGAAATCGCCAATAGATAAGACCATATTACAATTTGGGCCCAAGTTAGAAGCAGAGCCTAAGGTGTAATTTATCGATAGTCCATATCTCGGAAACTATAAGAGATAATGCAATTTGGCAACCGGCAATGTAATTAGCATGCCGAATATTACTTGGAATGTGAATTGGAACGAAATCGCCAATAGATAAGACCATTTTACAATTTGGGCCCAAGTTAGAAGCAGAGCCTAAGGTGTAAATTATCGATAGTCCATATCTCGGAAACTATAAGAGATAATGCAATTTGGCAACCGGCAATGTAATTAGCATGCCGAATATTACTTGGAATGTGAATTGGAACGAAATCGCCAATAGGTAAGACCATTTTACAATTTGGGCCCAAGTTAGAAGCAGAGCCTAAGTTGTAAATTATCGATAGTCCATATCTCGGAAACTATAAGAGATAATTCAATTTGGTCACCGGCAATGTAATTAGCATGCCGAATATTACTTGGAATGTGAATTGGAACGAAATCGCCAATAGATAAGACCATTTTACAATTTGGGCCCAAGTTAGAAGCAGAGCCTAAGGTGTAAATTATCGATAGTCCATATCTCGGAAACTATAAGAGATAATGCAATTTGGCAACCGGCAATGTAATTAGCATGCCGAATATTACTTGGAATGTGAATTGGAACGAAATCGCCAATAGATAAGGCCATTTTACAATTTGGGCCCAAGTTAGAAGCAGAGCCTAAGGTGTAAATTATCGATAGTCCATATCTCGGAAACTATAAGAGATAATGCAATTAGGCAACCGGCAATGTAATTAGCATGCCGAATATTACTTGGAATGTGAATTGGAACGAAATCGCCAATAGATAAGACCATTTTACAATTTGGGCCCAAGTTAGAAGCAGAGCCTAAGGTGTAAATTATCGATAGTCCATATCTCGGAAACTATAAGAGATAATGCAATTTGGCAACCGGCAATGTAATTAGCATGCCGAATATTACTTGGAATGTGAATTGGAACGAAATCGCCAATAGATAAGACCATTTTACAATTTGGGCCCAAGTTAGAAGCAGAGCCTAAGGTGTAAATTATCGATAGTCCATATCTCGGAAACTATAAGAGATAATGCAATTTGGCAACCGGCAATGTAATTAGCATGCCGAATATTACTTGGAATGTGAATTGGAACGAAATCGCCAATAGATAAGACCATATTACAATTTGGGCCCAAGTTAGAAGCAGAGCCTAAGGTGTAAATTATCGATAGTCCATATCTCGGAAACTATAAGAGATAATGCAATTTGGCAACCGGCAATGTAATTAGCATGCCGAATATTACTTGGAATGTGAATTGGAACGAAATCGCCAATAGATAAGACCATTTTACAATTTGGGCCCAAGTTAGAAGCAGAGCCTAAGGTGTAAATTATCGATAGTCCATATCTCGGAAACTATAAGAGATAATGCAATTTGGCAACCGGCAATGTAATTAGCATGCCGAATATTACTTGGAATGTGAATTGGAACGAAATCGCCAATAGGTAAGACCATTTTACAATTTGGGCCCAAGTTAGAAGCAGAGCCTAAGGTGTAAATTATCGATAGTCCATATCTCGGAAACTATAAGAGATAATTCAATTTGGTCACCGGCAATGTAATTAGCATGCCGAATATTACTTGGAATGTGAATTGGAACGAAATCGCCAATAGATAAGACCATTTTACAATTTGGGCCCAAGTTAGAAGCAGAGCCTAAGGTGTAAATTATCGATAGTCCATATCTCGGAAACTATAAGAGATAATGCAATTTGGCAACCGGCAATGTAATTAGCATGCCGAATATTACTTGGAATGTGAATTGGAACGAAATCGCCAATAGATAAGGCCATTTTACAATTTGGGCCCAAGTTAGAAGCAGAGCCTAAGGTGTAAATTATCGATAGTCCATATCTCGGAAACTATAAGAGATAATGCAATTTGGCAACCGGCAATGTAATTAGCATGCCGAATATTACTTGGAATGTGAATTGGAACGAAATCGCCAATAGATAAGACCATTTTACAATTTGGGCCCAAGTTAGAAGCAGAGCCTAAGGTGTAAATTATCGATAGTCCGTATCTCGGAAACTAAAAGAGATAATGCAATGTGGCAACCGGCAATGTAATTAGCATGCCGAATATTACTTGGAATGTGAATTGGAACGAAATCGCCAATAGATAAGACCATATTACAATTTGGGCCCAAGTTAGAAGCAGAGCCTAAGGTGTAAATTATCGATAGTCCATATCTCGGAAACTATAGGAGATAATGCAATTTGGCAACCGGCAATGTAATTAGCATGCCGAATATTACTTGGAATGTGAATTGGAACGAAATCGCCAATAGGTAAGACCATTTTACAATTTGGGCCCAAGTTAGAAGCAGAGCCTAAGGTGTAAATTATCGATAGTCCATATCTCGGAAACTATTAGAGATAATGCAATTTGGCAACCGGCAATGTAATTAGCATGCCGAATACCACTTGGAATGTGAATTGGAACGAAATCGCCAATAGATAAGACCATTTTACAATTTGGGCCCAAGTTAGAAGCAGAGCCTAAGGTGTAAATTATCGATAGTCCATATCTCGGAAACTATAAGAGATAATGCAATTTGGCAACCGGCAATGTAATTAGCATGCCGAATATTACTTGGAATGTGAATTGGAACGAAATCGCCAATAGATAAGACCATTTTACAATTTGGGCCCAAGTTAGAAGCAGAGCCTAAGGTGTAAATTATCGATAGTCCATATCTCGGAAACTATAAGAGATAATGCAATTTGGCAACCGGCAATGTAATTAGCATGCCGAATATTACTTGGAATGTGAATTGGAACGAAATCGCCAATAGGTAAGACCATTTTACAATTTGGGCCCAAGTTAGAAGCAGAGCCTAAGGTGTAAATTATCGATAGTCCATATCTCGGAAACTATTAGAGATAATGCAATTTGGCAACCGGCAATGTAATTAGCATGCCGAATACCACTTGGAATGTGAATTGGAACGAAATCGCCAATAGATAAGACCATTTTACAATTTGGGCCCAAGTTAGAAGCAGAGCCTAAGGTGTAAATTATCGATAGTCCATATCTCGGAAACTATAAGAGATAATTCAATTTTTCAACCGGCAATGTAATTAGCATGCCGAATATTACTTGGAATGTGAATTGGAACGAAATCGCCAATAGATAAGACCATTTTACAATTTGGGCCCAAGTTAGAAGCAGAGCCTAAGGTGTAAATTATCGATAGTCCATATCTCGGAAACTATAAGAGATAATGTAATTTGGCAACCGGCAATGTAATTAGCATGCCGAATATTACTTGGAATGTGAATTGGAACGAAATCGCCAATAGATAAGACGATTTTACAATTTGGGCCCAAGTTAGAAGCAGAGACTAAGGTGTAAATTACCGATAGTCCATATCTCGGAAACTATAAGAGATAATGCAATTTGGCAACCGACAATGTAATTAGCATGCCGAATATTACTTGGAATGTGAATTGGAACGAAATCGCCAATAGATAAGACCATTTTACAATTTGGGCCCAAGTTAGAAGCAGAGCCTAAGGTGTAAATTATCGATAGTCCATATCTCGGAAACTATAAGACATAATGCAATTTGGCAACCGGCAATGTAATTAGCATGCCGAATATTACTTGGAATGTGAATTGGAATGAAATCGCCAATAGATAAGACCATTTTACAATTTGGGCCCAAGTTAGAAGCAGAGCCTAAGGTGTAAATTATCGATAGTCCATATCTAGGAAACTATAAGAGATAATGCAATTTGGCAACCGGCAATGTAATTAGCATGCCGAATATTACTTGGAATGTGAATTGGAACGAAATCGCCAATAGATAAGACGATTTTACAATTTGGGCCCAAGTTAGAAGCAGAGCCTAAGGTGTAAATTACCGATAGTCCATATCTCGGAAACTATAAGAGATAATGCAATTTGGCAACCGGCAATGTAATTAGCATGCCGAATATTACATGGAATGTGAATTGGAACGAAATCGCCAATAGATAAGACCATTTTACAATTTGGGCCCAAGTTAGAAGCAGAGCCTAAGGTGTAAATTATCGATAGTCCATACCTCGGAAACTATAAGAGATAATGCAATTTGGCAACCGGCAATGTAATTAGCATGCCGAATATTACTTGGAATGTGAATTGGAACGAAATCGCCAATAGATAAGACCATTTTACATTTTGGGCCCAAGTTAGAAGCAGAGCCTAAGGTGTAAATTATCGATAGTCCATATCTCGGAAACTATAAGAGATAATGCAATTTGGCAACCGGCAATGTAATTAGCATGCCGAATATTACTTGGAATGTGAATTGGAACGAAATCGCCAATAGATAAGACCATATTACAATTTGGGCCCAAGTTAGAAGCAGAGCCTAAGGTGTAAATAATCGATAGTCCATATCTCGGAAACTATAAGAGATAATGCAATTTGGCAACCGGTAATGTAATTAGCATGCCGAATATTACTTGGAATGTGAATTGGAACGAAATCGCCAATAGATAAGACCATTTTACAATTTGGGCCCAAGTTAGAAGCAGAGCCTAAGGTGTAAATTATCGATAGTCCATATCTCGGAAACTATAAGAGATAATGCAATTTGGCAACCGGCAATGTAATTAGCATGCCGAATATTACTTGGAATTTGAATTGGAACGAAATCGCCAATAGGTAAGACCATTTTACAATTTGGGCCCAAGTTAGAAGCAGAGCCTAAGGTGTAAATTATCGATAGTCCATATCTCTCAAACTATAAGAGATAATGCAATTAGGCAACCGGCAATGTAATTAGCATGCCGAATATTACTTGGAATGTGAATTGGAACGAAATCGCCAATAGATAAGACCATTTTACAATTTGGGCCCAAGTTAGAAGCAGAGCCTAAGGTGTAAATTATCGATAGTCCATATCTTGGAAACTATAAGAGATAATGCAGTTTCGCAACCGGCAATGTAATTAGCATGCCGAATATTACTTGGAATGTGAATTGGGACGAAATCGCCAATAGATAAGACCATTTTACAATTTGGGCCCAAGTTAGAAGCAGAGCCTAAGGTGTAAATTATCGATAGTCCATATCTCGGAAACTATAAGAGATAATGCAATTTGGCAACCGGCAATGTAATTAGCATGCCGAATATTACTTGGAATGTGAATTGGAACGAAATCGCTAATAGATAAGACCATTTTACAATTTGGGCCCAAGTTAGAAGCAGAGCCTAAGGTGTAAATTATCGATAGTCCATATCTCGGAAACTATAAGAGATAATGCAATTTGGCAACCGGCAATGTAATTAGCATGCCGAATACCACTTGGAATGTGAATTGGAACGAAATCGCCAATAGATAAGACCATTTTACAATTTGGGCCCAAGTTAGAAGCAGAGCCTAAGGTGTAAATTATCGATAGTCCATATCTCGGAAACTATAAGAGATAATTCAATTTGGCAACCGGCAATGTAATTAGCATGCCGAATATTACTTGGAATGTGAATTGGAACGAAATCGCCATAGATAAGACCATTTTACAATTTGGGCCCAAGTTAGAAGCAGAGCGTAAGGTGTAAATTATCGATAGTCCATATCTCGGAAACTATAAGAGATAATGCAATTTGGCAACCGGCAATGTAATTAGCATGCCGAATATTACTTGGAATGTGAATTGGAACGAAATCGCCAATAGATAAGACCATTTTACAATTTGGGCCCAAGTTAGAAGCAGAGCCTAAGGTGTAAATTATCGATAGTCCATATCTCGGAAACTATAAGAGATAATGCAATTTGGCAACCGGCAATGTAATTAGCATGCCGAATATTACTTGGAATGTGAATTGGAACGAAATCGCCAATAGGTAAGACCATTTTACAATTTGGGCCCAAGTTAGAAGCAGAGCCTAAGGTGTAAATTATCGATAGTCCATATCTCGGAAACTATTAGAGATAATGCAATTTGGCAACCGGCAATGTAATTAGCATGCCGAATACCACTTGGAATGTGAATTGGAACGAAATCGCCAATAGATAAGACCATTTTACAATTTGGGCCCAAGTTAGAAGCAGAGCCTAAGGTGTAAATTATCGATAGTCCATATCTCGGAAACTATAAGAGATAATTCAATTTTTCAACCGGCAATGTAATTAGCATGCCGAATATTACTTGGAATGTGGATTGGAACGAAATCGCCAATAGATAAGACCATTTTACAATTTGGGCCCAAGTTAGAAGCAGAGCCTAAGGTGTAAATTATCGATAGTCCATATCTCGGAAACTATAAGAGATAATGTAATTTGGCAACCGGCAATGTAATTAGCATGCCGAATATTACTTGGAATGTGAATTGGAACGAAATCGCCAATAGATAAGACGATTTTACAATTTGGGCCCAAGTTAGAAGCAGAGACTAAGGTGTAAATTACCGATAATCAATATCTCGGAAACTATAAGAGATAATGCAATTTGGCAACCGACAATGTAATTAGCATGCCGAATATTACTTGGAATGTGAATTGGAACGAAATCGCCAATAGATAAGACCATTTTACAATTTGGGCCCAAGTTAGAAGCAGAGCCTAAGGTGTAAATTATCGATAGTCCATATCTCGGAAACTATAAGAGATAATGCAATTTGGCAACCGGCAATGTAATTAGCATGCCGAATATTACTTGGAATGTGAATTGGAATGAAATCGCCAATAGATAAGACCATTTTACAATTTGGGCCCAAGTTAGAAGCAGAGCCTAAGGTGTAAATTATCGATAGTCCATATCTAGGAAACTATAAGAGATAATGCAATTTGGCAACCGGCAATGTAATTAGCATGCCGAATATTACTTGGAATGTGAATTGGAACGAAATCGCCAATAGATAAGACGATTTTACAATTTGGGCCCAAGTTAGAAGCAGAGCCTAAGGTGTAAATTACCGATAGTCCATATCTCGGAAACTATAAGAGATAATGCAATTTGGCAACCGGCAATGTAATTAGCATGCCGAATATTACATGGAATGTGAATTGGAACGAAATCGCCAATAGATAAGACCATTTTACAATTTGGGCCCAAGTTAGAAGCAGAGCCTAAGGTGTAAATTATCGATAGTCCATACCTCGGAAACTATAAGAGATAATGCAATTTGGCAACCGGCAATGTAATTAGCATGCCGAATATTACTTGGAATGTGAATTGGAACGAAATCGCCAATAGATAAGACCATTTTACATTTTGGGCCCAAGTTAGAAGCAGAGCCTAAGGTGTAAATTATCGATAGTCCATATCTCGGAAACTATAAGAGATAATGCAATTTGGCAACCGGCAATGTAATTAGCATGCCGAATATTACTTGGAATGTGAATTGGAACGAAATCGCCAATAGATAAGACCATATTACAATTTGGGCCCAAGTTAGAAGCAGAGCCTAAGGTGTAAATAATCGATAGTCCATATCTCGGAAACTATAAGAGATAATGCAATTTGGCAACCGGCAATGTAATTAGCATGCCGAATATTACTTGGAATGTGAATTGGAACGAAATCGCCAATAGATAAGACCATTTTACAATTTGGGCCCAAGTTAGAAGCAGAGCCTAAGGTGTAAATTATCGATAGTCCATATCTCGGAAACTATAAGAGATAATGCAATTTGGCAACCGGCAATGTAATTAGCATGCCGAATATTACTTGGAATTTGAATTGGAACGAAATCGCCAATAGGTAAGACCATTTTACAATTTGGGCCCAAGTTAGAAGCAGAGCCTAAGGTGTAAATTATCGATAGTCCATATCTCTCAAACTATAAGAGATAATGCAATTAGGCAACCGGCAATGTAATTAGCATGCCGAATATTACTTGGAATGTGAATTGGAACGAAATCGCCAATAGATAAGACCATTTTACAATTTGGGCCCAAGTTAGAAGCAGAGCCTAAGGTGTAAATTATCGATAGTCCATATCTTGGAAACTATAAGAGATAATGCAGTTTCGCAACCGGCAATGTAATTAGCATGCCGAATATTACTTGGAATGTGAATTGGGACGAAATCGCCAATAGATAAGACCATTTTACAATTTGGGCCCAAGTTAGAAGCAGAGCCTAAGGTGTAAATTATCGATAGTCCATATCTCGGAAACTATAAGAGATAATGCAATTTGGCAACCGGCAATGTAATTAGCATGCCGAATATTACTTGGAATGTGAATTGGAACGAAATCGCTAATAGATAAGACCATTTTACAATTTGGGCCCAAGTTAGAAGCAGAGCCTAAGGTGTAAATTATCGATAGACCATATCTCGGAAACTATAAGAGATAATGCAATTTGGCAACCGGCAATGTAATTAGCATGCCGAATACCACTTGGAATGTGAATTGGAACGAAATCGCCAATAGATAAGACCATTTTACAATTTGGGCCCAAGTTAGAAGCAGAGCCTAAGGTGTAAATTATCGATAGTCCATATCTCGGAAACTATAAGAGATAATTCAATTTGGCAACCGGCAATGTAATTAGCATGCCGAATATTACTTGGAATGTGAATTGGAACGAAATCGCCATAGATAAGACCATTTTACAATTTGGGCCCAAGTTAGAAGCAGAGCGTAAGGTGTAAATTATCGATAGTCCATATCTCGGAAACTATAAGAGATAATGCAATTTGGCAACCGGCAATGTAATTAGCATGCCGAATATTACTTGGAATGTGAATTGGAACGAAATCGCCAATAGATAAGGCGATTTTACAATTTGGGCCCAAGTTAGAAGCAGAGCCTAAGGTGTAAATTATCGATAGTCCATATCTCGGAAACTATAAGAGATAATGCAATTTGGCAACCGGCAATGTAATTAGCATGCCGAATATTACTTGGAATGTGAATTGGAACGAAATCGCCAATAGATAAGACCATTTTACAATTTGGGCCCAAGTTAGAAGCAGAGCCTAAGGTGTAAATTATCGATAGTCCATATCTCGGAAACTATAAGAGATAATGCAATTTGGCAACCGGCAATGTAATTAGCATGCCGAATATTACTTGGAATGTGAATTGGAACGAAATCGCCAATAGATAAGACCATTTTACAATTTGGGCCCAAGTTAGAAGCAGAGCCTAAGATGTAAATAATCGATAGTCCATATCTCGGAAACTATAAGAGATAATGCAATTTGGCAACCGGCAATGTAATTAGCATGCCGAATATTACTTGGAATGTGAATTGGAACGAAATCGCCAATAGATAAGACCATTTTACAATTTGGGCCCAAGTTAGAAGCAGAGCCTAAGGTGTAAATTATCGATAGTCCATATCTCGGAAACTATAAGAGATAATGCAATTTGGCAACCGGCAATGTAATTAGCATGCCGAATATTACTTGGAATGTGAATTGGAACGAAATCGCCAATAGATAAGACCATTTTACAATTTGGGCCCAAGTTAGAAGCAGAGCCTAAGGTGTAAATTATCGATAGTCCATATCTCGGAAACTATAAGAGATAATGCAATTTGGCAACCAGCAATGTAATTAGCATGCCGAATACTACTTGGAATGTGAATTGGAACGAAATCGCCAATAGATAAGACCATTTTACAATTTGGGCCCAAGTTAGAGGCAGAGCCTAAGGTGTAAATTATCGATAGTCCATATCTCGGAAACTATAAGAGATAATTCAATTTGGCAACCGGCAATGTAATTAGCATGCCGAATATTACTTGGAATGTGAATTGGAACGAAATCGCCAATAGATAAGGCCATTTTACAATTTGGGCCCAAGCTAGAAGCAGAGCCTAAGGTGTAAATTATCGATAGTCCATATCTCGGAAACTATAAGAGATAATGCAATTTGGCAACCGGCAATGTAATTAGCATGCCGAATATTACTTGAAATCTGAATTGGAACGAAATCGCCAATAGATAAGACGATTTTACAATTTGGGCCCAAGTTAGAAGCAGAGCCTAAGGTGTAAATTATCGATAGTCCATATCTCGGAAACTATAAGAGATAATGCAATTTGGCAACCGGCAATGTAATTAGCATGCCGAATATTACTTGGAATGTGAATTGGAACGAAATCGCCAATAGATAAGACCATTTTACAATTTGGGCCCAAGTTAGAAGCAGAGCCTAAGGCGTAAATTATCGATAGTCCATATCTCGGAAACTATAAGAGATAATGCAATTTGGCAACCGGCAATGTAATTAGCATGCCGAATATTACTTGGAATGTGAATTGGAACGAAATCGCCAATGGATAAGACCATTTTACAATTTGGGCCCAAGTTAGAAGCAGAGCCTAAGGTGTAAATTATCGATAGTCCATATCTCGGAAACTATAAGAGATAATGCAATTTGGCAACCGGCAATGTAATTAGCATGCCGAATATTACTTGGAATGTGAATTGGAACGAAATCGCCAATAGATAAGACCATTTTACAATTTGGGCCCAAGTTAGAAGCAGAGCCTAAGGCGTAAATTATCGATAGTCCATATCTCGGAAACTATAAGAGATAATGCAATTTGGCAACCGGCAATGTAATTAGCATGAAGAATATTACTTGGAATGTGAATTGGAACGAAATCGCCAATAGATAAGACCATATTACAATTTGGGCCCAAGTTAGAAGCAGAGCCTAAGGTGTAAATTATCGATAGTCCATATCTCGGAAACTATAAGAGATAATGCAATTTGGCAACCGGCAATGTAATTAGCATGCCGAATATTACTTGGAATGTGAATTGGAACGAAATCGCCAATAGATAAGACCATTTTACAATTTGGGCCCAAGTTAGAAGCAGAGCCTAAGGTGTAAATTATCGATAGTCCATATCTCGGAAACTATAAGAGATAATGCAATTTGGCAACCGGCAATGTAATTAGCATGCCGAATATTACTTGGAATGTGAATTGGAACGAAATCGCCAATAGATAAGACAATTTTACAATTTGGGCCCAAGTTAGAAGCAGAGCCTAAGGTGTAAATTACCGATAGTCCATATCTCGGAAACTATAAGAGATAATGCAATTTGGCAACCGGCAATGTAATTAGCATGACGAATATTACTTGGAATGTGAATTGGAACGAAATCGCCAATAGATAAGGCGATTTTACAATTTGGGCCCAAGTTAGAAGCAGAGCCTAAGGTGTAAATTATCGATAGTCCATATCTCGGAAACTATAAGAGATAATGCAATTTGGCAACCGGCAATGTAATTAGCATGCCGAATATTACTTGGAATGTGAATTGGAACGAAATCGCCAATAGATAAGACCATTTTACAATTTGGGCCCAAGTTAGAAGCAGAGCCTAAGGTGTAAATTATCGATGGTCCATATCTCGGAAACTATAAGAGATAATGCAATTTGGCAACCGGCAATTTAATTAACATGCCGAATATTACTTGGAATGTGAATTGGAACGAAATCGCCAATAGATAAGACCATTTTACAATTTGGGCCCAAGTTAGAAGCAGAGCCTAAGGTGTAAATTATCGATAGTCCATATCTCGGAAACTATAAGAGATAATGCAATTTGGCAACCGGCAATGTAATTAGCATGCCGAATATTACTTGGAATGTGAATTGGAACGAAATCGCCAATAGATAAGACCATTTTACAATTTGGGCCCAAGTTAGAAGCAGAGCCTAAGGTGTAAATTATCGATAGTCCATATCTCTGAAACTATAAGAGATAATGCAATTTGGCAACCGGCAATGTAATCAGCATGCCGAGTATTACTTGGAATGTGAATTGGAACGAAATCGCCAATAGATTAGGCCATTTTACAATTTGGGCCCAAGTTAGAAGCAGAGCCTAAGGTGTAAATTATCGATAGTCCATATCTCGGAAACTATAAGAGATAATGCAATTTGGCAACCGGCAATGTAATTAGCATGCCGAATATTACTTGTAATGTGAATTGGAACGAAATCGCCAATAGATAAGACCATTTTACAATTTAAGCCCAAGTTAGAAGCAGAGCCTAAGGTGTAAATTATCCATAGTCCATATCTCGGAAACTATAAGAGATAATGCAATTTGGCAAATGGCAATGAAATTAGCATGCCGAATATTACTTGGAATGTGAATTGGAACGAAATCGCCAATAGATAAGACGATTTTACAATTTGGGCCCAAGTTAGAAGCAGAGCCTAAGGTGTAAATTATCGATAGTCCATATCTCTGAAACTATAAGAGATAATGCAATTTGGCAACCGGCAATGTAATTAGCATGCCGAATATTACTTGGAATGTGAATTGGAACGAAATCGCCAATAGATAAGACCATTTTACAATTTGGGCCCAAGTTAGAAGCAGAGCCTAAGGTGTAAATTATCGATAGTCCGTATCTCGGAAACTATAAGAGATAATGCAATTTGGCAACCGGCAATGTAATTAGCATGCCGAATATTACTTGGAATGTGAATTGAAACGAAATCCCCAATAGATAAGACCATTTTACAATTTGAGCCCAAGTTAGAAGCAGAGCCTAAGGCGTATATTATCGATAGTCCATATCTCGGAAACTATAAGAGATAATGCAATTTGGCAACCGTCAATGTAATTAGCATGAAGAATATTACTTGGAATGTGAATTGGAACGAAATCGCCAATAGATAAGACCATATTACAATTTGGGCCCAAGTTAGAAGCAGAGCCTAAGGTGTAAATTATCGATAGTCCATATCTCGGAAACTATAAGAGATAATGCAATTTGGCAACCGGCAATGTAATTAGCATGCCGAATATTACTTGGAATGTGAATTGGAACGAAATCGCCAATAGATAAGACCATTTTACAATTTGGGCCCAAGTTAGAAGCAGAGCCTAAGGTGTAAATTATCGATAGTCCATATCTCGGAAACTATAAGAGATAATGCAATTTGGCAACCGGCAATGTAATTAGCATGCCGAATATTACTTGGAATGTGAATTGGAACGAAATCGCCAATAGATAAGACCATTTTACAATTTGGGCCCAAGTTAGAAGCAGAGCCTAAGGTGTAAATTACCGATAGTCCATATCTCGGAAACTATAAGAGATAATGCAATTTGGCAACCGGCAATGTAATTAGCATGCCGAATATTACTTGGAATGTGAATTGGAACGAAATCGCCAATAGATAAGGCGATTTTACAATTTGGGCCCAAGTTAGAAGCAGAGCCTAAGGTGTAAATTATCGATAGTCCATATCTCGGAAACTATAAGAGATAATGCAATTTGGCAACCGGCAATGTAATTAGCATGCCGAATATTACTTGGAATGTGAATTGGAACGAAATCGCCAATAGATAAGACCATTTTACAACTTGGGCCCAAGTTAGAAGCAGAGCCTAAGGTGTAAATTATCGATAGTCCATATCTCGGAAACTATAAGAGATAATGCAATTTGGCAACCGGCAATGTAATTAGCATGAAGAATATTACTTGGAATGTGAATTGGAACGAAATCGCCAATAGATAAGACCATATTACAATTTGGGCCCAAGTTAGAAGCAGAGCCTAAGGTGTAAATTATCGATAGTCCATATCTCGGAAACTATAAGAGATAATGCAATTTGGCAACCGGCAATGTAATTAGCATGAAGAATATTACTTGGAATGTGAATTGGAACGAAATCGCCAATAGATAAGACCATATTACAATTTGGGCTCAAGTTAGAAGCAGAGCCTAAGGTGTAAATTATCGATAGTCCATATCTCGGAAACTATAAGAGATAATGCAATTTGGCAACCGGCAATGTAATTAGCATGCCGAATATTACTTGGAATGTGAATTGGAACGAAATCGCCAATAGATAAGACCATTTTACAATTTGGGCCCAAGTTAGAAGCAGAGCCTAAGGTGTAAATTATCGATAGTCCATATCTCGGAAACTATAAGAGATAATGCAATTTGGCAACCGGCAATTTAATTAACATGCCGAATATTACTTGGAATGTGAATTGGAACGAAATCGCCAATAGATAAGACCATTTTACAATTTGGGCCCAAGTTAGAAGCAGAGCCTAAGGTGTAAATTATCGATAGTCCATATCTCGGAAACTATAAGAGATAATGCAATTTGGCAACCGGCAATGTAATTAGCATGCCGAATATTACTTGGAATGTGAATTGGAACGAAATCGCCAATAGATAAGACCATTTTACAATTTGGGCCCATGTTAGAAGCAGAGCCTAAGGTGTAAATTATCGATAGTCCATATCTCGGAAACTATAAGAGATAATGCAATTTGGCAAACGGCAATGTAATTAGCATGCCGAATATTACTTGGAATGTGAATTGGAACGAAATCGCCAATAGATAAGACCATTTTACAATTTGGGCCCAAGTTAGAAGCAGAGCCTAAGGTGTAAATTATCGATAGTCCATATCTCGGAAACTATAAGAGATAATGCAATTTGGCAACCGGCAATGTAATTAGCATGCCGAATATTACTTGGAATGTGAATTGGAACGAAATCGCCAATAGGTAAGACCATTTTACAATTTGGGCCCAAGTTAGAAGCAGAGCCTAAGGTGTAAATTATCGATAGTCCATATCTCGGAAACTATAAGAGATAATTCAATTTGGTCACCGGCAATGTAATTAGCATGCCGAATATTACTTGGAATGTGAATTGGAACGAAATCGCCAATAGATAAGACCATTTTACAATTTGGGCCCAAGTTAGAAGCAGAGCCTAAGGTGTAAATTATCGATAGTCCATATCTCGGAAACTATAAGAGATAATGCAATTTGGCAACCGGCAATGTAATTAGCATGCCGAATATTACTTGGAATGTGAATTGGAACGAAATCGCCAATAGATAAGGCCATTTTACAATTTGGGCCCAAGTTAGAAGCAGAGCCTAAGGTGTAAATTATCGATAGTCCATATCTCGGAAACTATAAGAGATAATGCAATTTGGCAACCGGCAATGTAATTAGCATGCCGAATATTACTTGGAATGTGAATTGGAACGAAATCGCCAATAGATAAGACCATTTTACAATTTGGGCCCAAGTTAGAAGCAGAGCCTAAGGTGTAAATTATCGATAGTCCGTATCACGGAAACTAAAAGAGATAATGCAATTTGGCAACCGGCAATGTAATTAGCATGCCGAATATTACTTGGAATGTGAATTGGAACGAAATCGCCAATAGATAAGACCATATTACAATTTGGGCCCAAGTTAGAAGCAGAGCCTAAGGTGTAAATTATCGATAGTCCATATATCGGAAACTATAAGAGATAATGCAATTTGGCAACCGGCAATGTAATTAGCATGCCGAATATTACTTGGAATGTGAATTGGAACGAAATCGCCAATAGATAAGACCATTTTACAATTTGGGCCCAAGTTAGAAGCAGAGCCTAAGGTGTAAATTATCGATAGTCCATATCTCGGAAACTATAAGAGATAATGCAATTTGGCAACCGGCAATGTAATTAGCATGCCGAATATTACTTGGAATGTGAATTGGAACGAAATCGCCAATAGGTAAGACCATTTTACAATTTGGGCCCAAGTTAGAAGCAGAGCCTAAGGTGTAAATTATCGATAGTCCATATCTCGGAAACTATTAGAGATAATGCAATTTGGCAACCGGCAATGTAATTAGCATGCCGAATACCACTTGGAATGTGAATTGGAACGAAATCGCCAATAGATAAGACCATTTTACAATTTGGGCCCAAGTTAGAAGCAGAGCCTAAGGTGTAAATTATCGATAGTCCATATCTCGGAAACTATAAGAGATAATTCAATTTTTCAACCGGCAATGTAATTAGCATGCCGAATATTACTTGGAATGTGAATTGGAACGAAATCGCCAATAGATAAGACCATTTTACAATTTGGGCCCAAGTTAGAAGCAGAGCCTAAGGTGTAAATTATCGATAGTCCATATCTCGGAAACTATAAGAGATAATGTAATTTGGCAACCGGCAATGTAATTAGCATGCCGAATATTACTTGGAATGTGAATTGGAACGAAATCGCCAATAGATAAGACGATTTTACAATTTGGGCCCAAGTTAGAAGCAGAGACTAAGGTGTAAATTACCGATAGTCCATATCTCGGAAACTATAAGAGATAATGCAATTTGGCAACCGACAATGTAATTAGCATGCCGAATATTACTTGGAATGTGAATTGGAACGAAATCGCCAATAGATAAGACCATTTTACAATTTGGGCCCAAGTTAGAAGCAGAGCCTAAGGTGTAAATTATCGATAGTCCATATCTCGGAAACTATAAGAGATAATGCAATTTGGCAACCGGCAATGTAATTAGCATGCCGAATATTACTTGGAATGTGAATTGGAATGAAATCGCCAATAGATAAGACCATTTTACAATTTGGGCCCAAGTTAGAAGCAGAGCCTAAGGTGTAAATTATCGATAGTCCATATCTAGGAAACTATAAGAGATAATGCAATTTGGCAACCGGCAATGTAATTAGCATGCCGAATATTACTTGGAATGTGAATTGGAACGAAATCGCCAATAGATAAGACGATTTTACAATTTGGGCCCAAGTTAGAAGCAGAGCCTAAGGTGTAAATTACCGATAGTCCATATCTCGGAAACTATAAGAGATAATGCAATTTGGCAACCGGCAATGTAATTAGCATGCCGAATATTACATGGAATGTGAATTGGAACGAAATCGCCAATAGATAAGACCATTTTACAATTTGGGCCCAAGTTAGAAGCAGAGCCTAAGGTGTAAATTATCGATAGTCCATATCTCGGAAACTATAAGAGATAATGCAATTTGGCAACAGGCAATGTAATTAGCATGCCGAATATTACTTGGAATGTGAATTGGAAGGAAATCGCCAATAGATAAGACCATTTTACAATTTGGGCCCAAGTTAGAAGCAGAGCCTAAGGTGTAAATTATCCATAGTCCATATCTCGGAAACTATAAGAGATAATGCAATTTGGCAACCGGCATTGTAATTAGCATGCCGAATATTACTTGGAATGTGAATTGGAACGAAATCGCCAATAGATAAGACCATTTTACAATTTGGGCCCAAGTTAGAAGCAGAGCCTAAGGTGTAAATTATCAATAGTCCATACCTCGGAAACTATAAGAGATAATGCAATTTGGCAACCGGCAATGTAATTAGCATGCCGAATATTACTTGGAATGTGAATTGGAACGAAATCGCCAATAGATAAGACCATTTTACATTTTGGGCCCAAGTTAGAAGCAGAGCCTAAGGTGTAAATTATCGATAGTCCATATCTCGGAAACTATAAGAGATAATGCAATTTGGCAACCGGCAATGTAATTAGCATGCCGAATATTACTTGGAATGTGAATTGGAACGAAATCGCCAATAGATAAGACCATATTACAATTTGGGCCCAAGTTAGAAGCAGAGCCTAAGGTGTAAATAATCGATAGTCCATATCTCGGAAACTATAAGAGATAATGCAATTTGGCAACCGGCAATGTAATTAGCATGCCGAATATTACTTGGAATGTGAATTGGAACGAAATCGCCAATAGATAAGACCATTTTACAATTTGGGCCCAAGTTAGAAGCAGAGCCTAAGGTGTAAATTATCGATAGTCCATATCTCGGAAACTATAAGAGATAATGCAATTTGGCAACCGGCAATGTAATTAGCATGCCGAATATTACTTGGAATTTGAATTGGAACGAAATCGCCAATAGGTAAGACCATTTTACAATTTGGGCCCAAGTTAGAAGCAGAGCCTAAGGTGTAAATTATCGATAGTCCATATCTCTCAAACTATAAGAGATAATTCAATTTGGCCACCGGCAATGTAATTAGCATGCCGAATATTACTTGGAATGTGAATTGGAACGAAATCGCCAATAGATAAGGCCATTTTACAATTTGGGCCCAAGTTAGAAGCAGAGCCTAAGGTGTAAATTATCGATAGTCCATATCTCGGAAACTAAAAGAGATAATGCAATTTGGCAACCGGCAATGTAATTAGCATGCCGAATATTACTTGGAATGTGAATTGGAACGAAATCGCCAATAGATAAGACCATTTTACAATTTGGGCCCAAGTTAGAAGCAGAGCCTAAGGTGTAAATTATCGATAGTCCATATCTTGGAAACTATAAGAGATAATGCAGTTTCGCAACCGGCAATGTAATTAGCATGCCGAATATTACTTGGAATGTGAATTGGGACGAAATCGCCAATAGATAAGACCATTTTACAATTTGGGCCCAAGTTAGAAGCAGAGCCTAAGGTGTAAATTATCGATAGTCCATATCTCGGAAACTATAAGAGATAATGCAATTTGGCAACCGGCAATGTAATTAGCATGCCGAATATTACTTGGAATGTGAATTGGAACGAAATCGCTAATAGATAAGACCATTTTACAATTTGGGCCCAAGTTAGAAGCAGAGCCTAAGGTGTAAATTATCGATAGTCCATATCTCGGAAACTATAAGAGATAATGCAATTTGGCAACCGGCAATGTAATTAGCATGCCGAATACCACTTGGAATGTGAATTGGAACGAAATCGCCAATAGATAAGACCATTTTACAATTTGGGCCCAAGTTAGAAGCAGAGCCTAAGGTGTAAATTATCGATAGTCCATATCTCGGAAACTATAAGAGATAATTCAATTTGGCAACCGGCAATGTAATTAGCATGCCGAATATTACTTGGAATGTGAATTGGAACGAAATCGCCATAGATAAGACCATTTTACAATTTGGGCCCAAGTTAGAAGCAGAGCGTAAGGTGTAAATTATCGATAGTCCATATCTCGGAAACTATAAGAGATAATGCAATTTGGCAACCGGAAATGTAATTAGCATGCCGAATATTACTTGGAATGTGAATTGGAACGAAATCGCCAATAGATAAGGCGATTTTACAATTTGGGCCCAAGTTAGAAGCAGAGCCTAAGGTGTAAATTATCGATAGTCCATATCTCGGAAACTATAAGAGATAATTCAATTTGGCAACCGGCAATGTAATTAGCATGCCGAATATTACTTGGAATGTGAATTGGAACGAAATCGCTAATAGATAAGACCATTTAACAATTTGGGCCCAAGTTAGAAGCAGAGCCTAAGGTGTAAATTATCGATAGTCCATATCTCGGAAACTAAAAGAGATAATGCAATTTGGCAACCGGCAATGTAATTAGCATGCCGAATATTACTTGGAATGTGAATTGGAACGAAATCGCCAATAGATAAGACCATTTTACAATTTGGGCCCAAGTTAGAAGCAGAGCCTAAGGTGTAAATTATCGATAGTCCATATCTTGGAAACTATAAGAGATAATGCAGTTTCGCAACCGGCAATGTAATTAGCATGCCGAATATTACTTGGAATGTGAATTGGGACGAAATCGCCAATAGATAAGACCATTTTACAATTTGGGCCCAAGTTAGAAGCAGAGCCTAAGGTGTAAATTATCGATAGTCCATATCTCGGAAACTATAAGAGATAATGCAATTTGGCAACCGGCAATGTAATTAGCATGCCGAATATTACTTGGAATGTGAATTGGAACGAAATCGCCAATAGATAAGGGGATTTTACAATTTGGGCCCAAGTTAGAAGCAGAGCCTAAGGTGTAAATTATCGATAGTCCATATCTCGGAAACTATAAGAGATAATTCAATTTGGCAACCCGCAATGTAATTAGCATGCCGAATATTACTTGGAATGTGAATTGGAACCAAATCGCTAATTCATAAGACCATTTTACAATTTGGGCCCAAGTTAGAAGCAGAGCCTAAGGTGTAAATTATCGATAGTCCATATCTCGGAAACTATAAGAGATAATTCAATTTGGCAACCGGCAATGTAATTAGCATGCCGAATATTACTTGGAATGTGAATTGGAACGAAATCGCCATAGATAAGACCATTTTACAATTTGGGCCCAAGTTAGAAGCAGAGCGTAAGGTGTAAATTATCGATAGTCCATATCTCGGAAACTATAAGAGATAATGCAATTTGGCAACCGGCAATGTAATTAGCATGCCGAATATTACTTGGAATGTGAATTGGAACGAAATCGCCAATAGATAAGGCGATTTTACAATTTGGGCCCAAGTTAGAAGCAGAGCCTAAGGTGTAAATTATCGATAGTCCATATCTCGGAAACTATAAGAGATAATGCAATTTGGCAACCGGCAATGTAATTAGCATGCCGAATATTACTTGGAATGTGAATTGGAACGAAATCGCCAATAGATAAGACCATTTTACAATTTGGGCCCAAGTTAGAAGCAGAGCCTAAGGTGTAAATTATCGATAGTCCATATCTCGGAAACTATAAGAGATAATGCAATTTGGCAACCGGCAATGTAATTAGCATGCCGAATATTACTTGGAATGTGAATTGGAACGAAATCGCCAATAGATAAGACCATTTTACAATTTGGGCCCAAGTTAGAAGCAGAGCCTAAGATGTAAATAATCGATAGTCCATATCTCGGAAACTATAAGAGATAATGCAATTTGGCAACCGGCAATGTAATTAGCATGCCGAATATTACTTGGAATGTGAATTGGAACGAAATCGCCAATAGATAAGACCATTTTACAATTTGGGCCCAAGTTAGAAGCAGAGCCTAAGGTGTAAATTATCGATAGTCCATATCTCGGAAACTATAAGAGATAATGCAATTTGGCAACCGGCAATGTAATTAGCATGCCGAATATTACTTGGAATGTGAATTGGAACGAAATCGCCAATAGATAAGACCATTTTACAATTTGGGCCCAAGTTAGAAGCAGAGCCTAAGGTGTAAATTATCGATAGTCCATATCTCGGAAACTATAAGAGATAATGCAATTTGGCAACCGGCAATGTAATTAGCATGCCGAATACTACTTGGAATGTGAATTGGAACGAAATCGCCAATAGATAAGACCATTTTACAATTTGGGCCCAAGTTAGAGGCAGAGCCTAAGGTGTAAATTATCGATAGTCCATATCTCGGAAACTATAAGAGATAATTCAATTTGGCAACCGGCAATGTAATTAGCATGCCGAATATTACTTGGAATGTGAATTGGAACGAAATCGCCAATAGATAAGGCCATTTTACAATTTGGGCCCAAGCTAGAAGCAGAGCCTAAGGTGTAAATTATCGATAGTCCATATCTCGGAAACTATAAGAGATAATGCAATTTGGCAACCGGCAATGTAATTAGCATGCCGAATATTACTTGAAATCTGAATTGGAACGAAATCGCCAATAGATAAGACGATTTTACAATTTGGGCCCAAGTTAGAAGCAGAGCCTAAGGTGTAAATTATCGATAGTCCATATCTCGGAAACTATAAGAGATAATGCAATTTGGCAACCGGCAATATAATTAGCATGCCGAATATTACTTGGAATGTGAATTGGAACGAAATCGCCAATGGATAAGACCATTTTACAATTTGGGCCCAAGTTAGAAGCAGAGCCTAAGGTGTAAATTATCGATAGTCCATATCTCGGAAACTATAAGAGATAATGCAATTTGGCAACCGGCAATGTAATTAGCATGCCGAATATTACTTGGAATGTGAATTGGAACGAAATCGCCAATAGATAAGACCATTTTACAATTTGGGCCCAAGTTAGAAGCAGAGCCTAAGGCGTAAATTATCGATAGTCCATATCTCGGAAACTATAAGAGATAATGCAATTTGGCAACCGGCAATGTAATTAGCATGAAGAATATTACTTGGAATGTGAATTGGAACGAAATCGCCAATAGATAAGACCATATTACAATTTGGGCCCAAGTTAGAAGCAGAGCCTAAGGTGTAAATTATCGATAGTCCATATCTCGGAAACTATAAGAGATAATGCAATTTGGCAACCGGCAATGTAATTAGCATGCCGAATATTACTTGGAATGTGAATTGGAACGAAATCGCCAATAGATAAGACCATTTTACAATTTGGGCCCAAGTTAGAAGCAGAGCCTAAGGTGTAAATTATCGATAGTCCATATCTCGGAAACTATAAGAGATAATGCAATTTGGCAACCGGCAATGTAATTAGCATGCCGAATATTACTTGGAATGTGAATTGGAACGAAATCGCCAATAGAAAAGACAATTTTACAATTTGGGCCCAAGTTAGAAGCAGAGCCTAAGGTGTAAATTACCGATAGTCCATATCTCGGAAACTATAAGAGATAATGCAATTTGGCAACCGGCAATGTAATTAGCATGACGAATATTACTTGGAATGTGAATTGGAACGAAATCGCCAATAGATAAGGCGATTTTACAATTTGGGCCCAAGTTAGAAGCAGAGCCTAAGGTGTAAATTATCGATAGTCCATATCTCGGAAACTATAAGAGATAATGCAATTTGGCAACCGGCAATGTAATTAGCATGCCGAATATTACTTGGAATGTGAATTGGAACGAAATCGCCAATAGATAAGACCATTTTACAATTTGGGCCCAAGTTAGAAGCAGAGCCTAAGGTGTAAATTATCGATAGTCCATATCTCGGAAACTATAAGAGATAATGCAATTTGGCAACCGGCAATTTAATTAACATGCCGAATATTACTTGGAATGTGAATTGGAACGAAATCGCCAATAGATAAGACCATTTTACAATTTGGGCCCAAGTTAGAAGCAGAGCCTAAGGTGTAAATTATCGATAGTCCATATCTCGGAAACTATAAGAGATAATGCAATTTGGCAACCGGCAATGTAATTAGCATGCCGAATATTACTTGGAATGTGAATTGGAACGAAATCGCCAATAGATAAAACCATTTTACAATTTGGGCCCAAGTTAGAAGCAGAGCCTAAGGTGTAAATTATCGATAGTCCATATCTCTGAAACTATAAGAGATAATGCAATTTGGCAACCGGCAATGTAATCAGCATGCCGAGTATTACTTGGAATGTGAATTGGAACGAAATCGCCAATAGATAAGGCCATTTTACAATTTGGGCCCAAGTTAGAAGCAGAGCCTAAGGTGTAAATTATCGATAGTCCATATCTCGGAAACTATAAGAGATAATGCAATTTGGCAACCGGCAATGTAATTAGCATGCCGAATATTACTTGTAATGTGAATTGGAACGAAATCGCCAATAGATAAGACCATTTTACAATTTAAGCCCAAGTTAGAAGCAGAGCCTAAGGTGTAAATTATCCATAGTCCATATCTCGGAAACTATAAGAGATAATGCAATTTGGCAAATGGCAATGAAATTAGCATGCCGAATATTACTTGGAATGTGAATTGGAACGAAATCGCCAATAGATAAGACCATTTTACAATTTGGGCCCAAGTTAGAAGCAGAGCCTAAGGTGTAAATAATCGATAGTCCATATCTCGGAAACTATAAGAGATAATGCAATTTGGCAACCGGCAATGTAATTAGCATACCGAATACTACTTGGAATGTGAATTGGAACGAAATCGCCAATAGATAAGACCATTTTACAATTTGGGCCCAAGTTACAGGCAGAGCCTAAGGTGTAAATTATCGATAGTCCATATCTCGGAAACTATAAGAGATAATTCAATTTGGCAACCGGCAATGTAATTAGCATGCCGAGTATTACTTGGAATGTGAATTGGAACGAAATCGCCAATAGATAAGACCATTTTACAATTTGGGCCCAAGCTAGAAGCAGAGCCTAAGGTGTAAATTATCGATAGTCCATATTTCGGAAACTATAAGAGATAATGCAATTTGGCAACCGGCAATGTAATTAGCATGCCGAATATTACTTGAAATGTGAATTGGAACGAAATCACCAATAGATAAGACGATTTTACAATTTGGGCCCAAGTTAGAAGCAGAGCCTAAGGTGTAAATTATCGATAGTCCATATCTCGGAAACTATAAGAGATAATGCAATTTGGCAACCGGAAATGTAATTAGCATGCCGAATATTACTTGGAATGTGAATTGGAACGAAATCGCCAATAGATAAGACCATTTTACAATTTGGGCCCAAGTTAGAAGCAGAGCCTAAGGTGTAAATTATCGATAGTCCATATCTCGGAAACTATAAGAGATAATGCAATTTGGCAACCGGCAATGTAATTAGCATGCCGAATATTACTTGGAATGTGAATTGGAACGAAATCGCCAATAGATAAGACCATTTTACAATTTGGGCCCAAGCTAGAAGCAGAGCCTAAGGTGTAAATTATCGATAGTCCATATCTCGGAAACTATAAGAGATAATGCAATTTGGCAACCGGCAATGTAATTAGCATGCCGAATATTACTTGAAATGTGAATTGGAACGAAATCGCCAATAGATAAGACGATTTTACAATTTGGGCCCAAGTTAGAAGCAGAGCCTAAGGTGTAAATTATCGATAGTCCATATCTCGGAAACTATAAGAGATAATGCAATTTGGCAACCGGCAATGTAATTAGCATGCCGAATATTACTTGGAATGTGAATTGGAACGAAATCGCCAATAGATAAGACCATTTTACAATTTGGGCCCAAGTTAGAAGTAGAGCCTAAGGTGTAAATTATCGATAGTCCGTATCTCGGAAACTATAAGAGATAATGCAATTTGGCAACCGGCAATGTAATTAGCATGCCGAATATTACTTGGAATGTGAATTGAAACGAAATCCCCAATAGATAAGACCATTTTACAATTTGAGCCCAAGTTAGAAGCAGAGCCTAAGGCGTATATTATCGATAGTCCATATCTCGGAAACTATAAGAGATAATGCAATTTGGCAACCGGCAATGTAATTAGCATGAAGAATATTACTTGGAATGTGAATTGGAACGAAATCGCCAATAGATAAGACCATATTACAATTTGGGCCCAAGTTAGAAGCAGAGCCTAAGGTGTAAATTATCGATAGTCCATATCTCGGAAACTATAAGAGATAATGCAATTTGGCAACCGGCAATGTAATTAGCATGCCGAATATTACTTGGAATGTGAATTGGAACGAAATCGCCAATAGATAAGACCATTTTACAATTTGGGCCCAAGTTAGAAGCAGAGCCTAAGGTGTAAATTATCGATAGTCCATATCTCGGAAACTATAAGAGATAATGCAATTTGGCAACCGGCAATGTAATTAGCATGCCGAATATTACTTGGAATGTGAATTGGAACGAAATCGCCAATAGATAAGACCATTTTACAATTTGGGCCCAAGTTAGAAGCAGAGCCTAAGGTGTAAATTACCGATAGTCCATATCTCGGAAACTATAAGAGATAATGCAATTTGGCAACCGGCAATGTAATTAGCATGCCGAATATTACTTGGAATGTGAATTGGAACGAAATCGCCAATAGATAAGGCGATTTTACAATTTGGGCCCAAGTTAGAAGCAGAGCCTAAGGTGTAAATTATCGATAGTCCATATCTCGGAAACTATAAGAGATAATGCAATTTGGCAACCGGCAATGTAATTAGCATGCCGAATATTACTTGGAATGTGAATTGGAACGAAATCGCCAATAGATAAGACCATTTTACAACTTGGGCCCAAGTTAGAAGCAGAGCCTAAGGTGTAAATTATCGATAGTCCATATCTCGGAAACTATAAGAGATAATGCAATTTGGCAACCGGCAATGTAATTAGCATGAAGAATATTACTTGGAATGTGAATTGGAACGAAATCGCCAATAGATAAGACCATATTACAATTTGGGCCCAAGTTAGAAGCAGAGCCTAAGGTGTAAATTATCGATAGTCCATATCTCGGAAACTATAAGAGATAATGCAATTTGGCAACCGGCAATGTAATTAGCATGAAGAATATTACTTGGAATGTGAATTGGAACGAAATCGCCAATAGATAAGACCATATTACAATTTGGGCCCATGTTAGAAGCAGAGCCTAAGGTGTAAATTATCGATAGTCCATATCTCGGAAACTATAAGAGATAATGCAATTTGGCAACCGGCAATGTAATTAGCATGCCGAATATTACTTGGAATGTGAATTGGAACGAAATCGCCAATAGATAAGACCATTTTACAATTTGGGCCCAAGTTAGAAGCAGAGCCTAAGGTGTAAATTATCGATAGTCCATATCTCGGAAACTATAAGAGATAATGCAATTTGGCAACCGGCAATTTAATTAACATGCCGAATATTACTTGGAATGTGAATTGGAACGAAATCGCCAATAGATAAGACCATTTTACAATTTGGGCCCAAGTTAGAAGCAGAGCCTAAGGTGTAAATTATCGATAGTCCATATCTCGGAAACTATAAGAGATAATGCAATTTGGCAACCGGCAATGTAATTAGCATGCCGAATATTACTTGGAATGTGAATTGGAACGAAATCGCCAATAGATAAGACCATTTTACAATTTGGGCCCAAGTTAGAAGCAGAGCCTAAGGTGTAAATTATCGATAGTCCATATCTCTGAAACTATAAGAGATAATGCAATTTGGCAACCGGCAATGTAATCAGCATGCCGAGTATTACTTGGAATGTGAATTGGAACGAAATCGCCAATAGATAAGGCCATTTTACAATTTGGGCCCAAGTTAGAAGCAGAGCCTAAGGTGTAAATTATCGATAGTCCATATCTCGGAAACTATAAGAGATAATGCAATTTGGCAAATGGCAATGTAATTAGCATGCCGAATATTACTTGGAATGTGAATTGGAACGAAATCGCCAATAGATAAGACCATTTTACAATTTGGGCCCAAGTTAGAAGCAGAGCCTAAGGTGTAAATTATCGATAGTCCATATCTCGGAAACTATAAGAGATAATGCAATTTGGCAATCGGCAATGTAATTAGCATGCCGAATACTACTTGGAATGTGAATTGGAACGAAATCGCCAATAGATAAGACCATTTTACAATTTGGGCCCAAGTTAGAGGCAGAGCCTAAGGTGTAAATTATCGATAGTCCATATCTCGGAAACTATAAGAGATAATTCAATTTGGCAACCGGCAATGTAATTAGCATGCCGAATATTACTTGGAATGTGAATTGGAACGAAATCGCCAATAGATAAGACCATTTTACAATTTGGGCCCAAGCTAGAAGCAGAGCCTAAGGTGTAAATTATCGATAGTCCATATCTCGGAAACTATAAGAGATAATGCAATTTGGCAACCGGCAATGTAATTAGCATGCCGAATATTACTTGAAATGTGAATTGGAACGAAATCGCCAATAGATAAGACGATTTTACAATTTGGGCCCAAGTTAGAAGCAGAGCCTAAGGTGTAAATTATCGATAGTCCATATCTCGGAAACTATAAGAGATAATGCAATTTGGCAACCGGCAATGTAATTAGCATGCCGAATATTACTTGAAATCTGAATTGGAACGAAATCGCCAATAGATAAGACGATTTTACAATTTGGGCCCAAGTTAGAAGCAGAGCCTAAGGTGTAAATTATCGATAGTCCATATCTCGGAAACTATAAGAGATAATGCAATTTGGCAACCGGCAATATAATTAGCATGCCGAATATTACTTGGAATGTGAATTGGAACGAAATCGCCAATGGATAAGACCATTTTACAATTTGGGCCCAAGTTAGAAGCAGAGCCTAAGGTGTAAATTATCGATAGTCCATATCTCGGAAACTATAAGAGATAATGCAATTTGGCAACCGGCAATGTAATTAGCATGCCGAATATTACTTGGAATGTGAATTGGAACGAAATCGCCAATAGATAAGACCATTTTACAATTTGGGCCCAAGTTAGAAGCAGAGCCTAAGGCGTAAATTATCGATAGTCCATATCTCGGAAACTATAAGAGATAATGCAATTTGGCAACCGGCAATGTAATTAGCATGAAGAATATTACTTGGAATGTGAATTGGAACGAAATCGCCAATAGATAAGACCATATTACAATTTGGGCCCAAGTTAGAAGCAGAGCCTAAGGTGTAAATTATCGATAGTCCATATCTCGGAAACTATAAGAGATAATGCAATTTGGCAACCGGCAATGTAATTAGCATGCCGAATATTACTTGGAATGTGAATTGGAACGAAATCGCCAATAGATAAGACCATTTTACAATTTGGGCCCAAGTTAGAAGCAGAGCCTAAGGTGTAAATTATCGATAGTCCATATCTCGGAAACTATAAGAGATAATGCAATTTGGCAACCGGCAATGTAATTAGCATGCCGAATATTACTTGGAATGTGAATTGGAACGAAATCGCCAATAGAAAAGACAATTTTACAATTTGGGCCCAAGTTAGAAGCAGAGCCTAAGGTGTAAATTACCGATAGTCCATATCTCGGAAACTATAAGAGATAATGCAATTTGGCAACCGGCAATGTAATTAGCATGACGAATATTACTTGGAATGTGAATTGGAACGAAATCGCCAATAGATAAGGCGATTTTACAATTTGGGCCCAAGTTAGAAGCAGAGCCTAAGGTGTAAATTATCGATAGTCCATATCTCGGAAACTATAAGAGATAATGCAATTTGGCAACCGGCAATGTAATTAGCATGCCGAATATTACTTGGAATGTGAATTGGAACGAAATCGCCAATAGATAAGACCATTTTACAATTTGGGCCCAAGTTAGAAGCAGAGCCTAAGGTGTAAATTATCGATAGTCCATATCTCGGAAACTATAAGAGATAATGCAATTTGGCAACCGGCAATTTAATTAACATGCCGAATATTACTTGGAATGTGAATTGGAACGAAATCGCCAATAGATAAGACCATTTTACAATTTGGGCCCAAGTTAGAAGCAGAGCCTAAGGTGTAAATTATCGATAGTCCATATCTCGGAAACTATAAGAGATAATGCAATTTGGCAACCGGCAATGTAATTAGCATGCCGAATATTACTTGGAATGTGAATTGGAACGAAATCGCCAATAGATAAAACCATTTTACAATTTGGGCCCAAGTTAGAAGCAGAGCCTAAGGTGTAAATTATCGATAGTCCATATCTCTGAAACTATAAGAGATAATGCAATTTGGCAACCGGCAATGTAATCAGCATGCCGAGTATTACTTGGAATGTGAATTGGAACGAAATCGCCAATAGATAAGGCCATTTTACAATTTGGGCCCAAGTTAGAAGCAGAGCCTAAGGTGTAAATTATCGATAGTCCATATCTCGGAAACTATAAGAGATAATGCAATTTGGCAACCGGCAATGTAATTAGCATGCCGAATATTACTTGTAATGTGAATTGGAACGAAATCGCCAATAGATAAGACCATTTTACAATTTAAGCCCAAGTTAGAAGCAGAGCCTAAGGTGTAAATTATCCATAGTCCATATCTCGGAAACTATAAGAGATAATGCAATTTGGCAAATGGCAATGAAATTAGCATGCCGAATATTACTTGGAATGTGAATTGGAACGAAATCGCCAATAGATAAGACCATTTTACAATTTGGGCCCAAGTTAGAAGCAGAGCCTAAGGTGTAAATAATCGATAGTCCATATCTCGGAAACTATAAGAGATAATGCAATTTGGCAACCGGCAATGTAATTAGCATACCGAATACTACTTGGAATGTGAATTGGAACGAAATCGCCAATAGATAAGACCATTTTACAATTTGGGCCCAAGTTACAGGCAGAGCCTAAGGTGTAAATTATCGATAGTCCATATCTCGTAAACTATAAGAGATAATTCAATTTGGCAACCGGCAATGTAATTAGCATGCCGAATATTACTTGGAATGTGAATTGGAACGAAATCGCCAATAGATAAGACCATTTTACAATTTGGGCCCAAGCTAGAAGCAGAGCCTAAGGTGTAAATTATCGATAGTCCATATTTCGGAAACTATAAGAGATAATGCAATTTGGCAACCGGCAATGTAATTAGCATGCCGAATATTACTTGAAATGTGAATTGGAACGAAATCACCAATAGATAAGACGATTTTACAATTTGGGCCCAAGTTAGAAGCAGAGCCTAAGGTGTAAATTATCGATAGTCCATATCTCGGAAACTATAAGAGATAATGCAATTTGGCAACCGGAAATGTAATTAGCATGCCGAATATTACTTGGAATGTGAATTGGAACGAAATCGCCAATAGATAAGACCATTTTACAATTTGGGCCCAAGTTAGAAGCAGAGCCTAAGGTGTAAATTATCGATAGTCCATATCTCGGAAACTATAAGAGATAATGCAATTTGGCAACCGGCAATGTAATTAGCATGCCGAATATTACTTGGAATGTGAATTGGAACGAAATCGCCAATAGATAAGACCATTTTACAATTTGGGCCCAAGCTAGAAGCAGAGCCTAAGGTGTAAATTATCGATAGTCCATATCTCGGAAACTATAAGAGATAATGCAATTTGGCAACCGGCAATGTAATTAGCATGCCGAATATTACTTGAAATGTGAATTGGAACGAAATCGCCAATAGATAAGACGGTTTTACAATTTGGGCCCAAGTTAGAAGCAGAGCCTAAGGTGTAAATTATCGATAGTCCATATCTCGGAAACTATAAGAGATAATGCAATTTGGCAACCGGCAATGTAATTAGCATGCCGAATATTACTTGGAATGTGAATTGGAACGAAATCGCCAATAGATAAGACCATTTTACAATTTGGGCCCAAGTTAGAAGTAGAGCCTAAGGTGTAAATTATCGATAGTCCGTATCTCGGAAACTATAAGAGATAATGCAATTTGGCAACCGGCAATGTAATTAGCATGCCGAATATTACTTGGAATGTGAATTGAAACGAAATCCCCAATAGATAAGACCATTTTACAATTTGAGCCCAAGTTAGAAGCAGAGCCTAAGGCGTATATTATCGATAGTCCATATCTCGGAAACTATAAGAGATAATGCAATTTGGCAACCGGCAATGTAATTAGCATGAAGAATATTACTTGGAATGTGAATTGGAACGAAATCGCCAATAGATAAGACCATATTACAATTTGGGCCCAAGTTAGAAGCAGAGCCTAAGGTGTAAATTATCGATAGTCCATATCTCGGAAACTATAAGAGATAATGCAATTTGGCAACCGGCAATGTAATTAGCATGCCGAATATTACTTGGAATGTGAATTGGAACGAAATCGCCAATAGATAAGACCATTTTACAATTTGGGCCCAAGTTAGAAGCAGAGCCTAAGGTGTAAATTATCGATAGTCCATATCTCGGAAACTATAAGAGATAATGCAATTTGGCAACCGGCAATGTAATTAGCATGCCGAATATTACTTGGAATGTGAATTGGAACGAAATCGCCAATAGATAAGACCATTTTACAATTTGGGCCCAAGTTAGAAGCAGAGCCTAAGGTGTAAATTACCGATAGTCCATATCTCGGAAACTATAAGAGATAATGCAATTTGGCAACCGGCAATGTAATTAGCATGCCGAATATTACTTGGAATGTGAATTGGAACGAAATCGCCAATAGATAAGGCGATTTTACAATTTGGGCCCAAGTTAGAAGCAGAGCCTAAGGTGTAAATTATCGATAGTCCATATCTCGGAAACTATAAGAGATAATGCAATTTGGCAACCGGCAATGTAATTAGCATGCCGAATATTACTTGGAATGTGAATTGGAACGAAATCGCCAATAGATAAGACCATTTTACAACTTGGGCCCAAGTTAGAAGCAGAGCCTAAGGTGTAAATTATCGATAGTCCATATCTCGGAAACTATAAGAGATAATGCAATTTGGCAACCGGCAATGTAATTAGCATGAAGAATATTACTTGGAATGTGAATTGGAACGAAATCGCCAATAGATAAGACCATATTACAATTTGGGCCCAAGTTAGAAGCAGAGCCTAAGGTGTAAATTATCGATAGTCCATATCTCGGAAACTATAAGAGATAATGCAATTTGGCAACCGGCAATGTAATTAGCATGAAGAATATTACTTGGAATGTGAATTGGAACGAAATCGCCAATAGATAAGACCATATTACAATTTGGGCCCATGTTAGAAGCAGAGCCTAAGGTGTAAATTATCGATAGTCCATATCTCGGAAACTATAAGAGATAATGCAATTTGGCAACCGGCAATGTAATTAGCATGCCGAATATTACTTGGAATGTGAATTGGAACGAAATCGCCAATAGATAAGACCATTTTACAATTTGGGCCCAAGTTAGAAGCAGAGCCTAAGGTGTAAATTATCGATAGTCCATATCTCGGAAACTATAAGAGATAATGCAATTTGGCAACCGGCAATTTAATTAACATGCCGAATATTACTTGGAATGTGAATTGGAACGAAATCGCCAATAGATAAGACCATTTTACAATTTGGGCCCAAGTTAGAAGCAGAGCCTAAGGTGTAAATTATCGATAGTCCATATCTCGGAAACTATAAGAGATAATGCAATTTGGCAACCGGCAATGTAATTAGCATGCCGAATATTACTTGGAATGTGAATTGGAACGAAATCGCCAATAGATAAGACCATTTTACAATTTGGGCCCAAGTTAGAAGCAGAGCCTAAGGTGTAAATTATCGATAGTCCATATCTCGGAAACTATAAGAGATAATGCAATTTGGCAACCGGCAATGTAATTAGCATGCCGAATATTACTTGGAATGTGAATTGGAACGAAATCGCCAATAGATAAGACCATTTTACAATTTGGGCCCAAGTTAGAAGCAGAGCCTAAGGTGTAAATTATCGATAGTCCATATCTCTGAAACTATAAGAGATAATGCAATTTGGCAACCGGCAATGTAATCAGCATGCCGAGTATTACTTGGAATGTGAATTGGAACGAAATCGCCAATAGATAAGGCCATTTTACAATTTGGGCCCAAGTTAGAAGCAGAGCCTAAGGTGTAAATTATCGATAGTCCATATCTCGGAAACTATAAGAGATAATGCAATTTGGCAACCGGCAATGTAATTAGCATGCCGAATATTACTTGGAATGTGAATTGGAACGAAATCGCCAATAGATAAGACCATTTTACAATTTGAGCCCAAGTTAGAAGCAGAGCCTAAGGTGTAAATTATCCATAGTCCATATCTCGGAAACTATAAGAGATAATGCAATTTGGCAAATGGCAATGTAATTAGCATGCCGAATATTACTTGGAATGTGAATTGGAACGAAATCGCCAATAGATAAGACCATTTTACAATTTGGGCCCAAGTTAGAAGCAGAGCCTAAGGTGTAAATTATCGATAGTCCATATCTCGGAAACTATAAGAGATAATGCAATTTGGCAACCGGCATTGTAATTAGCATGCCGAATACTACTTGGAATGTGAATTGGAACGAAATCGCCAATAGATAAGACCATTTTACAATTTGGGCCCAAGTTAGAGGCAGAGCCTAAGCTGTAAATTATCGATAGTCCATATCTCGGAAACTATAAGAGATAATTCAATTTGGCAACCGGCAATGTAATTAGCATGCCGAATATTACTTGGAATGTGAATTGGAACGAAATCGCCAATAGATAAGACCATTTTACAATTTGGGCCCAAGCTAGAAGCAGAGCCTAAGGTGTAAATTATCGATAGTCCATATCTCGGAAACTATAAGAGATAATGCAATTTGGCAACCGGCAATGTAATTAGCATGCCGAATATTACTTGAAATGTGAATTGGAACGAAATCGCCAATAGATAAGACGATTTTACAATTTGGGCCCAAGTTAGAAGCAGAGCCTAAGGTGTAAATTATCGATAGTCCATATCTCGGAAACTATAAGAGATAATGCAATTTGGCAACCGGCAATGTAATTAGCATGCCGAATATTACTTGGAATGTGAATTGGAACGAAATCGCCAATAGATAAGGCCATTTTACAATTTGGGCCCAAGTTAGAAGCAGAGCCTAAGGTGTAAATTATCGATAGTCCATATCTCGGAAACTATAAGAGATAATGCAATTTGGCAACCGGCAATGTAATTAGCATGCCGAATATTACTTGGAATGTGAATTGGAACGAAATCGCCAATAGATAAGACCATTTTACAATTTGGGCCCAAGTTAGAAGCAGAGCCTAAGGCGTAAATTATCGATAGTCCATATCTCGGAAACTATAAGAGATAATGCAATTTGGCAACCGGCAATGTAATTAGCATGAAGAATATTACTTGGAATGTGAATTGGAACGAAATCGCCAATAGATAAGACCATATTACAATTTGGGCCCAAGTTAGAAGCAGAGCCTAAGGTGTAAATTATCGATAGTCCATATCTCGGAAACTATAAGAGATAATGCAATTTGGCAACCGGCAATGTAATTAGCATGCCGAATATTATTTGGAATGTGAATTGGAACGAAATCGCCAATAGATAAGACCATTTTACAATTTGGGCCCAAGTTAGAAGCAGAGCCTAAGGTGTAAATTACCGATAGTCCATATCTCGGAAACTATAAGAGATAATGCAATTTGGCAACCGGCAATGTAATTAGCATGCCGAATATTACTTGGAATGTGAATTGGAACGAAATCGCCAATAGATAAGGCGATTTTACAATTTGGGCCCAAGTTAGAAGCAGAGCCTAAGGTGTAAATAATCGATAGTCCATATCTCGGAAACTATAAGAGATAATGCAATTTGGCAACCGGCAATGTAATTAGCATGCCGAATATTACTTGGAATGTGAATTGGAACGAAATCGCCAATAGATAAGACCATTTTACAATTTGGGCCCAAGTTAGAAGCAGAGCCTAAGGTGTAAATTATCGATAGTCCATATCTCGGAAACTATAAGAGATAATGCAATTTGGCAACCGGCAATTTAATTAACATGCCGAATATTACTTGGAATGTGAATTGGAACGAAATCGCCAATAGATAAGACCATTTTACAATTTGGGCCCAAGTTAGAAGCAGAGCCTAAGGTGTAAATTATCGATAGTCCATATCTCGGAAACTATAAGAGATAATGCAATTTGGCAACCGGCAATGTAATTAGCATGCCGAATATTACTTGGAATGTGAATTGGAACGAAATCGCCAATAGATAAGACCATTTTACAATTTGGGCCCAAGTTAGAAGCAGAGCCTAAGGTGTAAATTATCGATAGTCCATATCTCTGAAACTATAAGAGATAATGCAATTTGGCAACCGGCAATGTAATCAGCATGCCGAGTATTACTTGGAATGTGAATTGGAACGAAATCGCCAATAGATAAGGCCATTTTACAATTTGGGCCCAAGTTAGAAGCAGAGCCTAAGGTGTAAATTATCGATAGTCCATATCTCGGAAACTATAAGAGATAATGCAATTTGGCAACCGGCAATGTAATTAGCATGCCGAATATTACTTGGAATGTGAATTGGAACGAAATCGCCAATAGATAAGACTATTTTACAATTTGAGCCCAAGTTAGAAGCAGAGCCTAAGGTGTAAATTATCCATAGTCCATATCTCGGAAACTATAAGAGATAATGCAATTTGGCAAATGGCAATGTAATTAGCATGCCGAATATTACTTGGAATGTGAATTGGAACGAAATCGCCAATAGATAAGACCATTTTACAATTTGGGCCCAAGTTAGAAGCAGAGCCTAAGGTGTAAATTATCGATAGTCCATATCTCGGAAACTATAAGAGATAATGCAATTTGGCAACCGGCAATGCAATTAGCATGCCGAATATTACTTGGAATGTGAATTGGAACGAAATCGCCAATAGATAAGACTATTTTACAATTTGAGCCCAAGTTAGAGGCAGAGCCTGAGGTGTAAATTATCGATAGTCCATATCTCGGAAACTATAAGAGATAATGCAATTTGGCAACCGGCAATGTAATTAGCATGCCGAATATTACTTGGAATGTGAATTGGAACGAAATCGCCAATAGATAAGACCATTTTACAATTTGGGCCCAAGCTAGAAGCAGAGCCTAAGGTGTAAATTATCGATAGTCCATATCTCGGAAACTATAAGAGATAATGCAATTTGGCAACCGGCAATGTAATTAGCATGCCGAATATTACTTGAAATGTGAATTGGAACGAAATCGCCAATAGATAAGACGATTTTACAATTTGGGCCCAAGTTAGAAGCAGAGCCTAAGGTGTAAATTATCGATAGTCCATATCTCGGAAACTATAAGAGATAATGCAATTTGGCAAATGGCAATGTAATTAGCATGCCGAATATTACTTGGAATGTGAATTGGAACGAAATCGCCAATAGATAAGACCATTTTACAATTTGGGCCCAAGTTAGAAGCAGAGCCTAAGGTGTAAATTATCGATAGTCCATATCTCGGAAACTATAAGAGATAATGCAATTTGGCAACCGGCAATGTAATTAGCATGCCGAATATTACTTGGAATGTGAATTGGAACGAAATCGCCAATAGATAAGACCATTTTACAATTTGGGCCCAAGTTAGAAGCAGAGCCTAAGGCGTAAATTATCGATAGTCCATATCTCGGAAACTATAAGAGATAATGCAATTTGGCAACCGGCAATGTAATTAGCATGAAGAATATTACTTGGAATGTGAATTGGAACGAAATCGCCAATAGATAAGACCATATTACAATTTGGGCCCAAGTTAGAAGCAGAGCCTAAGGTGTAAATTATCGATAGTCCATATCTCGGAAACTATAAGAGATAATGCAATTTGGCAACCGGCAATGTAATTAGCATGCCGAATATTACTTGGAATGTGAATTGGAACGAAATCGCCAATAGATAAGACCATTTTACAATTTGGGCCCAAGTTAGAAGCAGAGCCTAAGGTGTAAATTATCGATAATCCATATCTCGGAAACTATAAGAGATAATGCAATTTGGCAACCGGCAATGTAATTAGCATGCCGAATATTACTTGGAATGTGAATTGGAACGAAATCGCCAATAGATAAGACCATTTTACAATTTGGGCCCAAGTTAGAAGCAGAGCCTAAGGTGTAAATTACCGATAGTCCATATCTCGGAAACTATAAGAGATAATGCAATTTGGCAACCGGCAATGTAATTAGCATGCCGAATATTACTTGGAATGTGAATTGGAACGAAATCGCCAATAGATAAGGCGATTTTACAATTTGGGCCCAAGTTAGAAGCAGAGCCTAAGGTGTAAATTATCGATAGTCCATATCTCGGAAACTATAAGAGATAATGCAATTTGGCAACCGGCAATGTAATTAGCATGCCGAATATTACTTGGAATGTGAATTGGAACGAAATCGCCAATAGATAAGACCATTTTACAATTTGGGCCCAAGTTAGAAGCAGAGCCTAAGGTGTAAATTATCGATAGTCCATATCTCGGAAACTATAAGAGATAATGCAATTTGGCAACCGGCAATTTAATTAACATGCTGAATATTACTTGGAATGTGAATTGGAACGAAATCGCCAATAGATAAGACCATTTTACAATTTGGGCCCAAGTTAGAAGCAGAGCCTAAGGTGTAAATTATCGATAGTCCATATCTCGGAAACTATAAGAGATAATGCAATTTGGCAACCGGCAATGTAATTAGCATGCCGAATATTACTTGGAATGTGAATTGAAACGAAATCGCCAATAGATAAGACCATTTTACAATTTGGGCCCAAGTTAGAAGCAGAGCCTAAGGTGTAAATTATCGATAGTCCATATCTCTGAAACTATAAGAGATAATGCAATTTGGCAACCGGCAATGTAATCAGCATGCCGAGTATTACTTGGAATGTGAATTGGAACGAAATCGCCAATAGATAAGGCCATTTTACAATTTGGGCCCAAGTTAGAAGCAGAGCCTAAGGTGTAAATTATCGATAGTCCATATCTCGGAAACTATAAGAGATAATGCAATTTGGCAACCGGCAATGTAATTAGCATGCCGAATATTACTTGGAATGTGAATTGGAACGAAATCGCCAATAGATAAGACCATTTTACAATTTGAGCCCAAGTTAGAAGCAGAGCCTAAGGTGTAAATTATCCATAGTCCATATCCCGGAAACTATAAGAGATAATGCAATTTGGCAAATGGCAATGTAATTAGCATGCCGAATATTACTTGGAATGTGAATTGGAACGAAATCGCCAATAGATAAGACCATTTTACAATTTGGGCCCAAGTTAGAAGCAGAGCCTAAGGTGTAAATTATCGATAGTCCATATCTCGGAAACTATAAGAGATAATGCAATTTGGCAACCGGCAATGTAATTAGCATGCCGAATACTACTTGGAATGTGAATTGGAACGAAATCGCCAATAGATAAGACCATTTTACAATTTGGGCCCAAGTTAGAGGCAGAGCCTAAGGTGTAAATTATCGATAGTCCATATCTCGGAAACTATAAGAGATAATTCAATTTAGCAACCGGCAATATAATTAGCATGCCGAATATTACTTGGAATGTGAATTGGAACGAAATCGCCAATAGATAAGACCATTTTACAATTTGGGCCCAAGCTAGAAGCAGAGCCTAAGGTGTAAATTATCGATAGTCCATATCTCGGAAACTATAAGAGATAATGCAATTTGGCAACCGGCAATGTAATTAGCATGCCGAATATTACTTGAAATGTGAATTGGAACGAAATCGCCAATAGATAAGACGATTTTACAATTTGGGCCCAAGTTAGAAGCAGAGCCTAAGGTGTAAATTATCGATAGTCCATATCTCGGAAACTATAAGAGATAATGCAATTTGGCAACCGGCAATGTAATTAGCATGCCGAATATTACTTGGAATGTGAATTGGAACGAAATCGCCAATAGATAAGACCATTTTACAATTTGGGCCCAAGTTAGAAGCAGAGCCTAAGGTGTAAATTATCGATAGTCCATATCTCGGAAACTATAAGAGATAATGCAATTTGGCAACCGGCAATGTAATTAGCATGCCGAATATTACTTGGAATGTGAATTGGAACGAAATCGCCAATAGATAAGACCATTTTACAATTTGGGCCCAAGTTAGAAGCAGAGCCTAAGGCGTAAATTATCGATAGTCCATATCTCGGAAACTATAAGAGATAATTCAATTTGGCAACCGGCAATGTAATTAGCATGAAGAATATTACTTGGAATGTGAATTGGAACGAAATCGCCAATAGATAAGGCCATATTACAATTTGGGCCCAAGTTAGAAGCAGAGCCTAAGGTGTAAATTATCGATAGTCCATATCTCGGAAACTATAAGAGATAATGCAATTTGGCAACCGGCAATGTAATTAGCATGCCGAATATTACTTGGAATGTGAATTGGAACGAAATCGCCAATAGATAAGACCATTTTACAATTTGGGCCCAAGTTAGAAGCAGAGCCTAAGGTGTAAATTATCGATAGTCCATATCTCGGAAACTATAAGAGATAATGCAATTTGGCAACCGGCAATGTAATTAGCATGCCGAATATTACTTGGAATGTGAATTGGAACGAAATCGCCAATAGATAAGACCATTTTACAATTTGGGCCCAAGCTAGAAGCAGAGCCTAAGGTGTAAATTATCGATAGTCCATATCTCGGAAACTATAAGAGATAATGCAATTTGGCAACCGGCAATGTAATTAGCATGCCGAATATTACTTGGAATGTGAATTGGAACGAAATCGCCAATAGAGAAGACCATTTTACAATTTGGGCCCAAGTTAGAGGCAGAGCCTAAGGTGTAAATTATCGATAGTCCATATCTCGGAAACTATAAGAGATAATTCAATTTGGCAACCGGCAATGTAATTAGCATGCCGAATATTACTTGGAATGTGAATTGGAACGAAATCGCCAATAGATAAGACCATTTTACAATTTGGGCCCAAGCTAGAAGCAGAGCCTAAGGTGTAAATTATCGATAGTCCATATCTCGGAAACTATAAGAGATAATGCAATTTGGCAACCGGCAATGTAATTAGCATGCCGAATATTACTTGAAATGTGAATTGGAACGAAATCGCCAATAGATAAGACGATTTTACAATTTGGGCCCAAGTTAGAAGCAGAGCCTAAGGTGTAAATTATCGATAGTCCATATCTCGGAAACTATAAGAGATAATGCAATTTGGCAACCGGCAATGTAATTAGCATGCCGAATATTACTTGGAATGTGAATTGGAACGAAATCGCCAATAGATAAGACCATTTTACAATTTGGGCCCAAGTTAGAAGCAGAGCCTAAGGTGTAAATTATCGATAGTCCATATCTCGGAAACTATAAGAGATAATGCAATTTGGCAACCGGCAATGTAATTAGCATGCCGAATATTACTTGGAATGTGAATTGGAACGAAATCGCCAATAGATAAGACCATTTTACAATTTGGGCCCAAGTTAGAAGCAGAGCCTAAGGCGTAAATTATCGATAGTCCATATCTCGGAAACTATAAGAGATAATGCAATTTGGCAACCGGCAATGTAATTAGCATGAAGAATATTACTTGGAATGTGAATTGGAACGAAATCGCCAATAGATAAGACCATATAACAATTTGGGCCCAAGTTAGAAGCAGAGCCTAAGGTGTAAATTATCGATAGTCCATATCTCGGAAACTATAAGAGATAATGCAATTTGGCAACCGGCAATGTAATTAGCATGCCGAATATTACTTGGAATGTGAATTGGAACGAAATCGCCAATAGATAAGACCATTTTACAATTTGGGCCCAAGTTAGAAGCAGAGCCTAAGGTGTAAATTATCGATAGTCCATATCTCGGAAACTATAAGAGATAATGCAATTTGGCAACCGGCAATGTAATTAGCATGCCGAATATTACTTGGAATGTGAATTGGAACGAAATCGCCAATAGATAAGACCATTTTACAATTTGGGCCCAAGTTAGAAGCAGAGCCTAAGGTGTAAATTACCGATTGTCCATATCTCGGAAACTATAAGAGATAATGCAATTTGGCAACCGGCAATGTAATTAGCATGCCGAATATTACTTGGAATGTGAATTGGAACGAAATCGCCAATAGATAAGGCGATTTTACAATTTGGGCCCAAGTTAGAAGCAGAGCCTAAGGTGTAAATTATCGATAGTCCATATCTCGGAAACTATAAGAGATAATGCAATTTGGCAACCGGCAATGTAATTAGCATGCCGAATGTTACTTGGAATGTGAATTGGAACGAAATCGCCAATAGATAAGACCATTTTACAATTTGGGCCCAAGTTAGAAGCAGAGCCTAAGGTGTAAATTATCGATAGTCCATATCTCGGAAACTATAAGAGATAATGCAATTTGGCAACCGGCAATTTAATTAACATGCCGAATATTACTTGGAATGTGAATTGGAACGAAATCGCCAATAGATAAGACCATTTTACAATTTGGGCCCAAGTTAGAAGCAGAGCCTAAGGTGTAAATTATCGATAGTCCATATCTCGGAAACTATAAGAGATAATGCAATTTGGCAACCGGCAATGTAATTAGCATGCCGAATATTACTTGGAATGTAAATTGGAACGAAATCGCCAATAGATAAGACCATTTTACAATTTGGGCCCAAGTTAGAAGCAGAGCCTAAGGTGTAAATTATCGATAGTCCATATCTCTGAAACTATAAGAGATAATGCAATTTGGCAACCGGCAATGTAATCAGCATGCCGAGTATTACTTGGAATGTGAATTGGAACGAAATCGCCAATAGATAAGGCCATTTTACAATTTGGGCCCAAGTTAGAAGCAGAGCCTAAGGTGTAAATTATCGATAGTCCATATCTCGGAAACTATAAGAGATAATGCAATTTGGCAACCGGCAATGTAATTAGCATGCCGAATATTACTTGGAATGTGAATTGGAACGAAATCGCCAATAGATAAGACCATTTTACAATTTGGGCCCAAGTTAGAAGCAGAGCCTAAGGTGTAAATTACCGATTGTCCATATCTCGGAAACTATAAGAGATAATGCAATTTGGCAACCGGCAATGTAATTAGCATGCCGAATATTACTTGGAATGTGAATTGGAACGAAATCGCCAATAGATAAGGCGATTTTACAATTTGGGCCCAAGTTAGAAGCAGAGCCTAAGGTGTAAATTATCGATAGTCCATATCTCGGAAACTATAAGAGATAATGCAATTTGGCAACCGGCAATGTAATTAGCATGCCGAATGTTACTTGGAATGTGAATTGGAACGAAATCGCCAATAGATAAGACCATTTTACAATTTGGGCCCAAGTTAGAAGCAGAGCCTAAGGTGTAAATTATCGATAGTCCATATCTCGGAAACTATAAGAGATAATGCAATTTGGCAACCGGCAATTTAATTAACATGCCGAATATTACTTGGAATGTGAATTGGAACGAAATCGCCAATAGATAAGACCATTTTACAATTTGGGCCCAAGTTAGAAGCAGAGCCTAAGGTGTAAATTATCGATAGTCCATATCTCGGAAACTATAAGAGATAATGCAATTTGGCAACCGGCAATGTAATTAGCATGCCGAATATTACTTGGAATGTAAATTGGAACGAAATCGCCAATAGATAAGACCATTTTACAATTTGGGCCCAAGTTAGAAGCAGAGCCTAAGGTGTAAATTATCGATAGTCCATATCTCTGAAACTATAAGAGATAATGCAATGTGGCAACCGGCAATGTAATCAGCATGCCGAGTATTACTTGGAATGTGAATTGGAACGAAATCGCCAATAGATAAGACCATTTTACAATTTGAGCCCAAGTTAGAAGCAGAGCCTAAGGTGTAAATTATCCATAGTCCATATCTCGGAAACTATAAGAGATAATGCAATTTGGCAAATGGCAATGTAATTAGCATGCCGAATATTACTTGGAATGTGAATTGGAACGAAATAGCCAATAGATAAGATCATTTTACAATTTGGGCCCAAGTTAGAAGCAGAGCCTAAGGTGTAAATTATCGATAGTCCATATCTCGGAAACTATAAGAGATAATGCAATTTGGCAACCGGCAATGTAATTAGCATGCCGAATACTACTTGGAATGTGAATTGGAACGAAATCGCCAATAGATAAGACCATTTTACAATTTGGGCCCAAGTTAGAGGCAGAGCCTAAGGTGTAAATAATCGATAGTCCATATCTCGGAAACTATAAGAGATAATTCAATTTGGCAACCGGCAATGTAATTAGCATGCCGAATATTACTTGGAATGTGATTTGGAACGAAATCGCCAATAGATAAGACCATTTTACAATTTGGGCCCAAGCTAGAAGCAGAGCCTAAGGTGTAAATAATCGATAGTCCATATCTCGGAAACTATAAGAGATAATTCAATTTGGCAACCGGCAATGTAATTAGCATGCCGAATATTACTTGGAATGTGATTTGGAACGAAATCGCCAATAGATAAGACCATTTTACAATTTGGGCCCAAGCTAGAAGCAGAGCCTAAGGTGTAAATTATCGATAGTCCATATCTCGGAAACTATAAGAGATAATGCAATTTGGCAACCGGCAATGTAATTAGCATGCCGAATATTACTTGGAATGTGAATTGGAACGAAATCGCCAATAGATAAGGCGATTTTACAATTTGGGCCCAAGTTAGAAGCAGAGCCTAAGGTGTAAATTATCGATAGTCCATATCTCGGAAACTATAAGAGATAATGCAATTTGGCAACCGGCAATGTAATTAGCATGCCGAATGTTACTTGGAATGTGAATTGGAACGAAATCGCCAATAGATAAGACCATTTTACAATTTGGGCCCAAGTTAGAAGCAGAGCCTAAGGTGTAAATTATCGATAGTCCATATCTCGGAAACTATAAGAGATAATGCAATTTGGCAACCGGCAATTTAATTAACATGCCGAATATTACTTGGAATGTGAATTGGAACGAAATCGCCAATAGATAAGACCATTTTACAATTTGGGCCCAAGTTAGAAGCAGAGCCTAAGGTGTAAATTATCGATAGTCCATATCTCGGAAACTATAAGAGATAATGCAATTTGGCAACCGGCAATGTAATTAGCATGCCGAATATTACTTGGAATGTAAATTGGAACGAAATCGCCAATAGATAAGACCATTTTACAATTTGGGCCCAAGTTAGAAGCAGAGCCTAAGGTGTAAATTATCGATAGTCCATATCTCTGAAACTATAAGAGATAATGCAATTTGGCAACCGGCAATGTAATCAGCATGCCGAGTATTACTTGGAATGTGAATTGGAACGAAATCGCCAATAGATAAGGCCATTTTACAATTTGGGCCCAAGTTAGAAGCAGAGCCTAAGGTGTAAATTATCGATAGTCCATATCTCGGAAACTATAAGAGATAATGCAATTTGGCAACCGGCAATGTAATTAGCATGCCGAATATTACTTGGAATGTGAATTGGAACGAAATCGCCAATAGATAAGACCATTTTACAATTTGGGCCCAAGTTAGAAGCAGAGCCTAAGGTGTAAATTACCGATTGTCCATATCTCGGAAACTATAAGAGATAATGCAATTTGGCAACCGGCAATGTAATTAGCATGCCGAATATTACTTGGAATGTGAATTGGAACGAAATCGCCAATAGATAAGGCGATTTTACAATTTGGGCCCAAGTTAGAAGCAGAGCCTAAGGTGTAAATTATCGATAGTCCATATCTCGGAAACTATAAGAGATAATGCAATTTGGCAACCGGCAATGTAATTAGCATGCCGAATGTTACTTGGAATGTGAATTGGAACGAAATCGCCAATAGATAAGACCATTTTACAATTTGGGCCCAAGTTAGAAGCAGAGCCTAAGGTGTAAATTATCGATAGTCCATATCTCGGAAACTATAAGAGATAATGCAATTTGGCAACCGGCAATTTAATTAACATGCCGAATATTACTTGGAATGTGAATTGGAACGAAATCGCCAATAGATAAGACCATTTTACAATTTGGGCCCAAGTTAGAAGCAGAGCCTAAGGTGTAAATTATCGATAGTCCATATCTCGGAAACTATAAGAGATAATGCAATTTGGCAACCGGCAATGTAATTAGCATGCCGAATATTACTTGGAATGTAAATTGGAACGAAATCGCCAATAGATAAGACCATTTTACAATTTGGGCCCAAGTTAGAAGCAGAGCCTAAGGTGTAAATTATCGATAGTCCATATCTCTGAAACTATAAGAGATAATGCAATGTGGCAACCGGCAATGTAATCAGCATGCCGAGTATTACTTGGAATGTGAATTGGAACGAAATCGCCAATAGATAAGGCCATTTTACAATTTGGGCCCAAGTTAGAAGCAGAGCCTAAGGTGTAAATTATCGATAGTCCTTATCTCGGAAACTATAAGAGATAATGCAATTTGGCAACCGGCAATGTAATTAGCATGCCGAATATTACTTGGAATGTGAATTGGAACGAAATCGCCAATAGATAAGACCATTTTACAATTTGAGCCCAAGTTAGAAGCAGAGCCTAAGGTGTAAATTATCTATAGTCCATATCTCGGAAACTATAAGAGATAATGCAATTTGGCAAATGGCAATGTAATTAGCATGCCGAATATTACTTGGAATGTGAATTGGAACGAAATAGCCAATAGATAAGATCATTTTACAATTTGGGCCCAAGTTAGAAGCAGAGCCTAAGGTGTAAATTATCGATAGTCCATATCTCGGAAACTATAAGAGATAATGAAATTTGGCAACCGGCAATGTAATTAGCATGCCGAATACTACTTGGAATGTGAATTGGAACGAAATCGCCAATAGATAAGACCATTTTACAATTTGGGCCCAAGTTAGAGGCAGAGCCTAAGGTGTAAATAATCGATAGTCCATATCTCGGAAACTATAAGAGATAATTCAATTTGGCAACCGGCAATGTAATTAGCATGCCGAATATTACTTGGAATGTGATTTGGAACGAAATCGCCAATAGATAAGACCATTTTACAATTTGGGCCCAAGCTAGAAGCAGAGCCTAAGGTGTAAATTATCGATAGTCCATATCTCGGAAACTATAAGAGATAATGCAATTTGGCAACCGGCAATGTAATTAGCATGCCGAATATTACTTGAAATGTGAATTGGAACGAAATCGCCAATAGATAAGGCCATTTTACAATTTGGGCCCAAGTTAGAAGCAGAGCCTAAGGTGTAAATTATCGATAGTCCATATCTCGGAAACTATAAGAGATAATGCAATTTGGCAACCGGCAATGTAATTAGCATGCCGAATATTACTTGGAATGTGAATTGGAACGAAATCGCCAATAGATAAGACCATTTTACAATTTGAGCCCAAGTTAGAAGCAGAGCCTAAGGTGTAAATTATCCATAGTCCATATCCCGGAAACTATAAGAGATAATGCAATTTGGCAAATGGCAATGTAATTAGCATGCCGAATATTACTTGGAATGTGAATTGGAACGAAATCGCCAATAGATAAGACCATTTTACAATTTGGGCCCAAGTTAGAAGCAGAGCCTAAGGTGTAAATTATCGATAGTCCATATCTCGGAAACTATAAGAGATAATGCAATTTGGCAACCGGCAATGTAATTAGCATGCCGAATACTACTTGGAATGTGAATTGGAACGAAATCGCCAATAGATAAGACCATTTTACAATTTGGGCCCAAGTTAGAGGCAGAGCCTAAGGTGTAAATTATCGATAGTCCATATCTCGGAAACTATAAGAGATAATTCAATTTAGCAACCGGCAATGTAATTAGCATGCCGAATATTACTTGGAATGTGAATTGGAACGAAATCGCCAATAGATAAGACCATTTTACAATTTGGGCCCAAGCTAGAAGCAGAGCCTAAGGTGTAAATTATTGATAGTCCATATCTCTGAAACTATAAGAGATAATGCAATTTGGCAACCGGCAATGTAATCAGCATGCCGAGTATTACTTGGAATGTGAATTGGAACGAAATCGCCAATAGATAAGGCCATTTTACAATTTGGGCCCAAGTTAGAAGCAGAGTCTAAGGTGTAAATTATCGATAGTCCATATCTCGGAAACTATAAGAGATAATGCAATTTGGCAACCGGCAATGTAATTAGCATGCCGAATATTACTTGGAGTGTGAATTGGAACGAAATCGCCAATAGATAAGACCATTTTACAATTTGAGCCCAAGTTAGAAGCAGAGCCTAAGGTGTAAATTATCCATAGTCCATATCACGGAAACTATAAGAGATAATGCAATTTGGCAAATGGCAATGTAATTAGCATGCCGAATATTACTTGGAATGTGAATTGGAACGAAATCGCCAATAGATAAGACAATTTTACAATTTGGGCCCAAGTTAGAAGCAGAGCCTAAGGTGTAAATTATCGATAGTCCATATCTCGGAAACTATAAGAGATAATGCAATTTGGCAACCGGCAATGTAATTAGCATGCCGAATACTACTTGGAATGTGAATTGGAACGAAATCGCCAATAGATAAGACCATTTTACAATTTGGGCCCAAGTTAGAGGCAGAGCCTAAGGTGTAAATTATCGATAGTCCATATCTCGGAAACTATAAGAGATAATTCAATTTAGCAACCGGCAATGTAATTAGCATGCCGAATATTACTTGGAATGTGAATTGGAACGAAATCGCCAATAGATAAGACCATTTTACAATTTGGGCCCAAGCTAGAAGCAGAGCCTAAGGTGTAAATTATCGATAGTCCATATCTCGGAAACTATAAGAGATAATGCAATTTGGCAACCGGCAATGTAATTAGCATGCCGAATATTACTTGAAATGTGAATTGGAACGAAATCGCCAATAGATAAGACGATTTTACAATTTGGGCCCAAGTTAGAAGCAGAGCATAAGGTGTAAATTATCGATAGTCCATATCTCGGAAACTATAAGAGATAATGCAATTTGGCAACCGGCAATGTAATTAGCATGCCGAATATTACTTGGAATGTGAATTGGAACGAAATCGCCAATAGATAAGACCATTTTACAATTTGGGCCCAAGTTAGAAGCAGAGCCTAAGGTGTAAATTATCGATAGTCCATATCTCGGAAACTATAAGAGATAATGCAATTTGGCAACCGGCAATGTAATTAGCATGCCGAATATTACTTGGAATGTGAATTGGAACGAAATCGCCAATAGATAAGACCATTTTACAATTTGGGCCCAAGTTAGAAGCAGAGCCTAAGGCGTAAATTATCGATAGTCCATATCTCGGAAACTATAAGAGATAATGCAATTTGGCAACCGGCAATGTAAATAGCATGAAGAATATTACTTGGAATGTGAATTGGAACGAAATCGCCAATAGATAAAACCATATTACAATTTGGGCCCAAGTTAGAAGCAGAGCCTAAGGTGTAAATTATCGATAGTCCATATCTCGGAAACTATAAGAGATAATGCAATTTGGCAACCGGCAATGTAATTAGCATGCCGAATATTACTTGGAATGTGAATTGGAACGAAATCGCCAATAGATAAGACCATTTTACAATTTGGGCCCAAGTTAGAAGCAGAGCCTAAGGTGTAAATTATCGATAGTCCATATCTCGGAAACTATAAGAGATAATGCAATTTGGCAACCGGCAATGTAATTAGCATGCCGAATATTACTTGGAATGTGAATTGGAACGAAATCGCCAATAGATAAGACCATTTTACAGGTTCGTCCCTCGATCGATGGACGAACCTAGAAGCAGAGCCTAAGGTGTAAATTATCGATAGTCCATATCTCGGAAACTATAAGAGATAATGCAATTTGGCAACCGGAAATGTAATTAGCATGCCGAATATTACTTGGAATGTGAATTGGAACGAAATCGCCAATAGAGAAGACCATTTTACAATTTGGGCCCAAGTTAGAGGCAGAGCCTAAGGTGTAAATTATCGATAGTCCATATCTCGGAAACTATAAGAGATAATTCAATTTGGCAACCGGCAATGTAATTAGCATGCCGAAAATTACTTGGAATGTGAATTGGAACGAAATCGCCAATAGATAAGACCATTTTACAATTTGGGCCCAAGCTAGAAGCAGGGCCTAAGGTGTAAATTATCGATAGTCCATATCTCGGAAACTATAAGAGATAATGCAATTTGGCAACCGGCAATGTAATTAGCATGCCGAATATTACTTGGAATGTGAATTGGAACGAAATCGCCAATAGATAAGACCATTTTACAATTTGGGCCCAAGTTAGAAGCAGAGCCTAAGGTGTAAATTATCGATAGTCCATATCTCGGAAACTGTAAGAGATAATGCAATTTGGCAACCGGCAATGTAATTAGCATGCCGAATATTACTTGGAATGTGAATTGGAACGAAATCGCCAATAGATAAGACCATTTTACAATTTGAGCCCAAGTTAGAAGCAGAGCCTAAGGTGTAAATTATCGATAGTCCATATCTCGGAAACTATAAGAGATAATGCAATTTGGCAACCGGCAATGTAATTAGCATGCCGAATATTACTTGGAATGTGAATTGGAACGAAATCGCCAATAGATAAGACCATATTACAATTTGGGCCCAAGTTAGAAGCAGAGCCTAAGGTGTAAATTATCGATAGTCCATATCTCGGAAACTATAAGAGATAATGCAATTTGGCAACCGGCAATGTAATTAGCATGCCGAATATTACTTGGAATGTGAATTGGAACGAAATCGCCAATAGATAAGACCATTTTACAATTTGGGCCCAAGTTAGAAGCAGAGCCTAAGGTGTAAATTATCGATAGTCCATATCTCGGAAACTATAAGAGATAATGCAATTTGGCAACCGGCAATGTAATTAGCATGCCGAATATTACTTGGTATGTGAATTGGAACGAAATCGCCAATAGGTAAGACCATTTTACAATTTGGGCCCAAGTTAGAAGCAGAGCCTAAGGTGTAAATTATCGATAGTCCATATCTCGGAAACTATAAGAGATAATTCAATTTGGCCACCGGCAATGTAATTAGCATGCCGAATATTACTTGGAATGTGAATTGGAACGAAATCGCCAATAGATAAGACCATTTTACAATTTGGGCCCAAGTTAGAAGCAGAGCCTAAGGTGTAAATTATCGATAGTCCATATCCCGGAAACTATAAGAGATAATGCAATTTGGCAACCGGCAATGTAATTAGCATGCCGAATATTACTTGGAATGTGAATTGGAAGAAATCGCCAATAGATAAGACCATTTTACAATTTGGGCCCAAGTTAGAAGCAGAGCCTAAGGTGTAAATTATCGATAGTCCATATCTCGGAAACTATAAGAGATAATGCAATTTGGCAACCGGCAATGTAATTAGCATGCCGAATATTACTTGGAATGTGAATTGGAACGAGATCGCCAATAGATAAGACCATTTTACAATTTGGGCCCAAGCTAGAAGCAGGGCCTAAGGTGTAAATTATCGATAGTCCATATCTCGGAAACTATAAGAGATAATGCAATTTGGCAACCGGCAATGTAATTAGCATGCCGAATATTATTTGGAATGTGAATTGGAACGAAATCGCCAATAGATAAGACCATTTTACAACTTGGGCCCAAGTTAGAAGCAGAGCCTAAGGTGTAAATTATTGATAGTCCATATCTCGGAAACTATAAGAGATAATGCAATTTCGCAACCGGCAATGTAATTAGCATGCCGAATATTACTTGGAGTGTGAATTGGAACGAAATCGCCAATAGATAAGACCATTTTACAATTTGGGCCCAAGTTAGAAGCAGAGCCTAAGGTGTAAATTATCGATAGTCCGTATCTCGGAAACTATAAGAGATAATGCAATTTGGCAACCGGCAATGTAATTAGCATGCCGAATATTACTTGGAATGTGAATTGGAACGAAATCGCCAATAGATAAGACCATTTTACAATTTGGGCCCAAGTTAGAAGCAGAGCCTAAGGTGTAAATTATCGATAGTCCATATCTCGGAAACTATAAGAGATAATGCAATTTGGCAACCGGCAATGTAATTAGCATGCCGAATATTACTTGGAATGTGAATTGGAACGAAATCGCCAATAGATAAGACCATTTTACAATTTGGGCCCAAGTTAGAAGCAGAGCCTAAGGTGTAAATTATCGATAGTCCATATCTCGGAAACTATAAGAGATAATGCAATTTGGCAACCGGCAATGTAATTAGCATGCCGAATATTACTTGGAATGTGAATTGGAACGAAATCGCCAATAGATAAGACCATATTACAATTTGGGCCCAAGTTAGAAGCAGAGCCTAAGGTGTAAATTATCGATAGTCCATATCTCGGAAACTATAAGAGATAATGCAATTTGGCAACCGGCAATGTAATTAGCATGCCGAATATTACTTGGAATGTGAATTGGAACGAAATCGCCAATAGATAAGACCATTTTACAATTTGGGCCAAAGTTAGAAGCAGAGCCTAAGGTGTAAATTATCGATAGTCCATATCTCGGAAACTATAAGAGATAATGCAATTTGGCAACCGGCAATGTAATTAGCATGCCGAATATTACTTGGAATGTGAATTGGAACGAAATCGCCAATAGGTAGGACCATTTTACAATTTGGGCCCAAGTTAGAAGCAGAGCCTAAGGTGTAAATTATCGATAGTCCATATCTCGGAAACTATAAGAGATAATTCAATTTGGCCACCGGCAATGTAATTAGCATGCCGAATATTACTTGGAATGTGAATTGGAACGAAATCGAAAATAGATAAGACCATTTTACAATTTGGGCCCAAGTTAGAAGCAGAGCCTAAGGTGTAAATTATCGATAGTCCATATCCCGGAAACTATAAGAGATAATGCAATTTGGCAACCGGCAATGTAATTAGCATGCCGAATATTACTTGGAATGTGAATTGGAACGAAATCGCCAATAGATAAGACCATTTTACAATTTGGGCCCAAGTTAGAAGCAGAGCCTAAGGTGTAAATTATCGATAGTCCATATCTCGGAAACTATAAGAGATAATGCAATTTGGCAACCGGCAATGTAATTAGCATGCCGAATATTACTTGGAATGTGAATTGGAACGAAATCGCCAATAGATAAGACCATTTTACAATTTGGGCCCAAGTTAGAAGCAGAGCCTAAGGTGTAAATTATCGATAGTCCATATCTCGGAAACTATAAGAGATAATGCAATTTGGCAACCGGCAATGTAATTAGCATGCCGAATATTACTTGGAATGTGAATTGGAACGAAATCGCCAATAGATAAGACCATTTTACAATTTGGGCCCAAGTTAGAAGCAGAGCCTAAGGCGTAAATTATCGATAGTCCATATCTCGGAAACTATAAGAGATAATGCAATTTGGCAACCGGGAATGTAATTAGCATGAAGAATATTACTTGGAATGTGAATTGGAACGAAATCGCCAATAGATAAGACCATATTACAATTTGGGCCCAAGTTAGAAGCAGAGCCTAAGGTGTAAATTATCGATAGTCCATATCTCGGAAACTATAAGAGATAATGCAATTTGGCAACCGGCAATGTAATTAGCATGCCGAATATTACTTGGAATGTGAATTGGAACGAAATCGCCAATAGATAAGACCATTTTACAATTTGGGCCCAAGTTAGAAGCAGAGCCTAAGGTGTAAATTATCGATAGTCCATATCTCGGAAACTATAAGAGATAATGCAATTTGGCAACCGGCAATGTAATTATCATGCCGAATATTACTTGGAATGTGAATTGGAACGAAATCGCCAATAGATAAGACCATTTTACAATTTGGGCCCAAGTTAGAAGCAGAGCCTAAGGTGTAAATTACCGATAGTCCATATCTCGGAAACTATAAGAGATAATGCAATTTGGCAACCGGCAATGTAATTAGCATGCCGAATATTACTTGGAATGTGAATTGGAACGAAATCGCCAATAGATAAGGCGATTTTACAATTTGGGCCCAAGTTAGAAGCAGAGCCTAAGGTGTAAATTATCGATAGTCCATATCTCGGAAACTATAAGAGATAATGCAATTTGGCAACCGGCAATGTAATTAGCATGCCGAATATTACTTGGAATGTGAATTGGAACGAAATCGCCAATAGATAAGACCATTTTACAATTTGGGCCCAAGTTAGAAGCAGAGCCTAAGATGTAAATTATCGATAGTCCATATCTCGGAAACTATAAGAGATAATGCAATTTGGCAACCGGCAATTTAATTAACATGCCGAATATTACTTGGAATGTGAATTGGAACGAAATCGCCAATAGATAAGACCATTTTACAATTTGGGCCCAAGTTAGAAGCAGAGCCTAAGGTGTAAATTATCGATAGTCCATATCTCGGAAACTATAAGAGATAATGCAATTTGGCAACCGGCAATGTAATTAGCATGCCGAATATTACTTGGAATGTGAATTGGAACGAAATCGCCAATAGATAAGACCATTTTACAATTTGAGCCCAAGTTAGAAGCAGAGCCTAAGGTGTAAATTATCCATAGTCCATATCCCGGAAACTATAAGAGATAATGCAATTTGGCAAATGGCAATGTAATTAGCATGCCGAATATTACTTGGAATGTGAATTGGAACGAAATCGCCAATAGATAAGACCATTTTACAATTTGGGCCCAAGTTAGAAGCAGAGCCTAAGGTGTAAATTATCGATAGTCCATATCTCGGAAACTATAAGAGATAATGCAATTTGGCAACCGGCAATGTAATTAGCATGCCGAATACTACTTGGAATGTGAATTGGAACGAAATCGCCAATAGATAAGACCATTTTACAATTTGGGCCCAAGTTAGAGGCAGAGCCTAAGGTGTAAATTATCGATAGTCCATATCTCGGAAACTATAAGAGATAATTCAATTTAGCAACCGGCAATGTAATTAGCATGCCGAATATTACTTGGAATGTGAATTGGAACGAAATCGCCAATAGATAAGACCATTTTACAATTTGGGCCCAAGCTAGAAGCAGAGCCTAAGGTGTAAATTATCGATAGTCCATATCTCGGAAACTATAAGAGATAATGCAATTTGGCAACCGGCAATGTAATTAGCATGCCGAATATTACTTGAAATGTGAATTGGAACGAAATCGCCAATAGATAAGACGATTTTACAATTTGGGCCCAAGTTAGAAGCAGAGCCTAAGGTGTAAATTATCGATAGTCCATATCTCGGAAACTATAAGAGATAATGCAATTTGGCAACCGGCAATGTAATTAGCATGCCGAATATTACTTGGAATGTGAATTGGAACGAAATCGCCAATAGATAAGACCATTTTACAATTTGGGCCCAAGTTAGAAGCAGAGCCTAAGGTGTAAGTTATCGATAGTCCATATCTCGGAAACTATAAGAGATAATGCAATTTGGCAACCGGCAATGTAATTAGCATGCCGAATATTACTTGGAATGTGAATTGGAACGAAATCGCCAATAGATAAGACAATTTTACAATTTGGGCCCAAGTTAGAAGCAGAGCCTAAGGCGTAAATTATCGATAGTCCATATCTCGGAAACTATAAGAGATAATGCAATTTGGCAACCGGCAATGTAATTAGCATGAAGAATATTACTTGGAATGTGAATTGGAACGAAATCGCCAATAGATAAGACCATATTACAATTTGGGCCCAAGTTAGAAGCAGAGCCTAAGGTGTAAATTATCGATAGTCCATATCTCGGAAACTATAAGAGATAATGCAATTTGGCAACCGGCAATGTAATTAGCATGCCGAATATTACTTGGAATGTGAATTGGAACGAAATCGCCAATAGATAAGACCATTTTACAATTTGGGCCCAAGTTAGAAGCAGAGCCTAAGGTGTAAATTATCGATAGTCCATATCTCGGAAACTATAAGAGATAATGCAATTAGGCAACCGGCAATGTAATTAGCATGCCGAATATTACTTGGAATGTGAATTGGAACGAAATCGCCAATAGATAAGACCATTTTACAATTTGGGCCCAAGCTAGAAGCAGAGCCTAAGGTGTAAATTATCGATAGTCCATATCTCGGAAACTATAAGAGATAATGCAATTTGGCAACCGGCAATGTAATTAGCATGCCGAATATTACTTGGAATGTGAATTGGAACGAAATCGCCAATAGAGAAGACCATTTTACAATTTGGGCCCAAGTTAGAGGCAGAGCCTAAGGTGTAAATTATCGATAGTCCATATCTCGGAAACTATAAGAGATAATTCAATTTGGCAACCGGCAATGTAATTAGCATGCCGAATATTACTTGGAATGTGAATTGGAACGAAATCGCCAATAGATAAGACCATTTTACAATTTGGGCCCAAGCTAGAAGCAGGGCCTAAGGTGTAAATTATCGATAGTCCATATCTCGGAAACTATAAGAGATAATGCAATTTGGCAACCGGCAATATAATTAGCATGCCGAATATTATTTGGAATGTGAATTGGAACGAAATCGCCAATAGATAAGACCATTTTACAACTTGGGCCCAAGTTAGAAGCAGAGCCTAAGGTGTAAATTATTGATAGTCCATATCTCGGAAACTATAAGAGATAATGCAATTTCGCAACCGGCAATGTAATTAGCATGCCGAATATTACTTGGAGTGTAAATTGGAACGAAATCGCCAATAGATAAGACCATTTTACAATTTGGGCCCAAGTTAGAAGCAGAGCCTAAGGTGTAAATTATCGATAGTCCGTATCTCGGAAACTATAAGAGATAATGCAATTTGGCAACCGGCAATGTAATTAGCATGCCGAATATTACTTGGAATGTGAATTGGAACGAAATCGCCAATAGATAAGACCATTTTACAATTTGGGCCCAAGTTAGAAGCAGAGCCTAAGGTGTAAATTATCGATAGTCCATATCTCGGAAACTATAAGAGATAATGCAATTTGGCAACCGGCAATGTAATTAGCATGCCGAATATTACTTGGATTGTGAATTGGAACGAAATCGCCAATAGATAAGACCATTTTACAATTTGGGCCCAAGTTAGAAGCAGAGCCTAAGGTGTAAATTATCGATAGTCCATATCTCGGAAACTATAAGAGATAATGCAATTTGGCAACCGGCAATGTAATTAGCATGCCGAATATTACTTGGAATGTGAATTGGAACGAAATCGCCAATAGATAAGACCATTTTACAATTTGGGCCCAAGTTAGAAGCAGAGCCTAAGGTGTAAATTATCGATAGTCCATATCTCGGAAACTATAAGAGATAATGCAATTTGGCAACCGGCAATGTAATTAGCATGCCGAATATTACTTGGAATGTGAATTGGAACGAAATCGCCAATAGATAAGACCATTTTACAATTTGGGCCCAAGTTAGAAGCAGAGCCTAAGGTGTAAATTATCGATAGTCCATATCTCGGAAACTATAAGAGATAATGCAATTTGGCAACCGGCAATGTAATTAGCATGCCGAATATTACTTGGAATGTGAATTGGAACGAAATCGCCAATAGATAAGACCATTTTACAATTTGGGCCCAAGTTAGAAGCAGAGCCTAAGGTGTAAATTATCGATAGTCCGTATCTCGGAAACTATAAGAGATAATGCAATTTGGCAACCGGCAATGTAATTAGCATGCCGAATATTACTTGGAATGTGAATTGGAACGAAATCGCCAATAGATAAGACCATTTTACAATTTGGGCCCAAGTTAGAAGCAGAGCCTAAGGTGTAAATTATCGATAGTCCATATCTCGGAAACTATAAGAGATAATGCAATTTGGCAACCGGCAATGTAATTAGCATGCCGAATATTACTTGGAATGTGAATTGGAACGAAATCGCCAATAGATAAGACCATATTACAATTTGGGCCCAAGTTAGAAGCAGAGCCTAAGGTGTAAATTATCGATAGTCCATATCTCGGAAACTATAAGAGATAATGCAATTTGGCAACCGGCAATGTAATTAGCATGCCGAATATTACTTGGAATGTGAATTGGAACGAAATCGCCAATAGATAAGACCATTTTACAATTTGGGCCCAAGTTAGAAGCAGAGCCTAAGGTGTAAATTATCGATAGTCCATATCTCGGAAACTATAAGAGATAATGCAATTTGGCAACCGGCAATGTAATTAGCATGCCGAATATTACTTGGAATGTGAATTGGAACGAAATCGCCAATAGATAAGACCATTTTACAATTTGGGCCCAAGTTAGAAGCAGAGCCTAAGGTGTAAATTATCGATAGTCCATATCTCGGAAACTATAAGAGATAATGCAATTTGGCAACCGGCAATGTAATTAGCATGCCGAATATTACTTGGAATGTGAATTGGAACAAAATCGCCAATAGATAAGACCATTTTACAATTTGGGCCCAAGTTAGAAGCAGAGCCTAAGGTGTAAATTATCGATAGTCCATATCTCGGAAACTATAAGAGATAATGCAATTTGGCAACCGGCAATGTAATTAGCATGCCGAATATTACTTGGAATGTGAATTGGAACGAAATCGCCAATAGATAAGACCATTTTACAATTTGGGCCCAAGTTAGAAGCAGAGCCTAAGGTGTAAATTATCGATAGTCCGTATCTCGGAAACTATAAGAGATAATGCAATTTGGCAACCGGCAATGTAATTAGCATGCCGAATATTACTTGGAATGTGAATTGGAACGAAATCGCCAATAGATAAGACCATTTTACAATTTGGGCCCAAGTTAGAAGCAGAGCCTAAGGTGTAAATTATCGATAGTCCATATCTCGGAAACTATAAGAGATAATGCAATTTGGCAACCGGCAATGTAATTAGCATGCCGAATATTACTTGGAATGTGAATTGGAACGAAATCGCCAATAGATAAGACCATTTTACAATTTGGGCCCAAGTTAGAAGCAGAGCCTAAGGTGTAAATTATCGATAGTCCGTATCTCGGAAACTATAAGAGATAATGCAATTTGGCAACCGGCAATGTAATTAGCATGCCGAATATTACTTGGAATGTGAATTGGAACGAAATCGCCAATAGATAAGACCATTTTACAATTTGGGCCCAAGTTAGAAGCAGAGCCTAAGGTGTAAATTATCGATAGTCCATATCTCGGAAACTATAAGAGATAATGCAATTTGGCAACCGGCAATGTAATTAGCATGCCGAATATTACTTGGAATGTGAATTGGAACGAAATCGCCAATAGATAAGACCATATTACAATTTGGGCCCAAGTTAGAAGCAGAGCCTAAGGTGTAAATTATCGATAGTCCATATCTCGGAAACTATAAGAGATAATGCAATTTGGCAACCGGCAATGTAATTAGCATGCCGAATATTACTTGGAATGTGAATTGGAACGAAATCGCCAATAGATAAGACCATTTTACAATTTGGGCCCAAGTTAGAAGCAGAGCCTAAGGTGTAAATTATCGATAGTCCATATCTCGGAAACTATAAGAGATAATGCAATTTGGCAACCGGCAATGTAATTAGCATGCCGAATATTACTTGGAATGTGAATTGGAACGAAATCGCCAATAGATAAGACCATTTTACAATTTGGGCCCAAGTTAGAAGCAGAGCCTAAGGTGTAAATTATCGATAGTCCATATCTCGGAAACTATAAGAGATAATGCAATTTGGCAACCGGCAATGTAATTAGCATGCCGAATATTACTTGGAATGTGAATTGGAACAAAATCGCCAATAGATAAGACCATTTTACAATTTGGGCCCAAGTTAGAAGCAGAGCCTAAGGTGTAAATTATCGATAGTCCATATCTCGGAAACTATAAGAGATAATGCAATTTGGCAACCGGCAATGTAATTAGCATGCCGAATATTACTTGGAATGTGAATTGGAACGAAATCGCCAATAGATAAGACCATTTTACAATTTGGGCCCAAGTTAGAAGCAGAGCCTAAGGTGTAAATTATCGATAGTCCGTATCTCGGAAACTATAAGAGATAATGCAATTTGGCAACCGGCAATGTAATTAGCATGCCGAATATTACTTGGAATGTGAATTGGAACGAAATCGCCAATAGATAAGACCATTTTACAATTTGGGCCCAAGTTAGAAGCAGAGCCTAAGGTGTAAATTATCGATAGTCCATATCTCGGAAACTATAAGAGATAATGCAATTTGGCAACCGGCAATGTAATTAGCATGCCGAATATTACTTGGAATGTGAATTGGAACGAAATCGCCAATAGATAAGACCATATTACAATTTGGGCCCAAGTTAGAAGCAGAGCCTAAGGTGTAAATTATCGATAGTCCATATCTCGGAAACTATAAGAGATAATGCAATTTGGCAACCGGCAATGTAATTAGCATGCCGAATATTACTTGGAATGTGAATTGGAACGAAATCGCCAATAGATAAGACCATTTTACAATTTGGGCCCAAGTTAGAAGCAGAGCCTAAGGTGTAAATTATCGATAGTCCATATCTCGGAAACTATAAGAGATAATGCAATTTGGCAACCGGCAATGTAATTAGCATGCCGAATATTACTTGGAATGTGAATTGGAACGAAATCGCCAATAGGTAGGACCATTTTACAATTTGGGCCCAAGTTAGAAGCAGAGCCTAAGGTGTAAATTATCGATAGTCCATATCTCGGAAACTATAAGAGATAATTCAATTTGGCCACCGGCAATGTAATTAGCATGCCGAATATTACTTGGAATGTGAATTGGAACGAAATCGCCAATAGATAAGACCATTTTACAATTTGGGCCCAAGTTAGAAGCAGAGCCTAAGGTGTAAATTATCGATAGTCCATATCCCGGAAACTATAAGAGATAATGCAATTTGGCAACCGGCAATGTAATTAGCATGCCGAATATTACTTGGAATGTGAATTGGAACGAAATCGCCAATAGATAAGACCATTTTACAATTTGGGCCCAAGTTAGAAGCAGAGCCTAAGGTGTAAATTATCGATAGTCCATATCTCGGAAACTATAAGAGATAATGCAATTTGGTAACCGGCAATGTAATTAGCATGCCGAATATTACTTGGAATGTGAATTGGAACGAAATCGCCAATAGATAAGACAATTTTACAATTTGGGCCCAAGTTAGAAGCAGAGCCTAAGGCGTAAATTATCGATAGTCCATATCTCGGAAACTATAAGAGATAATGCAATTTGGCAACCGGCAATGTAATTAGCATGAAGAATATTACTTGGAATGTGAATTGGAACGAAATCGCCAATAGATAAGACCATATTACAATTTGGGCCCAAGTTAGAAGCAGAGCCTAAGGTGTAAATTATCGATAGTCCATATCTCGGAAACTATAAGAGATAATGCAATTTGGCAACCGGCAATGTAATTAGCATGCCGAATATTACTTGGAATGTGAATTGGAACGAAATCGCCAATAGATAAGACCATTTTACAATTTGGGCCCAAGTTAGAAGCAGAGCCTAAGGTGTAAATTATCGATAGTCCATATCTCGGAAACTATAAGAGATAATGCAATTAGGCAACCGGCAATGTAATTAGCATGCCGAATATTACTTGGAATGTGAATTGGAACGAAATCGCCAATAGATAAGACCATTTTACAATTTGGGCCCAAGCTAGAAGCAGAGCCTAAGGTGTAAATTATCGATAGTCCATATCTCGGAAACTATAAGAGATAATGCAATTTGGCAACCGGCAATGTAATTAGCATGCCGAATATTACTTGGAATGTGAATTGGAACGAAATCGCCAATAGCGAAGACCATTTTACAATTTGGGCCCAAGTTAGAGGCAGAGCCTAAGGTGTAAATTATCGATAGTCCATATCTCGGAAACTATAAGAGATAATTCAATTTGGCAACCGGCAATGTAATTAGCATGCCGAATATTACTTGGAATGTGAATTGGAACGAAATCGCCAATAGATAAGACCATTTTACAATTTGGGCCCAAGCTAGAAGCAGGGCCTAAGGTGTAAATTATCGATAGTCCATATCTCGGAAACTATAAGAGATAATGCAATTTGGCAACCGGCAATGTAATTAGCATGCCGAATATTATTTGGAATGTGAATTGGAACGAAATCGCCAATAGATAAGACCATTTTACAACTTGGGCCCAAGTTAGAAGCAGAGCCTAAGGTGTAAATTATTGATAGTCCATATCTCGGAAACTATAAGAGATAATGCAATTTCGCAACCGGCAATGTAATTAGCATGCCGAATATTACTTGGAGTGTGAATTGGAACGAAATCGCCAATAGATAAGACCATTTTACAATTTGGGCCCAAGTTAGAAGCAGAGCCTAAGGTGTAAATTATCGATAGTCCGTATCTCGGAAACTATAAGAGATAATGCAATTTGGCAACCGGCAATGTAATTAGCATGCCGAATATTACTTGGAATGTGAATTGGAACGAAATCGCCAATAGATAAGACCATTTTACAATTTGGGCCCAAGTTAGAAGCAGAGCCTAAGGTGTAAATTATCGATAGTCCATATCTCGGAAACTATAAGAGATAATGCAATTTGGCAACCGGCAATGTAATTAGCATGCCGAATATTACTTGGAATGTGAATTGGAACGAAATCGCCAATAGATAAGACCATTTTACAATTTGGGCCCAAGTTAGAAGCAGAGCCTAAGGTGTAAATTATCGATAGTCCATATCTCGGAAACTATAAGAGATAATGCAATTTGGCAACCGGCAATGTAATTAGCATGCCGAATATTACTTGGAATGTGAATTGGAACGAAATCGCCAATAGATAAGACCATTTTACAATTTGGGCCCAAGTTAGAAGCAGAGCCTAAGGTGTAAATTATCGATAGTCCATATCTCGGAAACTATAAGAGATAATGCAATTTGGCAACCGGCAATGTAATTAGCATGCCGAATATTACTTGGAATGTGAATTGGAACGAAATCGCCAATAGATAAGACCATTTTACAATTTGGGCCCAAGTTAGAAGCAGAGCCTAAGGTGTAAATTATCGATAGTCCATATCTCGGAAACTATAAGAGATAATGCAATTTGGCAACCGGCAATGTAATTAGCATGCCGAATATTACTTGGAATGTGAATTGGAACGAAATCGCCAATAGATAAGACCATTTTACAATTTGGGCCCAAGTTAGAAGCAGAGCCTAAGGTGTAAATTATCGATAGTCCATATCTCGGAAACTATAAGAGATAATGCAATTTGGCAACCGGCAATGTAATTAGCATGCCGAATATTACTTGGAATGTGAATTGGAACGAAATCGCCAATAGATAAGACCATTTTACAATTTGGGCCCAAGTTAGAAGCAGAGCCTAAGGTGTAAATTATCGATAGTCCATATCTCGGAAACTATAAGAGATAATGCAATTTGGTAACCGGCAATGTAATTAGCATGCCGAATATTACTTGGAATGTGAATTGGAACGAAATCGCCAATAGATAAGACAATTTTACAATTTGGGCCCAAGTTAGAAGCAGAGCCTAAGGCGTAAATTATCGATAGTCCATATCTCGGAAACTATAAGAGATAATGCAATTTGGCAACCGGCAATGTAATTAGCATGAAGAATATTACTTGGAATGTGAATTGGAACGAAATCGCCAATAGATAAGACCATATTACAATTTGGGCCCAAGTTAGAAGCAGAGCCTAAGGTGTAAATTATCGATAGTCCATATCTCGGAAACTATAAGAGATAATGCAATTTGGCAACCGGCAATGTAATTAGCATGCCGAATATTACTTGGAATGTGAATTGGAACGAAATCGCCAATAGATAAGACCATTTTACAATTTGGGCCCAAGTTAGAAGCAGAGCCTAAGGTGTAAATTATCGATAGTCCATATCTCGGAAACTATAAGAGATAATGCAATTAGGCAACCGGCAATGTAATTAGCATGCCGAATATTACTTGGAATGTGAATTGGAACGAAATCGCCAATAGATAAGACCATTTTACAATTTGGGCCCAAGCTAGAAGCAGAGCCTAAGGTGTAAATTATCGATAGTCCATATCTCGGAAACTATAAGAGATAATGCAATTTGGCAACCGGCAATGTAATTAGCATGCCGAATATTACTTGGAATGTGAATTGGAACGAAATCGCCAATAGCGAAGACCATTTTACAATTTGGGCCCAAGTTAGAGGCAGAGCCTAAGGTGTAAATTATCGATAGTCCATATCTCGGAAACTATAAGAGATAATTCAATTTGGCAACCGGCAATGTAATTAGCATGCCGAATATTACTTGGAATGTGAATTGGAACGAAATCGCCAATAGATAAGACCATTTTACAATTTGGGCCCAAGCTAGAAGCAGGGCCTAAGGTGTAAATTATCGATAGTCCATATCTCGGAAACTATAAGAGATAATGCAATTTGGCAACCGGCAATGTAATTAGCATGCCGAATATTATTTGGAATGTGAATTGGAACGAAATCGCCAATAGATAAGACCATTTTACAACTTGGGCCCAAGTTAGAAGCAAAGCCTAAGGTGTAAATTATTGATAGTCCATATCTCGGAAACTATAAGAGATAATGCAATTTCGCAACCGGCAATGTAATTAGCATGCCGAATATTACTTGGAGTGTGAATTGGAACGAAATCGCCAATAGATAAGACCATTTTACAATTTGGGCCCAAGTTAGAAGCAGAGCCTAAGGTGTAAATTATCGATAGTCCATATCTCGGAAACTATAAGAGATAATTCAATTTGGCAACCGGCAATGTAATTAGCATGCCGAATATTACTTGGAATGTGAATTGGAACGAAATCGCCAATAGATAAGACCATTTTACAATTTGGGCCCAAGCTAGAAGCAGGGCCTAAGGTGTAAATTATCGATAGTCCATATCTCGGAAACTATAAGAGATAATGCAATTTGGCAACCGGCAATGTAATTAGCATGCCGAATATTATTTGGAATGTGAATTGGAACGAAATCGCCAATAGATAAGACCATTTTACAACTTGGGCCCAAGTTAGAAGCAGAGCCTAAGGTGTAAATTATTGATAGTCCATATCTCGGAAACTATAAGAGATAATGCAATTTCGCAACCGGCAATGTAATTAGCATGCCGAATATTACTTGGAGTGTGAATTGGAACGAAATCGCCAATAGATAAGACCATTTTACAATTTGGGCCCAAGTTAGAAGCAGAGCCTAAGGTGTAAATTATCGATAGTCCGTATCTCGGAAACTATAAGAGATAATGCAATTTGGCAACCGGCAATGTAATTAGCATGCCGAATATTACTTGGAATGTGAATTGGAACGAAATCGCCAATAGATAAGACCATTTTACAATTTGGGCCCAAGTTAGAAGCAGAGCCTAAGGTGTAAATTATCGATAGTCCATATCTCGGAAACTATAAGAGATAATGCAATTTGGCAACCGGCAATGTAATTAGCATGCCGAATATTACTTGGAATGTGAATTGGAACGAAATCGCCAATAGATAAGACCATTTTACAATTTGGGCCCAAGTTAGAAGCAGAGCCTAAGGTGTAAATTATCGATAGTCCATATCTCGGAAACTATAAGAGATAATGCAATTTGGCAACCGGCAATGTAATTAGCATGCCGAATATTACTTGGAATGTGAATTGGAACGAAATCGCCAATAGATAAGACCATTTTACAATTTGGGCCCAAGTTAGAAGCAGAGCCTAAGGTGTAAATTATCGATAGTCCATATCTCGGAAACTATAAGAGATAATGCAATTTGGCAACCGGCAATGTAATTAGCATGCCGAATATTACTTGGAATGTGAATTGGAACGAAATCGCCAATAGATAAGACCATTTTACAATTTGGGCCCAAGTTAGAAGCAGAGCCTAAGGTGTAAATTATCGATAGTCCATATCTCGGAAACTATAAGAGATAATGCAATTTGGTAACCGGCAATGTAATTAGCATGCCGAATATTACTTGGAATGTGAATTGGAACGAAATCGCCAATAGATAAGACAATTTTACAATTTGGGCCCAAGTTAGAAGCAGAGCCTAAGGCGTAAATTATCGATAGTCCATATCTCGGAAACTATAAGAGATAATGCAATTTGGCAACCGGCAATGTAATTAGCATGAAGAATATTACTTGGAATGTGAATTGGAACGAAATCGCCAATAGATAAGACCATATTACAATTTGGGCCCAAGTTAGAAGCAGAGCCTAAGGTGTAAATTATCGATAGTCCATATCTCGGAAACTATAAGAGATAATGCAATTTGGCAACCGGCAATGTAATTAGCATGCCGAATATTACTTGGAATGTGAATTGGAACGAAATCGCCAATAGATAAGACCATTTTACAATTTGGGCCCAAGTTAGAAGCAGAGCCTAAGGTGTAAATTATCGATAGTCCATATCTCGGAAACTATAAGAGATAATGCAATTAGGCAACCGGCAATGTAATTAGCATGCCGAATATTACTTGGAATGTGAATTGGAACGAAATCGCCAATAGATAAGACCATTTTACAATTTGGGCCCAAGCTAGAAGCAGAGCCTAAGGTGTAAATTATCGATAGTCCATATCTCGGAAACTATAAGAGATAATGCAATTTGGCAACCGGCAATGTAATTAGCATGCCGAATATTACTTGGAATGTGAATTGGAACGAAATCGCCAATAGCGAAGACCATTTTACAATTTGGGCCCAAGTTAGAGGCAGAGCCTAAGGTGTAAATTATCGATAGTCCATATCTCGGAAACTATAAGAGATAATTCAATTTGGCAACCGGCAATGTAATTAGCATGCCGAATATTACTTGGAATGTGAATTGGAACGAAATCGCCAATAGATAAGACCATTTTACAATTTGGGCCCAAGCTAGAAGCAGGGCCTAAGGTGTAAATTATCGATAGTCCATATCTCGGAAACTATAAGAGATAATGCAATTTGGCAACCGGCAATGTAATTAGCATGCCGAATATTATTTGGAATGTGAATTGGAACGAAATCGCCAATAGATAAGACCATTTTACAACTTGGGCCCAAGTTAGAAGCAGAGCCTAAGGTGTAAATTATTGATAGTCCATATCTCGGAAACTATAAGAGATAATGCAATTTCGCAACCGGCAATGTAATTAGCATGCCGAATATTACTTGGAGTGTGAATTGGAACGAAATCGCCAATAGATAAGACCATTTTACAATTTGGGCCCAAGTTAGAAGCAGAGCCTAAGGTGTAAATTATCGATAGTCCGTATCTCGGAAACTATAAGAGATAATGCAATTTGGCAACCGGCAATGTAATTAGCATGCCGAATATTACTTGGAATGTGAATTGGAACGAAATCGCCAATAGATAAGACCATTTTACAATTTGGGCCCAAGTTAGAAGCAGAGCCTAAGGTGTAAATTATCGATAGTCCATATCTCGGAAACTATAAGAGATAATGCAATTTGGCAACCGGCAATGTAATTAGCATGCCGAATATTACTTGGAATGTGAATTGGAACGAAATCGCCAATAGATAAGACCATTTTACAATTTGGGCCCAAGTTAGAAGCAGAGCCTAAGGTGTAAATTATCGATAGTCCATATCTCGGAAACTATAAGAGATAATGCAATTTGGCAACCGGCAATGTAATTAGCATGCCGAATATTACTTGGAATGTGAATTGGAACGAAATCGCCAATAGATAAGACCATTTTACAATTTGGGCCCAAGTTAGAAGCAGAGCCTAAGGTGTAAATTATCGATAGTCCATATCTCGGAAACTATAAGAGATAATGCAATTTGGCAACCGGCAATGTAATTAGCATGCCGAATATTACTTGGAATGTGAATTGGAACGAAATCGCCAATAGATAAGACCATTTTACAATTTGGGCCCAAGTTAGAAGCAGAGCCTAAGGTGTAAATTATCGATAGTCCATATCTCGGAAATTATAAGAGATAATGCAATTTGGCAACCGGCAATGTAATTAGCATCCTGAATATTACTTGGAATGTGAATTGGAACGAAATCGCCAATAGATAAGACCATTTTACAATTTGGGCCCAAGTTAGAAGCAGAGAATAAGGTGTAAATTATCGATAGTCCATATCTCGGAAACTATAAGAGATAATGCAATTTGGCAACCGGCAATGTAATTAGCATGCCGAATATTACTTGGAATGTGAATTGGAACGAAATCGCCAATAGGTAAGACCATTTTACAATTTGGGCCCAAGTTAGAAGCAGAGCCTAAGGTGTAAATTATCGATAGTCCATATCTCGGAAACTATAAGAGATAATTCAATTTGGCCACCGGCAATGTAATTAGCATGCCGAATATTACTTGGAATGTGAATTGGAACGAAATCGCCAATAGATAAGACCATTTTACAATTTGGGCCCAAGTTAGAAGCAGAGATTAAGGTGTAAATTATCGATAGTCCATATCCCGGAAACTATAAGAGATAATGCAATTTGGCAACCGGCAATGTAATTAGCATGCCGAATATTACTTGGAATGTGAATTGGAACCAAATCGCCAATAGATAAGGCCATTTTACAATTTGGGCCCAAGTTAGAAGCTGAGCCTAAGGTGTAAATTATCGATAGTCCATATCTCGGAAACTATAAGAGATAATGCAATTTGGCAACCGGCAATGTAATTAGCATGCCGAATATTACTTGGAAAGTGAATTGGAACGAAATCGCCAATAGATAAGACCATTTTACAATTTGGGCCCAAGTTAGAAGCAGAGCCTAAGGTGTAAATTATCGATAGTCCATATCTCGGAAACTAAAAGAGATAATGCAATTTGGCAACCGGCAATGTAATTAGCATGCCGAATATTACTTGGAATGTGAATTGGAACGAAATCGCCAATAGATAAGTCCATTTTACAATTTGGGCCCAAGTTAGAAGCAGAGCCTAAGGTGTAAATTATCGATAGTCCATATCTCGGAAACTATAAGAGATAATTCAATTTGGCAACCGGCAATGTAATTAGCATGCCGAATATTACTTGGAATGTGAGTTGGAACGAAATCGCCAATAGATAAGACCATTTTACAATTTGGGCCCAAGTTAGAAGCAGAGCCTAAGGTGTAAATTATCGATAGTCCATATCTCGGAAACTACAAGAGATAATGCAATTTGGCAACCGGCAATGTAATTAGCATGCCGAATATTACTTGGAATGTGAATTGGAACGAAATCGCCAATAGATAAGACCATTTTAGAATTTGTTCCCAAGTTAGAAGCAGAGCCTAAGGTGTAAATTATCGATAGTCCATATCTCGGAAACTATAAGAGATAATGCAATTTGGCAACCGGCAATGTAATTAGCATGCCGAATACCACTTGGAATGTGAATTGGAACGAAATCGCCAATAGATAAGACCATTTTACAATTTGGGCCCAAGTTAGAAGCAGAGCCTAAGGTGTAAATTATCGATAGTCCATATCTCGGAAACTATAAGAGATAATTCAATTTGGCAACCGGCAATGTAATTAGCATGCCGAATATTACTTGGAATGTGAATTGGAACGAAATCGCCAATAGATAAAACCATTTTACAATTTGGGCCCAAGTTAGAAGCAGAGCCAAAGGTCTAAATTATCGATAGTCCATATCTCGGAAACTATCAGAGATAATGCAATTTGGCAACCGGCAATGTAATTAGCATGCCGAATATTACTTGGAATGTGAATTGGAACGAAATCGCCAATAGATAAGACGATTTTACAATTTGGGCCCAAGTTAGAAGCAGAGCCTAAGGTGTAAATTACCGATAGTCCATATCTCGGAAACTATAAGTGATAATGCAATTTGGCAACCGGCAATGTAATTAGCATGCCGAATATTACTTGGAATGTGAATTGGAACGAAATCGCCAATAGATAAGACCATTTTACAATTTGGGCCCAAGTTAGAAGCAGAGCCTAAGGTGTAAATTATCGATAGTCCATATCTCGGAAACTATAAGAGATAATGCAATTTGGCAACCGGCAATGTAATTAGCATGCCGAATATTACTTGGAATGTGAATTGGAATGAAATCGCCAATAGATAAGACCATTTTACAATTTGGGCCCAAGTTAGAAGCAGAGCCAAAGGTCTAAATTATCGATAGTCCATATCTCGGAAACTATCAGAGATAATGCAATTTGGCAACCGGCAATGTAATTAGCATGCCGAATATTACTTGGAATGTGAATTGGAACGAAATCGCCAATAGATAAGACGATTTTACAATTTGGGCCCAAGTTAGAAGCAGAGCCTAAGGTGTAAATTACCGATAGTCCATATCTCGGAAACTATAAGTGATAATGCAATTTGGCAACCGGCAATGTAATTAGCATGCCGAATATTACTTGGAATGTGAATTGGAACGAAATCGCCAATAGATAAGACCATTTTACAATTTGGGCCCAAGTTAGAAGCAGAGCCTAAGGTGTAAATTATCGATAGTCCATATTTCGGAAACTATAAGAGATAATGCAATTTGGCAACCGGCAATGTAATTAGCATGCCGAATATTACTTGGAATGTGAATTGGAAAGAAATCGCCAATAGATAAGACGATTTTACAATTTGGGCCCAAGTTAGAAGCAGAGCCTAAGGTGTAAATTATCGATAGTCCATATCTCGGAAACTATAAGAGATAATGCAATTTGGCAACCGGCAATTTAATTAACATGCCGAATATTACTTGGAATGTGAATTGGAACGAAATCGCCAATAGATAAGACCATTTTACAATTTGGGCCCAAGTTAAAAGACGAGCCTAAGGTGTAAATTATCGATAGTCCATATCTCGGAAACTATAAGAGATAATGCAATTTGGCAACCGGCAATGTAATTAGCATGCCGAATATTACTTGGAATGTGAATTGGAACGAAATCGCCAATAGATAAGACGATTTTACAATTTGGGCCCAAGTTAGAAGCAGAGCCTAAGGTGTAAATTACCGATAGTCCATATCTCGGAAACTATATGAGATAATGCAATTTGGCAACCGGCAATGTAATTAGCATGCCGAGTATTCCTTGGAATGTGAATTGGAACGAAATCGCCAATAGATAAGACCATTTTACAATTTGGGCCCAAGTTAGAAGCAGAGCCTAAGGTGTAAATTATCGATAGTCCATATCTCGGAAACTATAAGAGATAATGCAATTTGGCAACCGGCAATGTAATTAGCATGCCGAATATTACTTGGAATGTGAATTGGAATGAAATCGCCAATAGATAAGACCATTTTACAATTTGGGCCCAAGTTAGAAGCAGAGCCTAAGGTGTAAATTATCCATAGTCCATATCTCGGAAACTATAAGAGATAATGCAATTTGGCAACTGGCAATGTAATTAGTATGCCGAATATTACTTGGAATGTGAATTGGGACGAAATCGCCAATAGATAAGACCATTTTACAATTTGGGCCCAAGTTAGAAGCAGAGCCTAAGGTGTAAATGATCGATAGCCCATATCTCGGAAACTATAAGAGATAATGCAATTTGGCAACCGGCAATGTAATTAGCATGCCGAATACTACTTGGAATGTCAATTGGAACGAAATCGCCAATAGATAAGACCATTTTACAGTTTGGGCCCAAGTTAGAAGCAGAGCCTAAGGTTAAAAATAATCGATAGTCCATATCTCGGAAACTATAAGAGATAATGCAATTTGGGAACCGGCAATGTAATTAGCATGCCGAATATTACTTGGAATGTGAATTGGAACGAAATCGCCAATAGAGAAGACCATTTTACAATTTGGGCCCAAGTTAGAAGCAGAGCCTAAGGTGTAAATTATCGATAGTCCATATCTCGGAAACTATAAGAGATAATGCAATTTGGCAACCGGCAATGTAATTAGCATGCCGAATATTACTTGGAATGTGAATTGGAACGAAATCGCCAATATATAAGACCATTTTACAATTTGGGCCCAAGTTAGAAGCAGAGCCTAAGGTGTAAATTATCGATAGTCCATATCACGGAAACTATAAGAGATAATGCAATTTGGCAACCGGCAATGTAATTAGCATGCCGAATATTACTTGGAATGTGAATTGGAACGAAATAGGCAATAGATAAGACCTTTTTACAATTTGGGCCCAAGTTAGAAGCAGAGCCTAAGGTGTAAATTAACGATAGTCCATATCTCGGAAACTATAGGAGATAATTCAATTTGGCAACCGGCTATGTAATTAGTATGCCGAATATTACTTGGAATGTGAATTGTAACGAAATCGCCAATAGATAAGACCATTTTACAATTTGGGCCCAAGTTAGAAGCAGAGCCTAAGGTGTAAATTATCGATAGTCCATATCTCGGAAACTATAAGAGATAATGCAATTTGGCAACCGGCAATGTAATTAGCATGCCGAATATTACTTGGAATGTGAATTGGAAAGAAATCGCCAATAGATAAGACGATTTTACAATTTGGGCCCAAGTTAGAAGCAGAGCCTAAGGTGTAAATTATCGATAGTCCATATCTCGGAAACTATAAGATATAATGCAATTTGGCAACCGGCAATTTAATTAACATGCCGAATATTACTTGGAATGTGAATTGGAACGAAATCGCCAATAGATAAGACCATTTTACAATTTGGGCCCAAGTTAGAAGCAGAGCCTAAGGTGTAAATTATCGATAGTCCATATCTCGGAAACTATAAGAGATAATGCAATTTGGCAACCGGCAATGTAATTAGCATGCCGAATATTACTTGGAATGTGAATTGGAACGAAATCGCCAATAGATAAGACGATTTTACAATTTGGGCCCAAGTTAGAAGCAGAGCCTAAGGTGTAAATTACCGATAGTCCATATCTCGGAAACTATAAGAGATAATGCAATTTGGCAACCGGCAATGTAATTAGCATGCCGAATATTCCTTGGAATGTGAATTGGAACGAAATCGCCAATAGATAGGACCATTTTACAATTTGGGCCCAAGTTAGAAGCAGAGCCTAAGGTGTAAATTATCGATAGTCCATATCTCGGAAACTATAAGAGATAATGCAACTTGGCCACCGGCAATGTAATTAGCATGCCGAATATTACTTGGAATGTGAATTGGAACGAAATCGCCAATAGGTAAGACCATTTTACAATTTGGGCCCAAGTTAGAAGCAGAGCCTAAGGTGTAAATTATCGATAGTCCATATCTCGGAAACTATAGGAGATAATTCAATTTGGCAACCGGCAATGTAATTAGCATGCCGAATATTACTTGGAATGTGAATTGGAACGAAATCGCCAATAGATAAGACCATTTTACAATTTGGGCCCAAGTTAGAAGCAGATCCTAAGGTGTAAATTATCGATAGTCCATATCTCGGAAACTATAAGAGATAATGCAATTTGGCAACCGGCAATGTAATTAGCATGCCGAATATTACTTGGAATGTGAATTGGAACGAAATAGCCAATAGATAAGACCATTTTACAATTTGGGCCCAAGTTAGAAGCAGAGCCTAAGGTGTAAATTATCGATAGTCCATATCTCTGAAACTATAAGAGATAATGCAATTTGGCAACCGGCAATGTAATCAGCATGCCGAGTATTACTTGGAATGTGAATTGGAACGAAATCGCCAATAGATAAGGCCATTTTACAATTTGGGCCCAAGTTAGAAGCAGAGCCTAAGGTGTAAATTATCGATAGTCCATATCTCGGAAACTATAAAAGATAATGCAATTTGGCAACCGGCAATGTAAATAGCATGCCGAATATTACTTGGAATGTGAATTGGAACGAAATCGCCAATAGATAAGACCATTTTACAATTTGGGCCCAAGTAAGAAGCAGAGCCTAAGGTGTAAATTATCCATAGTCCATATCTCGGAAACTATAAGAGATAATGTAATTTGGCAACTGGCAATGTAATTAGCATGCCGAATATTACTTGGAATGTGAATTGGAACGAAATCGCCAATAGATAAGACGATTTTACAATTTGGGCCCAAGTTAGAAGCAGAGCCTAAGGTGTAAATTATCGATAGTCCATATCTCGGAAACTATAAGAGATAATGCAATTTGGCAACCGGCAATGTAATTAGCATGCCGAATATTACTTGGAATGTGAATTGGAACGAAATCGCCAATAGATAAGACCATTTTACAATTTGGGCCCAAGTTAGAAGCAGAGCCTAAGGTGTAAATTGTCGATAGTCCATATCTCGGAAACTATAAGAGATAATGCAATTTGGCAACCGGCAATGTAATTAGCATGCCGAATATTACTTGGAAAGTGAATTGGAACGAAATCGCCAATAGATAAGACCATATTACAATTTGGGCCCAAGTTAGAAGCAGAGCCTAAGGTGTAAATTATCGATAGTCCATATCTCGGAAACTATAAGAGATAATGCAATTTGGCAACCGGCAATGTAATTAGCATGCCGAATATTACTTGGAATGTGAATTGGAACGAAATCGCCAATAGATAAGACCATTTTACAGTTTGGGCCCAAGTTAGAAGCAGAGAATAAGGTTAAAAATAATCGATAGTCCATATCTCGGAAACTATAAGAGATAATGCAATTTGGGAACCCGCAATGTAATTAGCATGCCGAATATTACTTGGAATGTGAATTGGAACGAAATCGCCAATAGAGAAGACCATTTTACAATTTCGGCCCAAGTTAGAAGCAGAGCCTAAGGTGTAAATTATCGATAGTCCATATCTCGGAAACTATAAGAGATAATGCAATTTGGCAACCGGCAATGTAATTAGCATGCCGAATATTACTTGGAATGTGAATTGGAACGAAATCGCCAATAGATAAGACCATTTTACAATTTGGGCCCAAGTTAGAAGCAGAGCCTAAGGTGTAAATTATCGATAGTCCATATCTCGGAAACTATAAGAGATAATGCAATTTGGCAACCGGCAATGTAATTAGCATGCCGAATATTACTTGGAATGTGAATTGGAACGAAATCGCCAATAGATAAGACCATTTTACAATTTGGGCCCAAGTTAGAAGCAGAGCCTAAGGTGTAAATTGTCGATAGTCCATATCTCGGAAACTATAAGAGATAATGCAATTTGGCAACCGGCAATGTAATTAGCATGCCGAATATTACTTGGAAAGTGAATTGGAACGAAATCGCCAATAGATAAGACCATATTACAATTTGGGCCCAAGTTAGAAGCAGAGCCTAAGGTGTAAATTATCGATAGTCCATATCTCGGAAACTATAAGAGATAATGCAATTTGGCAACCGGCAATGTAATTAGCATGCCGAATATTACTTGGAATGTGAATTGGAACAAAATCGCCAATAGATAAGACCATTTTACAGTTTGGGCCCAAGTTAGAAGCAGAGAATAAGGTTAAAAATAATCGATAGTCCATATCTCGGAAACTATAAGAGATAATGCAATTTGGGAACCCGCAATGTAATTAGCATGCCGAATATTACTTGGAATGTGAATTGGAACGAAATCGCCAATAGAGAAGACCATTTTACAATTTGGGCCCAAGTTAGAAGCAGAGCCTAAGGTGTAAATTATCGATTGTCCATATCTCGGAAACTATAAGAGATAATGCAATTTGGCAACCGGCAATGTAATTAGCATGCCGAATATTACTTGGAATGTGAATTGGAACGAAATCGCCAATAGATAAGACCATTTTACAATTTGGGCCCAAGTTAGAAGCAGAGCCTAAGGTGTAAATTATCGATAGTCCATATCTCGGAAACTATAAGAGATAATGCAATTTGGCAACCGGCAATGTAATTAGCATGCCGAATATTACTTGGAATGTGAATTGGAACGAAATCGCCAATAGATAAGACCATTTTACAATTTGGGCCCAAGTTAGAAGCAGAGCCTAAGGTGTAAATTATCCATAGTCCATATCTCGGAAACTATAAGATATAATGCAATTTGGCAACCGGCAATGTAATTAGCATGCCGAATATTACTTGGAATGTGAATTGGAACGAAATCGCCAATAGATAAGACCATTTTACAATTTGGGCCCAAGTTAGAAGCAGAGCCTAAGGTGTAAATTATTGATAGTCCATATCTCGGAAACTATAAGAGATAATGCAATTTCGCAACCGGCAATGTAATTAGCATGCCGAATATTACTTGGAATGTGAATTGGAACGAAATCGCCAATAGAGAAGACCATTTTACAATTTGGGCCCAAGTTAGAAGCAGAGCCTAAGGTGTAAATTATTGATAGTCCATATCTCGGAAACTATAAGAGATAATGCAATTTCGCAACCGGCAATGTAATTAACATGCCGAATATTACTTGGGGTGTGAATTGGAACGAAATCGCCAATAGATAAGACCATTTTACAATTTGGGCCCAAGTTAGAAGCAGAGCCTAATGTGTAAATTATCCATAGTCCATATCTCGGAAACTATAAGATATAATGCAATTTGGCAACCGGCAATGTAATTAGCATGCCGAATATTACTTGGAATGTGAATTGGAACGAAATCGCCAATAGATAAGACCATTTTACAATTTGGGCCCAAGTTAGAAGCAGAGCCTAAGGTGTAAATTATTGATAGTCCATATCTCGGAAACTATAAGAGATAATGCAATTTCGCAACCGGCAATGTAATTAACATGCCGAATATTACTTGGGGTGTGAATTGGAACGAAATCGCCAATAGATAAGACCATTTTACAATTTGGGCCCAAGTTAGAAGCAGAGCCTAAGGTGTAAATTATCGATAGTCCGTATCTCGGAAACTATAAGAGATAATGCAATTTGGCAACCGGCAATGTAATTAGCATGCCGAATATTACTTGGAATGTGAATTGGAACGAAATCGCCAATAGATAAGACCATTTTACAATTTGGGCCCAAGTTAGAAGCAGAGCCTAATGTGTAAATTATCCATAGTCCATATCTCGGAAACTATAAGATATAATGCAATTTGGCAACCGGCAATGTAATTAGCATGCCGAATATTACTTGGAATGTGAATTGGAACGAAATCGCCAATAGATAAGACCATTTTACAATTTGGGCCCAAGTTAGAAGCAGAGCCTAAGGTGTAAATTATTGATAGTCCATATCTCGGAAACTATAAGAGATAATGCAATTTCGCAACCGGCAATGTAATTAACATGCCGAATATTACTTGGGGTGTGAATTGGAACGAAATCGCCAATAGATAAGACCATTTTACAATTTGGGCCCAAGTTAGAAGCAGAGCCTAAGGTGTAAATTATCGATAGTCCGTATCTCGGAAACTATAAGAGATAATGCAATTTGGCAACCGGCAATGTAATTAGCATGCCGAATATTACTTGGAATGTGAATTGGAACGAAATCGCCAATAGATAAGACCATTTTACAATTTGGGCCCAAGTTAGAAGCAGAGCCTAAGGTGTAAATTATCGATAGTCCATATCTCGGAAACTATAAGAGATAATGCAATTTGGCAACCGGCAATGTAATTAGCATGCCGAATATTACTTGGAATGTGAATTGGAACGAAATCGCCAATAGATAAGACCATTTTACAATTTGGGCCCAAGTTAGAAGCAGAGCCTAAGGTGTAAATTATCGATAGTCCATATCTCGGAAACTATAAGAGATAATGCAATTTGGCAACCGGCAATGTAATCAGCATGCCGAATATTACTTGGAATGTGAATTGGAACGAAATCGCCAATAGATAAGACCATTTTACAATTTGGGCCCAAGTTAGAAGCAGAGCCTAATGTGTAAATTATCCATAGTCCATATCTCGGAAACTATAAGATATAATGCAATTTGGCAACCGGCAATGTAATTAGCATGCCGAATATTACTTGGAATGTGAATTGGAACGAAATCGCCAATAGATAAGACCATTTTACAATTTGGGCCCAAGTTAGAAGCAGAGCCTAAGGTGTAAATTATTGATAGTCCATATCTCGGAAACTATAAGAGATAATGCAATTTCGCAACCGGCAATGTAATTAACATGCCGAATATTACTTGGGGTGTGAATTGGAACGAAATCGCCAATAGATAAGACCATTTTACAATTTGGGCCCAAGTTAGAAGCAGAGCCTAAGGTGTAAATTATCGATAGTCCGTATCTCGGAAACTATAAGAGATAATGCAATTTGGCAACCGGCAATGTAATTAGCATGCCGAATATTACTTGGAATGTGAATTGGAACGAAATCGCCAATAGATAAGACCATTTTACAATTTGGGCCCAAGTTAGAAGCAGAGCCTAAGGTGTAAATTATCGATAGTCCATATCTCGGAAACTATAAGAGATAATGCAATTTGGCAACCGGCAATGTAATTAGCATGCCGAATATTACTTGGAATGTGAATTGGAACGAAATCGCCAATAGATAAGACCATTTTACAATTTGGGCCCAAGTTAGAAGCAGAGCCTAAGGTGTAAATTATCGATAGTCCATATCTCGGAAACTATAAGAGATAATGCAATTTGGCAACCGGCAATGTAATTAGCATGCCGAATATTACTTGGAATGTGAATTGGAACGAAATCGCCAATAGATAAGACCATTTTACAATTTGGGCCCAAGTTAGAAGCAGAGCCTAAGGTGTAAATTATCGATAGTCCATATCTCGGAAACTATAAGAGATAATGCAATTTGGCAACCGGCAATGTAATTAGCATGCCGAATATTACTTGGAATGTGAATTGGAACGAAATCGCCAATAGATAAGACCATTTTACAATTTGGGCCCAAGTTAGAAGCAGAGCCTAAGGTGTAAATTATCCATAGTCCATATCTCGGAAACTATAAGATATAATGCAATTTGGCAACCGGCAATGTAATTAGCATGCCGAATATTACTTGGAATGTGAATTGGAACGAAATCGCCAATAGATAAGACCATTTTACAATTTGGGCCCAAGTTAGAAGCAGAGCCTAAGGTGTAAATTATTGATAGTCCATATCTCGGAAACTATAAGAGATAATGCAATTTCGCAACCGGCAATGTAATTAACATGCCGAATATTACTTGGGGTGTGAATTGGAACGAAATCGCCAATAGATAAGACCATTTTACAATTTGGGCCCAAGTTAGAAGCAGAGCCTAAGGTGTAAATTATCGATAGTCCGTATCTCGGAAACTATAAGAGATAATGCAATTTGGCAACCGGCAATGTAATTAGCATGCCGAATATTACTTGGAATGTGAATTGGAACGAAATCGCCAATAGATAAGACCATTTTACAATTTGGGCCCAAGTTAGAAGCAGAGCCTAAGGTGTAAATTATCGATAGTCCATATCTCGGAAACTATAAGAGATAATGCAATTTGGCAACCGGCAATGTAATTAGCATGCCGAATATTACTTGGAATGTGAATTGGAACGAAATCGCCAATAGATAAGACCATTTTACAATTTGGGCCCAAGTTAGAAGCAGGGCCTAAGGTGTAAATTATCGATAGTCCATATCTCGGAAACTATAAGAGATAATGCAATTTGGCAACCGGCAATGTAATTAGCATGCCGAATATTACTTGGAATGTGAATTGGAACGAAATCGCCAATAGATAAGACCATTTTACAGTTTGGGCCCAAGTTAGAAGCAGAGCCTAAGGTTAAAAATAATCGATAGTCCATATCTCGGAAACTATAAGAGATAATGCAATTTGGGAACCCGCAATGTAATTAGCATGCCGAATATTACTTGGAATGTGAATTGGAACGAAATCGCCAATAGAGAAGACCATTTTACAATTTGGGTCCAAGTTAGAAGCAGAGCCTAATGTGTAAATTATCGATAGTCCATATCTCGGAAACTATAAGAGATAATGCAATTTGGCAACCGGCAATGTAATTAGCATGCCGAATATTACTTGGAATGTGAATTGGAACGAAATCGCCAATAGATAAGACCATTTTACAATTTGGGCCCAAGTTAGAAGCAGAGCCTAAGGTGTAAATTATCGATAGTCCATATCTCGGAAACTATAAGATATAATGCAATTTGGCAACCGGCAATGTAATTAGCATGCCGAATATTACTTGGAATGTGAATTGGAACGAAATCGCCAATAGGTAAGACCATTTTACAATTTGGGCCCAAGTTAGAAGCAGAGCCTAAGGTGTAAATTATCGATAGTCCATATCTCGGAAACTATAAGAGATAATTCAATTTGGAAACCGGCAATGTAATTAGCATGCCGAATATTACTTGGAATGTGAATTGGAACGAAATCGCCAATAGATAAGACCATTTTACAATTTGGGCCCAAGTCAGAAGCAGAGCCTAAGGTGTAAATTATCGATAGTCCATATCTCGGAAACTATAAGAGATAATGCAATTTGGCAACCGGCAATGTAATTAGCATGCCGAATATTACTTGGAATGTGAATTGGAACGAAATCGCCAATAGATAAGGCCATTTTACAATTTGGGCCCAAGTTAGAAGCAGAGCCTAAGGTGTAAATTATCGATAGTCCATATCTCGGAAACTATAAGAGATAATGCAATTTGGCAACCGGCAATGTAATTAGCATGCCGAATATTACTTGGAATGTGAATTGGAACGAAATCGCCAATAGATAAGACCATTTTACAATTTGGGCCCAAGTTAGAAGCAGAGCCTAAGGTGTAATTTATCGATAGTCCATATCTCGGAAACTAAAAGAGATAATGCAATTTGGCAACCGGCAATGTAATTAGCATGCCGAATATTACTTGGAATGTGAATTGGAACGAAATCGCCAATAGATAAGACCATTTTACAATTTGGGCCCAAGTTAGAAGCAGAGCCTAAGGTGTAAATTATCGATAGTCCATATCTCGGAAACTATAAGAGATAATGCAGTTTCGCAACCGGCAATGTAATTAGCATGCCGAATATTACTTGGAATGTGAATTGGGACGAAATCGCCAATAGGTAAGACCATTTTACAATTTGGGCCCAAGTTAGAAGCAGAGCCTAAGGTGTAAATTATCGATAGTCCATATCTCGGAAACTATAAGAGATAATGCAATTTGGCAACCGGCAATGTAATTAGCATGCCGAATATTACTTGGAATGTGAATTGGAACGAAATCGCCAATAGATAAGACCATTTTACAATTTGGGCCCAAGTTAGAAGCAGAGCCTAAGGTGTAAATTATCGATAGTCCATATCTCGGAAACTATAAGAGATAATGCAATTTGGCAACCGGCAATGTAATTAGCATGCCGAATACCACTTGGAATGTGAATTGGAACGAAATCGCCAATAGATAAGACCATTTTACAATTTGGGCCCAAGTTAGAAGCAGAGCCTAAGGTGTAAATTATCGATAGTCCATATCTCGGAAACTATAAGAGATAATTCAATTTGGCAACCGGCAATGTAATTAGCATGCCGAATATTACTTGGAATGTGAATTGGAACGAAATCGCCAATAGATAAGACCATTTTACAATTTGGGCCCAAGTTAGAAGCAGAGCCTAAGGTGTAAATTATCGATAGTCCATATCTCGGAAACTATAAGAGATAATGCAATTTGGCAACCGGCAATGTAATTAGCATGCCGAATATTACTTGGAATGTGAATTGGAACGAAATCGCCAATAGATAAGACCATTTTACAATTTGGGCCCAAGTTAGAAGCAGAGCCTAAGGTGTAAATTATCGATGGTCCATATCTCGGAAACTATAAGAGATAATGCAATTTGGCAACCGGCAATGTAATTAGCATGCCGAATACCACTTGGAATGTGAATTGGAACGAAATCGCCAATAGATAAGACCATTTTACAATTTGGGCCCAAGTTAGAAGCAGAGCCTAAGGTGTAAATTATCGATAGTCCATATCTCGGAAACTATAAGAGATAATGCAGTTTCGCAACCGGCAATGTAATTAGCATGCCGAATATTACTTGGAATGTGAATTGGGACGAAATCGCCAATAGATAAGACCATTTTACAATTTGGGCCCAAGTTAGAAGCAGAGCCTAAGGTGTAAATTATCGATAGTCCATATCTCGGAAACTATAAGAGATAATGCAATTTGGCAACCGGCAATGTAATTAGCATGCCGAATATTACTTGGAATGTGAATTGGAACGAAATCGCCAATAGATAAGACCATTTTACAATTTGGGCCCAAGTTAGAAGCAGAGCCTAAGGTGTAAATTATCGATAGTCCATATCTCGGAAACTATAAGAGATAATGCAATTTGGCAACCGGCAATGTAATTAGCATGCCGAATACCACTTGGAATGTGAATTGGAACGAAATCGCCAATAGATAAGACCATTTTACAATTTGGGCCCAAGTTAGAAGCAGAGCCTAAGGTGTAAATTATCGATAGTCCATATCTCGGAAACTATAAGAGATAATGCAATTTGGCAACCGGCAATGTAATTAGCATGCCGAATATTACTTGGAATGTGAATTGGAACGAAATCGCCAATAGATAAGACCATTTTACAATTTGGGCCCAAGTTAGAAGCAGAGCCTAAGGTGTAAATTATCGATAGTCCATATCTCGGAAACTAAAAGAGATAATGCAATTTGGCAACCGGCAATGTAATTAGCATGCCGAATATTACTTGGAATGTGAATTGGAACGAAATCGCCAATAGATAAGACCATTTTACAATTTGGGCCCAAGTTAGAAGCAGAGCCTAAGGTGTAAATCATCGATAGTCCATATCTCGGAAACTATAAGAGATAATGCAGTTTCGCAACCGGCAATGTAATTAGCATGCCGAATATTACTTGGAATGTGAATTGGGACGAAATCGCCAATAGATAAGACCATTTTACAATTTGGGCCCAAGTTAGAAGCAGAGCCTAAGGTGTAAATTATCGATAGTCCATATCTCGGAAACTATAAGAGATAATGCAATTTGGCAACCGGCAATGTAATTAGCATGCCGAATATTACTTGGAATGTGAATTGGAATGAAATCGCCAATAGATAAGACCATTTTACAATTTGGGCCCAAGTTAGAAGCAGAGCCTAAGGTGTAAATTATCGATAGTCCATATCTCGGAAACTATAAGAGATAATGCAATTTGGCAACCGGCAATGTAATTAGCATGCCGAATACCACTTGGAATGTGAATTGGAACGAAATCGCCAATAGATAAGACCATTTTACAATTTGGGCCCAAGTTAGAAGCAGAGCCTAAGGTGTAAATTATCGATAGTCCATATCTCGGAAACTATAAGAGATAATTCAATTTGGCAACCGGCAATGTAATTAGCATGCCGAATATTACTTGGAATGTGAATTGGAACGAAATCGCCAATAGATAAGACCATTTTACAATTTGGGCCCAAGTTAGAAGCAGAGCCTAAGGTGTAAATTATCGATAGTCCATATCTCGGAAACTAAAAGAGATAATGCAATTTGGCAACCGGCAATGTAATTAGCATGCCGAATACCACTTGGAATGTGAATTGGAACGAAATCGCCAATAGATAAGACCATTTTACAATTTGGGCCCAAGTTAGAAGCAGAGCCTAAGGTGTAAATTATCGATAGTCCATATCTCGGAAACTATAAGAGATAATGCAGTTTCGCAACCGGCAATGTAATTAGCATGCCGAATATTACTTGGAATGTGAATTGGAACGAAATCGCCAATAGATAAGACCATTTTACAATTTGGGCCCAAGTTAGAAGCAGAGCCTAAGGTGTAAATTATCGATAGTCCATATCTCGGAAACTATAAGAGATAATGCAATTTGGCAACCGGCAATGTAATTAGCATGCCGAATACCACTTGGAATGTGAATTGGAACGAAATCGCCAATAGATAAGACCATTTTACAATTTGGGCCCAAGTTAGAAGCAGAGCCTAAGGTGTAAATTATCGATAGTCCATATCTCGGAAACTATAAGAGATAATGCAGTTTCGCAACCGGCAATGTAATTAGCATGCCGAATATTACTTGGAATGTGAATTGGGACGAAATCGCCAATAGATAAGACCATTTTACAATTTGGGCCCAAGTTAGAAGCAGAGCCTAAGGTGTAAATTATCGATAGTCCATATCTCGGAAACTAAAAGAGATAATGCAATTTGGCAACCGGCAATGTAATTAGCATGCCGAATATTACTTGGAATGTGAATTGGAACGAAATCGCCAATAGATAAGACCATTTTACAATTTGGGCCCAAGTTAGAAGCAGAGCCTAAGGTGTAAATTATCGATAGTCCATATCTCGGAAACTAAAAGAGATAATGCAATTTGGCAACCGGCAATGTAATTAGCATGCCGAATATTACTTGGAATGTGAATTGGAACGAAATCGCCAATAGATAAGACCATTTTACAATTTGGGCCCAAGTTAGAAGCAGAGCCTAAGGTGTAAATCATCGATAGTCCATATCTCGGAAACTATAAGAGATAATGCAGTTTCGCAACCGGCAATGTAATTAGCATGCCGAATATTACTTGGAATGTGAATTGGGACGAAATCGCCAATAGATAAGACCATTTTACAATTTGGGCCCAAGTTAGAAGCAGAGCCTAAGGTGTAAATTATCGATAGTCCATATCTCGGAAACTATAAGAGATAATGCAATTTGGCAACCGGCAATGTAATTAGCATGCCGAATATTACTTGGAATGTGAATTGGAATGAAATCGCCAATAGATAAGACCATTTTACAATTTGGGCCCAAGTTAGAAGCAGAGCCTAAGGTGTAAATTATCGATAGTCCATATCTCGGAAACTATAAGAGATAATGCAATTTGGCAACCGGCAATGTAATTAGCATGCCGAATACCACTTGGAATGTGAATTGGAACGAAATCGTCAATAGATAAGACCATTTTACAATTTGGGCCCAAGTTAGAAGCAGAGCCTAAGGTGTAAATTATCGATAGTCCATATCTCGGAAACTATAAGAGATAATTCAATTTGGCAACCGGCAATGTAATTAGCATGCCGAATATTACTTGGAATGTGAATTGGAACGAAATCGCCAATAGATAAGACCATTTTACAATTTGGGCCCAAGTTAGAAGCAGAGCCTAAGGTGTAAATTATCGATAGTCCATATCTCGGAAACTAAAAGAGATAATGCAATTTGGCAACCGGCAATGTAATTAGCATGCCGAATACCACTTGGAATGTGAATTGGAACGAAATCGCCAATAGATAAGACCATTTTACAATTTGGGCCCAAGTTAGAAGCAGAGCCTAAGGTGTAAATTATCGATAGTCCATATCTCGGAAACTATAAGAGATAATGCAGTTTCGCAACCGGCAATGTAATTAGCATGCCGAATATTACTTGGAATGTGAATTGGAACGAAATCGCCAATAGATAAGACCATTTTACAATTTGGGCCCAAGTTAGAAGCAGAGCCTAAGGTGTAAATTATCGATAGTCCATATCTCGGAAACTATAAGAGATAATGCAATTTGGCAACCGGCAATGTAATTAGCATGCCGAATACCACTTGGAATGTGAATTGGAACGAAATCGCCAATAGATAAGACCATTTTACAATTTGGGCCCAAGTTAGAAGCAGAGCCTAAGGTGTAAATTATCGATAGTCCATATCTCGGAAACTAAAAGAGATAATGCAATTTGGCAACCGGCAATGTAATTAGCATGCCGAATACCACTTGGAATGTGAATTGGAACGAAATCGCCAATAGATAAGACCATTTTACAATTTGGGCCCAAGTTAGAAGCAGAGCCTAAGGTGTAAATTATCGATAGTCCATATCTCGGAAACTATAAGAGATAATGCAATTTGGCAACCGGCAATGTAATTAGCATGCCGAATATTACTTGGAATGTGAATTGGAACGAAATCGCCAATAGATAAGACCATTTTACAATTTGGGCCCAAGTTAGAAGCAGAGCCTAAGGTGTAAATTATCGATAGTCCATATCTCGGAAACTATAAGAGATAATGCAATTTGGCAACCGGCAATGTAATTAGCATGCCGAATACCACTTGGAATGTGAATTGGAACGAAATCGCCAATAGATAAGACCATTTTACAATTTGGGCCCAAGTTAGAAGCAGAGCCTAAGGTGTAAATTATCGATAGTCCATATCTCGGAAACTATAAGAGATAATTCAATTTGGCAACCGGCAATGTAATTAGCATGCCGAATATTACTTGGAATGTGAATTGGAACGAAATCGCCAATAGATAAGACCATTTTACAATTTGGGCCCAAGTTAGAAGCAGAGCCTAAGGTGTAAATTATCGATAGTCCATATCTCGGAAACTATAAGAGATAATGCAATTTGGCAACCGGCAATGTAATTAGCATGCCGAATATTACTTGGAATGTGAATTGGAACGAAATCGCCAATAGATAAGACCATTTTACAATTTGGGCCCAAGTTAGAAGCAGAGCCTAAGGTGTAAATTATCGATGGTCCATATCTCGGAAACTATAAGAGATAATGCAATTTGGCAACCGGCAATGTAATTAGCATGCCGAATACCACTTGGAATGTGAATTGGAACGAAATCGCCAATAGATAAGACCATTTTACAATTTGGGCCCAAGTTAGAAGCAGAGCCTAAGGTGTAAATTATCGATAGTCCATATCTCGGAAACTATAAGAGATAATGCAGTTTCGCAACCGGCAATGTAATTAGCATGCCGAATATTACTTGGAATGTGAATTGGGACGAAATCGCCAATAGATAAGACCATTTTACAATTTGGGCCCAAGTTAGAAGCAGAGCCTAAGGTGTAAATTATCGATAGTCCATATCTCGGAAACTATAAGAGATAATGCAATTTGGCAACCGGCAATGTAATTAGCATGCCGAATATTACTTGGAATGTGAATTGGAACGAAATCGCCAATAGATAAGACCATTTTACAATTTGGGCCCAAGTTAGAAGCAGAGCCTAAGGTGTAAATTATCGATAGTCCATATCTCGGAAACTATAAGAGATAATGCAATTTGGCAACCGGCAATGTAATTAGCATGCCGAATACCACTTGGAATGTGAATTGGAACGAAATCGCCAATAGATAAGACCATTTTACAATTTGGGCCCAAGTTAGAAGCAGAGCCTAAGGTGTAAATTATCGATAGTCCATATCTCGGAAACTATAAGAGATAATGCAATTTGGCAACCGGCAATGTAATTAGCATGCCGAATATTACTTGGAATGTGAATTGGAACGAAATCGCCAATAGATAAGACCATTTTACAATTTGGGCCCAAGTTAGAAGCAGAGCCTAAGGTGTAAATTATCGATAGTCCATATCTCGGAAACTAAAAGAGATAATGCAATTTGGCAACCGGCAATGTAATTAGCATGCCGAATATTACTTGGAATGTGAATTGGAACGAAATCGCCAATAGATAAGACCATTTTACAATTTGGGCCCAAGTTAGAAGCAGAGCCTAAGGTGTAAATCATCGATAGTCCATATCTCGGAAACTATAAGAGATAATGCAGTTTCGCAACCGGCAATGTAATTAGCATGCCGAATATTACCTGGAATGTGAATTGGGACGAAATCGCCAATAGATAAGACCATTTTACAATTTGGGCCCAAGTTAGAAGCAGAGCCTAAGGTGTAAATTATCGATAGTCCATATCTCGGAAACTATAAGAGATAATGCAATTTGGCAACCGGCAATGTAATTAGCATGCCGAATATTACTTGGAATGTGAATTGGAATGAAATCGCCAATAGATAAGACCATTTTACAATTTGGGCCCAAGTTAGAAGCAGAGCCTAAGGTGTAAATTATCGATAGTCCATATCTCGGAAACTATAAGAGATAATGCAATTTGGCAACCGGCAATGTAATTAGCATGCCGAATACCACTTGGAATGTGAATTGGAACGAAATCGCCTATAGATAAGACCATTTTACAATTTGGGCCCAAGTTAGAAGCAGAGCCTAAGGTGTAAATTATCGATAGTCCATATCTCGGAAACTATAAGAGATAATTCAATTTGGCAACCGGCAATGTAATTAGCATGCCGAATATTACTTGGAATGTGAATTGGAACGAAATCGCCAATAGATAAGACCATTTTACAATTTGGGCCCAAGTTAGAAGCAGAGCCTAAGGTGTAAATTATCGATAGTCCATATCTCGGAAACTAAAAGAGATAATGCAATTTGGCAACCGGCAATGTAATTAGCATGCCGAATACCACTTGGAATGTGAATTGGAACGAAATCGCCAATAGATAAGACCATTTTACAATTTGGGCCCAAGTTAGAAGCAGAGCCTAAGGTGTAAATTATCGATAGTCCATATCTCGGAAACTATAAGAGATAATGCAGTTTCGCAACCGGCAATGTAATTAGCATGCCGAATATTACTTGGAATGTGAATTGGGACGAAATCGCCAATAGATAAGACCATTTTACAATTTGGGCCCAAGTTAGAAGCAGAGCCTAAGGTGTAAATTATCGATAGTCCATATCTCGGAAACTATAAGAGATAATGCAATTTGGCAACCGGCAATGTAATTAGCATGCCGAATATTACTTGGAATGTGAATTGGAACGAAATCGCCAATAGATAAGACCATTTTACAATTTGGGCCCAAGTTAGAAGCAGAGCCTAAGGTGTAAATCATCGATAGTCCATATCTCGGAAACTATAAGAGATAATGCAGTTTCGCAACCGGCAATGTAATTAGCATGCCGAATATTACTTGGAATGTGAATTGGGACGAAATCGCCAATAGATAAGACCATTTTACAATTTGGGCCCAAGTTAGAAGCAGAGCCTAAGGTGTAAATTATCGATAGTCCATATCTCGGAAACTATAAGAGATAATGCAATTTGGCAACCGGCAATGTAATTAGCATGCCGAATATTACTTGGAATGTGAATTGGAATGAAATCGCCAATAGATAAGACCATTTTACAATTTGGGCCCAAGTTAGAAGCAGAGCCTAAGGTGTAAATTATCGATAGTCCATATCTCGGAAACTATAAGAGATAATGCAATTTGGCAACCGGCAATGTAATTAGCATGCCGAATACCACTTGGAATGTGAATTGGAACGAAATCGCCAATAGATAAGACCATTTTACAATTTGGGCCCAAGTTAGAAGCAGAGCCAAAGGTGTAAATTATCGATAGTCCATATCTCGGAAACTATAAGAGATAATTCAATTTGGCAACCGGCAATGTAATTAGCATGCCGAATATTACTTGGAATGTGAATTGGAACGAAATCGCCAATAGATAAGACCATTTTACAATTTGGGCCCAAGTTAGAAGCAGAGCCTAAGGTGTAAATTATCGATAGTCCATATCTCGGAAACTAAAAGAGATAATGCAATTTGGCAACCGGCAATGTAATTAGCATGCCGAATACCACTTGGAATGTGAATTGGAACGAAATCGCCAATAGATAAGACCATTTTACAATTTGGGCCCAAGTTAGAAGCAGAGCCTAAGGTGTAAATTATCGATAGTCCATATCTCGGAAACTATAAGAGATAATGCAGTTTCGCAACCGGCAATGTAATTAGCATGCCGAATATTACTTGGAATGTGAATTGGGACGAAATCGCCAATAGATAAGACCATTTTACAATTTGGGCCCAAGTTAGAAGCAGAGCCTAAGGTGTAAATTATCGATAGTCCATATCTCGGAAACTATAAGAGATAATGCAATTTGGCAACCGGCAATGTAATTAGCATGCCGAATATTACTTGGAATGTGAATTGGAATGAAATCGCCAATAGATAAGACCATTTTACAATTTGGGCCCAAGTTAGAAGCAGAGCCTAAGGTGTAAATTATCGATAGTCCGTATCTCGGAAACTATAAGAGATAATGCAATTTGGCAACCGGCAATGTAATTAGCATGCCGAATATTACTTGGAATGTGAATTGGAACGAAATCGCCAATAGATAAGACCATTTTACAATTTGGGCCCAAGTTAGAAGCAGAGCCTAAGGTGTAAATTATCGATAGTCCATATCTCGGAAACTATAAGAGATAATGCAATTTGGCAACCGGCAATGTAATTAGCATGCCGAATATTACTTGGAATGTGAATTGGAACGAAATCGCCAATAGATAAGACCATTTTACAATTTGGGCCCAAGTTAGAAGCAGAGCCTAAGGTGTAAATTATCGATAGTCCATATCTCGGAAACTATAAGAGATAATGCAATTTGGCAACCGGCAATGTAATTAGCATGCCGAATATTACTTGGAATGTGAATTGGAACGAAATCGCCAATAGAGAAGACCATTTTACAATTTGGGTCCAAGTTAGAAGCAGAGCCTAATGTGTAAATTATCGATAGTCCATATCTCGGAAACTATAAGAGATAATGCAATTTGGCAACCGGCAATGTAATTAGCATGCCGAATATTACTTGGAATGTGAATTGGAACGAAATCGCCAATAGATAAGACCATTTTACAATTTGGGCCCAAGTTAGAAGCAGAGCCTAAGGTGTAAATTATCGATAGTCCATATCTCGGAAACTATAAGATATAATGCAATTTGGCAACCGGCAATGTAATTAGCATGCCGAATATTACTTGGAATGTGAATTGGAACGAAATCGCCAATAGGTAAGACCATTTTACAATTTGGGCCCAAGTTAGAAGCAGAGCCTAAGGTGTAAATTATCGATAGTCCATATCTCGGAAACTATAAGAGATAATTCAATTTGGAAACCGGCAATGTAATTAGCATGCCGAATATTACTTGGAATGTGAATTGGAACGAAATCGCCAATAGATAAGACCATTTTACAATTTGGGCCCAAGTCAGAAGCAGAGCCTAAGGTGTAAATTATCGATAGTCCATATCTCGGAAACTATAAGAGATAATGCAATTTGGCAACCGGCAATGTAATTAGCATGCCGAATATTACTTGGAATGTGAATTGGAACGAAATCGCCAATAGATAAGGCCATTTTACAATTTGGGCCCAAGTTAGAAGCAGAGCCTAAGGTGTAAATTATCGATAGTCCATATCTCGGAAACTATAAGAGATAATGCAATTTGGCAACCGGCAATGTAATTAGCATGCCGAATATTACTTGGAATGTGAATTGGAACGAAATCGCCAATAGATAAGACCATTTTACAATTTGGGCCCAAGTTAGAAGCAGAGCCTAAGGTGTAATTTATCGATAGTCCATATCTCGGAAACTAAAAGAGATAATGCAATTTGGCAACCGGCAATGTAATTAGCATGCCGAATATTACTTGGAATGTGAATTGGAACGAAATCGCCAATAGATAAGACCATTTTACAATTTGGACCCAAGTTAGAAGCAGAGCCTAAGGTGTAAATTATCGATAGTCCATATCTCGGAAACTATAAGAGATAATGCAGTTTCGCAACCGGCAATGTAATTAGCATGCCGAATATTACTTGGAATGTGAATTGGGACGAAATCGCCAATAGATAAGACCATTTTACAATTTGGGCCCAAGTTAGAAGCAGAGCCTAAGGTGTAAATTATCGATAGTCCATATCTCGGAAACTATAAGAGATAATGCAATTTGGCAACCGGCAATGTAATTAGCATGCCGAATATTACTTGGAATGTGAATTGGAACGAAATCGCCAATAGATAAGACCATTTTACAATTTGGGCCCAAGTTAGAAGCAGAGCCTAAGGTGTAAATTATCGATAGTCCATATCTCGGAAACTATAAGAGATAATGCAATTTGGCAACCGGCAATGTAATTAGCATGCCGAATACCACTTGGAATGTGAATTGGGACGAAATCGCCAATAGATAAGACCATTTTACAATTTGGGCCCAAGTTAGAAGCAGAGCCTAAGGTGTAAATTATCGATAGTCCATATCTCGGAAACTATAAGAGATAATACAATTTGGCAACTGGCAATGTAATTAGCATGCCGAATATTACTTGGAATGTGAATTGGAACGAAATCGCCAATAGATAAGACCATTTTACAATTTGGCCCCAAGTTAGAAGCAGAGCCTAAGGTGTAAATTATCGATAGTCCATATCTCGGAAACTATAAGAGATAATGCAATTTGGCAACCGGCAATGTAATTAGCATGCCGAATATTACTTGGAATGTGAATTGGAACGAAATCGCCAATAGATAAGACGATTTTACAATTTGGGCCCTAGTTAGAAGCAGAGCCTAAGGTGTAAATTACCGATAGTCCATATTTCGGAAACTATAAGAGATAATGCAATTTGGCAACCGGCAATGTAATTAGCATGCCGAATATTACTTGGAATGTGAATTGGAATGAAATCGCCAATAGATAAGGCCATTTTACAATTTGGGCCCAAGTTAGAAGCAGAGCCTAAGGTGTAAATTATCCATAGTCCATATCTCGGAAACTATAAGAGATAATGCAATTTGGCAACCGGCAATGTAATTAGCATGCCGAATACTACTTGGAATGTGAATTGGAACGAAATCGCCAATAGATAAGACCATTTTACAGTTTGGGCCCAAGTTAGAAGCAGAGCCTAAGGTTAAAAATAATCGATAGTCCATATCTCGGAAACTATAAGAGATAATGCAATTTGGGAACCCGCAATGTAATTAGCATGCCGAATATTACTTGGAATGTGAATTGGAACGAAATCGCCAATAGAGAAGACCATTTTACAATTTGGGCCCAAGTTAGAAGCAGAGCCTAAGGTGTAAATTATCGATAGTCCATATCTCGGAAACTATAAGAGATAATGCAATTTGGCAACCGGCAATGTAATTAGCATGCTGAATATTACTTGGAATGTGAATTGGAACGAAATAGCCAATAGATAAGACCATTTTACAATTTGGGCCCAAGTTAGAAGCAGAGCCTAAGGTGTAAATTATCGATAGTCCATATCTCGGAAACTATAAGAGATAATGCAATTTGGCAACCGGCAATGTAATTAGCATGCTGAATATTACTTGGAATGTGAATTCGAACGAAATCGCCAAGAGATAAGACCACTTTACAATTTGGGCCCAAGTTAGAAGCAGAGCCTAAGGTGTAAATTATCCATAGTCCATATCTCGGAAACTATAAGATATAATGCAATTTGGCAACCGGCAATGTAATTAGCATGCCGAATATTACTTGGAATGTGAATTGGAACGAAATCGCCAATAGATAAGACCATTTTACAATTTGGGCCCAAGTTAGAAGCAGAGCCTAAGGTGTAAATTATTGATAGTCCATATCTCGGAAACTATAAGAGATAATGCAATTTCGCAACCGGCAATGTAATTAACATGCCGAATATTACTTGGAGTGTGAATTGGAAGGAAATCGCCAATAGATAAGACCATTTTACAATTTGGGCCCAAGTTAGAAGCAGAGCTTAAGGTGTAAATTATCGATAGTCCGTATCTCGGAAACTATAAGAGATAATGCAATTTGGCAACCGGCAATGTAATTAGCATGCCGAATATTACTTGGAATGTGAATTGGAACGAAATCGCCAATAGATAAGACCATTTTACAATTTGGGCCCAAGTTAGAAGCAGAGCCTAAGGTGTAAATTATCCATAGTCCATATCTCGGAAAATATAAGAGATAATGCAATTTGGCAACTGGCAATGTAATTAGCATGCCGAATATTACTTGGAATGTGAATTGGGACGAAATCGCCAATAGATAAGACCATTTTACAATTTGGGCCCAAGTTAGAAGCAGAGCCTAAGGTGTAAATTATCGATAGTCCATATTTCGGAAACTATAAGAGATAATGCAATTTGGGAACCCGCAATGTAATTAGCATGCCGAATATTACTTGGAATGTGAATTGGAACGAAATCGCCAATAGAGAAGACCATTTTACAATTTGGGCCCAAGTTAGAAGCAGAGCCTAAGGTGTAAATTATCGATAGTCCATATTTCGGAAACTATAAGAGATAATGCAATTTGGGAACCCGCAATGTAATTAGCATGCCGAATATTACTTGGAATGTGAATTGGGACGAAATCGCCAATAGATAAGACCATTTTACAATTTGGGCCCAAGTTAGAAGCAGAGCCTAAGGTGTAAATTATCGATAGTCCATATTTCGGAAACTATAAGAGATAATGCAATTTGGGAACCCGCAATGTAATTAGCATGCCGAATATTACTTGGAATGTGAATTGGAACGAAATCGCTAATAGATAAGACCATTTTACAGTTTGGGCCCAAGTTAGAAGCAGAGCCTAAGGTTAAAAATAATCGATAGTCCATATCTCGGAAACTATAAGAGATAATGCAATTTGGGAACCCGCAATGTAATTAGCATGCCGAATATTACTTGGAATGTGAATTGGAACGAAATCGCCAATAGAGAAGACCATTTTACAATTTGGGCCCAAGTTAGAAGCAGAGCCTAAGGTGTAAATTATCGATAGTCCATATCTCGGAAACTATAAGAGATAATGCAATTTGGCAACCGGCAATGTAATTAGCATGCCGAATATTACTTGGAATGTGAATTGGAACGAAATCGCCAATAGATAAGACCATTTTACAATTTGGGCCCAAGTTAGAAGCAGAGCCTAAGGTGTAAATTATCGATAGTCCATATCTCGGAAACTATAAGAGATAATGCAATTTGGCAACCGGCAATGTAATTAGCATGCTGAATATTACTTGGAATGTGAATTCGAACGAAATCGCCAAGAGATAAGACCATTTTACAATTTGGGCCCAAGTTAGAAGCAGAGCCTAAGGTGTAAATTATCCATAGTCCATATCTCGGAAACTATAAGATATAATGCAATTTGGCAACCGGCAATGTAATTAGCATGCCGAATATTACTTGGAATGTGAATTGGAACGAAATCGCCAATAGATAAGACCATTTTACAATTTGGGCCCAAGTTAGAAGCAGAGCCTAAGGTGTAAATTATTGATAGTCCATATCTCGGAAACTATAAGAGATAATGCAATTTCGCAACCGGCAATGTAATTAACATGCCGAATATTACTTGGAGTATGAATTGGAACGAAATCGCCAATAGATAAGACCATTTTACAATTTGGGCCCAAGTTAGAAGCAGAGCCTAAGGTGTAAATTTTCGATAGTCCGTATCTCGGAAACTATAAGAGATAATGCAATTTGGCAACCGGCAATGTAATTAGCATGCCGAATATTACTTGGAATGTGAATTGGAACGAAATCGCCAATAGATAAGACCATTTTACAATTTGGGTCCAAGTTAGAAGCAGAGCCTAAGGTGTAAATTATCGATAGTCCATATCTCGGAAACTATAAGAGATAATGCAATTTGGCAACCGGCAATGTAATTAGCATGCCGAATATTACTTGGAATGTGAATTGGAACGAAATCGCCAATAGGTAAGACCATTTTACAATTTGGGCCCAAGTTAGAAGCAGAGCCTAAGGTGTAAATTATCGATAGTCCATATCTCGGAAACTATAAGAGATAATTCAATTTGGAAACCGGCAATGTAATTAGCATGCCGAATATTACTTGGAATGTGAATTGGAACGAAATCGCCAATAGATAAGACCATTTTACAATTTGGGCCCAAGTTAGAAGCAGAGCCTAAGGTGTAAATTATCGATAGTCTATATCTCGGAAACTATAAGAGATAATGCAATTTGGCAACCGGCAATGTAATTAGCATGCCGAATATTACTTGGAATGTGAATTGGAACGAAATCGCCAATAGATAAGGCCATTTTACAATTTGGGCCCAAGTTAGAAGCAGAGCCTAAGGTGTAAATTATCGATAGTCCATATCTCGGAAACTATAAGAGATAATGCAATTTGGGAACCCGCAATGTAATTAGCATGCCGAATATTACTTGGAATGTGAATTGGAACGAAATCGCCAATAGATAAGACCATTTTACAATTTGGGCCCAAGTTAGAAGCAGAGCCTAAGGTGTAAATTATCGATAGTCCATATCTCGGAAACTAAAAGAGATAATGCAATTTGGCAACCGGCAATGTAATTAGCATGCCGAATATTACTTGGAATGTGAATTGGAACGAAATCGCCAATAGATAAGACCATTTTACAATTTGGGCCCAAGTTAGAAGCAGAGCCTAAGGTGTAAATTATCGATAGTCCATATCTCGGAAACTATAAGAGATAATGCAATTTGGCAACCGGCAATGTAATTAGCATGCTGAATATTACTTGGAATGTGAATTCGAACGAAATCGCCAAGAGATAAGACCATTTTACAATTTGGGCCCAAGTTAGAAGCAGAGCCTAAGGTGTAAATTATCCATAGTCCATATCTCGGAAACTATAAGAGATAATGCAATTTGGCAACCGGCAATGTAATTAGCATGCCGAATATTACTTGGAATGTGAATTGGAACGAAATCGCCAATAGATAAGACCATTTTACAATTTGGGCCCAAGTTAGAAGCAGAGCCTAAGGTGTAAATTATCGATAGTCCATATCTCGGAAACTATAAGAGATAATGCAGTTTCGCAACCGGCAATGTAATTAGCATGCCGAATATTACTTGGAATGTGAATTGGGACGAAATCGCCAATAGATAAGACCATTTTACAATTTGGGCCCAAGTTAGAAGCAGAGCCTAAGGTGTAAATTATCGATACTCCATATCTCGGAAACTATAAGAGATAATGCAGTTTCGCAACCGGCAATGTAATTAGCATGCCGAATATTACTTGGAATGTGAATTGGGACGAAATCGCCAATAGATAAGACCATTTTACAATTTGGGCCCAAGTTAGAAGCAGAGCCTAAGGTGTAAATTATCGATAGTCCATATCTCGGAAACTATAAGAGATAATGCAATTTGGCAACCGGCAATGTAATTAGCATGCCGAATATTACTTGGAATGTGAATTGGAACGAAATCGCCAATAGATAAGACCATTTTACAATTTGGGCCCAAGTTAGAAGCAGAGCCTAAGGTGTAAATTATCGATAGTCCATATCTCGGAAACTATAAGAGATAATGCAATTTGGCAACCGGCAATGTAATTAGCATGCCGAATACCACTTGGAATGTGAATTGGAACGAAATCGCCAATAGATAAGACCATTTTACAATTTGGGCCCATGTTAGAAGCAGAGCCTAAGGTGTAAATTATCGATAGTCCATATCTCGGAAACTATAAGAGATAATGCAATTTGGCAACCGGCAATGTAATTAGCATGCCGAATATTACTTGGAATGTGAATTGGAACGAAATCGCCAATAGATAAGGCCATTTTACAATTTGGGCCCAAGTTAGAAGCAGAGCCTAAGGTGTAAATTATCGATAGTCCATATCTCGGAATCTATAAGAGATAATGCAATTTGGCAACCGGCAATGTAATTAGCATGCCGAATATTACTTGGAATGTGAATTGGAACGAAATCGCCAATAGATAAGACCATTTTACAATTTGGGCCCAAGTTAGAAGCAGAGCCTAAGGTGTAAATTATCGAGAGTCCATATCTCGGAAACTAAAAGAGATAATGCAATTTGGCAACCGGCAATGTAATTAGCATGCCGAATATTACTTGGAATGTGAATTGGAACGAAATCGCCAATAGATAAGACCATTTTACAATTTGGGCCCAAGTTAGAAGCAGAGCCTAAGGTGTAAATTATCGATAGTCCATATCTCGGAAACTATAAGAGATAATGCAGTTTCGCAACCGGCAATGTAATTAGCATGCCGAATATTACTTGGAATGTGAATTGGGACGAAATCGCCAATAGATAAGACCATTTTACAATTTGGGCCCAAGTTAGAAGCAGAGCCTAAGGTGTAAATTATCGATAGTCCATATCTCGGAAACTATAAGAGATAATACAATTTGGCAACTGGCAATGTAATTAGCATGCCGAATATTACTTGGAATTTGAATTGGAACGAAATCGCCAATAGATAAGACCATTTTACAATTTGGCCCCAAGTTAGAAGCAGAGCCTAAGGTGTAAATTATCGATAGTCCATATCTCGGAAACTATAAGAGATAATGCAATTTGGCAACCGGCAATGTAATTAGCATGCCGAATATTACTTGGAATGTGAATTGGAACGAAATCGCCAATAGATAAGACGATTTTACAATTTGGGCCCTAGTTAGAAGCAGAGCCTAAGGTGTAAATTACCGATAGTCCATATTTCGGAAACTATAAGAGATAATGCAATTTGGCAACCGGCAATGTAATTAGCATGCCGAATATTACTTGGAATGTGAATTGGAATGAAATCGCCAATAGATAAGGCCATTTTACAATTTGGGCCCAAGTTAGAAGCAGAGCCTAAGGTGTAAATTATCCATAGTCCATATCTCGGAAACTATAAGAGATAATGCAATTTGGCAACCGGCAATGTAATTAGCATGCCGAATACTACTTGGAATGTGAATTGGAACGAAATCGCCAATAGATAAGACCATTTTACAATTTGGGCCCAAGTTAGAAGCAGAGCCTAAGGTGTAAATTATCGATAGTCCATATCTCGGAAACTATAAGAGATAATGCAATTTGGCAACCGGCAATGTAATTAGCATGCTGAATATTACTTGGAATGTGAATTCGAACGAAATCGCCAAGAGATAAGACCATTTTACAATTTGGGCCCAAGTTAGAAGCAGAGCCTAAGGTGTAAATTATCCATAGTCCATATCTCGGAAACTATAAGATATAATGCAATTTGGCAACCGGCAATGTAATTAGCGTGCCGAATATTACTTGGAATGTGAATTGGAACGAAATCGCCAATAGATAAGACCATTTTACAATTTGGGCCCAAGTTAGAAGCAGAGCCTAAGGTGTAAATTATTGATAGTCCATATCTCGGAAACTATAAGAGATAATGCAATTTCGCAACCGGCAATGTAATTAACATGCCGAATATTACTTGGAGTATGAATTGGAACGAAATCGCCAATAGATAAGACCATTTTACAATTTGGGCCCAAGTTAGAAGCAGAGCCTAAGGTGTAAATTTTCGATAGTCCGTATCTCGGAAACTATAAGAGATAATGCAATTTGGCAACCGGCAATGTAATTAGCATGCCGAATATTACTTGGAATGTGAATTGGAACGAAATCGCCAATAGATAAGACCATTTTACAATTTGGGTCCAAGTTAGAAGCAGAGCCTAAGGTGTAAATTATCGATAGTCCATATCTCGGAAACTATAAGAGATAATGCAATTTGGCAACCGGCAATGTAATTAGCATGCCGAATATTACTTGGAATGTGAATTGGAACGAAATCGCCAATAGGTAAGACCATTTTACAATTTGGGCCCAAGTTAGAAGCAGAGCCTAAGGTGTAAATTATCGATAGTCCATATCTCGGAAACTATAAGAGATAATTCAATTTGGAAACCGGCAATGTAATTAGCATGCCGAATATTACTTGGAATGTGAATTGGAACGAAATCGCCAATAGATAAGACCATTTTACAATTTGGGCCCAAGTTAGAAGCAGAGCCTAAGGTGTAAATTATCGATAGTCTATATCTCGGAAACTATAAGAGATAATGCAATTTGGCAACCGGCAATGTAATTAGCATGCCGAATATTACTTGGAATGTGAATTGGAACGAAATCGCCAATAGATAAGGCCATTTTACATTTTGGGCCCAAGTTAGAAGCAGAGCCTAAGGTGTAAATTATCGATAGTCCATATCTCGGAAACTATAAGAGATAATGCAATTTGGGAACCCGCAATGTAATTAGCATGCCGAATATTACTTGGAATGTGAATTGGAACGAAATCGCCAATAGATAAGACCATTTTACAATTTGGGCCCAAGTTAGAAGCAGAGCCTAAGGTGTAAATTATCGATAGTCCATATCTCGGAAACTAAAAGAGATAATGCAATTTGGCAACCGGCAATGTAATTAGCATGCCGAATATTACTTGGAATGTGAATTGGAACGAAATCGCCAATAGATAAGACCATTTTACAATTTGGGCCCAAGTTAGAAGCAGAGCCTAAGGTGTAAATTATCGATAGTCCATATCTCGGAAACTATAAGAGATAATGCAATTTGGCAACCGGCAATGTAATTAGCATGCTGAATATTACTTGGAATGTGAATTCGAACGAAATCGCCAAGAGATAAGACCATTTTACAATTTGGGCCCAAGTTAGAAGCAGAGCCTAAGGTGAAAATTATCCATAGTCCATATCTCGGAAACTATAAGAGATAATGCAATTTGGCAACCGGCAATGTAATTAGCATGCCGAATATTACTTGGAATGTGAATTGGAACGAAATCGCCAATAGATAAGACCATTTTACAATTTGGGCCCAAGTTAGAAGCAGAGCCTAAGGTGTAAATTATCGATAGTCCATATCTCGGAAACTATAAGAGATAATGCAGTTTCGCAACCGGCAATGTAATTAGCATGCCGAATATTACTTGGAATGTGAATTGGGACGAAATCGCCTATAGATAAGACCATTTTACAATTTGGGCCCAAGTTAGAAGCAGAGCCTAAGGTGTAAATTATCGATACTCCATATCTCGGAAACTATAAGAGATAATGCAGTTTCGCAACCGGCAATGTAATTAGCATGCCGAATATTACTTGGAATGTGAATTGGGACGAAATCGCCAATAGATAAGACCATTTTACAATTTGGGCCCAAGTTAGAAGCAGAGCCTAAGGTGTAAATTATCGATAGTCCATATCTCGGAAACTATAAGAGATAATGCAATTTGGCAACCGGCAATGTAATTAGCATGCCGAATATTACTTGGAATGTGAATTGGAACGAAATCGCCAATAGATAAGACCATTTTACAATTTGGGCCCAAGTTAGAAGCAGAGCCTAAGGTGTAAATTATCGATAGTCCATATCTCGGAAACTATAAGAGATAATGCAATTTGGCAACCGGCAATGTAATTAGCATGCCGAATACCACTTGGAATGTGAATTGGAACGAAATCGCCAATAGATAAGACCATTTTACAATTTGGGCCCATGTTAGAAGCAGAGCCTAAGGTGTAAATTATCGATAGTCCATATCTCGGAAACTATAAGAGATAATGCAATTTGGCAACCGGCAATGTAATTAGCATGCCGAATATTACTTGGAATGTGAATTGGAACGAAATCGCCAATAGATAAGGCCATTTTACAATTTGGGCCCAAGTTAGAAGCAGAGCCTAAGGTGTAAATTATCGATAGTCCATATCTCGGAAACTATAAGAGATAATGCAATTTGGCAACCGGCAATGTAATTAGCATGCCGAATATTACTTGGAATGTGAATTGGAACGAAATCGCCAATAGATAAGACCATTTTACAATTTGGGCCCAAGTTAGAAGCAGAGCCTAAGGTGTAAATTATCGAGAGTCCATATCTCGGAAACTAAAAGAGATAATGCAATTTGGCAACCGGCAATGTAATTAGCATGCCGAATATTACTTGGAATGTGAATTGGAACGAAATCGCCAATAGATAAGACCATTTTACAATTTGGGCCCAAGTTAGAAGCAGAGCCTAAGGTGTAAATTATCGATAGTCCATATCTCGGAAACTATAAGAGATAATGCAGTTTCGCAACCGGCAATGTAATTAGCATGCCGAATATTACTTGGAATGTGAATTGGGACGAAATCGCCAATAGATAAGACCATTTTACAATTTGGGCCCAAGTTAGAAGCAGAGCCTAAGGTGTAAATTATCGATAGTCCATATCTCGGAAACTATAAGAGATAATACAATTTGGCAACTGGCAATGTAATTAGCATGCCGAATATTACTTGGAATGTGAATTGGAACGAAATCGCCAATAGATAAGACCATTTTACAATTTGGCCCCAAGTTAGAAGCAGAGCCTAAGGTGTAAATTATCGATAGTCCATATCTCGGAAACTATAAGAGATAATGCAATTTGGCAACCGGCAATGTAATTAGCATGCCGAATATTACTTGGAATGTGAATTGGAACGAAATCGCCAATAGATAAGACGATTTTACAATTTGGGCCCTAGTTAGAAGCAGAGCCTAAGGTGTAAATTACCGATAGTCCATATTTCGGAAACTATAAGAGATAATGCAATTTGGCAACCGGCAATGTAATTAGCATGCCGAATATTACTTGGAATGTGAATTGGAATGAAATCGCCAATAGATAAGGCCATTTTACAATTTGGGCCCAAGTTAGAAGCAGAGCCTAAGGTGTAAATTATCCATAGTCCATATCTCGGAAACTATAAGAGATAATGCAATTTGGCAACCGGCAATGTAATTAGCATGCCGAATACTACTTGGAATGTGAATTGGAACGAAATCGCCAATAGATAAGGCCATTTTACAGTTTGGGCCCAAGTTAGAAGCAGAGCCTAAGGTTAAAAATAATCGATAGTCCATATCTCGGAAACTATAAGAGATAATGCAATTTGGGAACCCGCAATGTAATTAGCATGCCGAATATTACTTGGAATGTGAATTGGAACGAAATCGCCAATAGAGAAGACCATTTTACAATTTGGGCCCAAGTTAGAAGCAGAGCCTAAGGTGTAAATTATCGATAGTCCATATCTCGGAAACTATAAGAGATAATACAATTTGGCAACTGGCAATGTAATTAGCATGCCGAATATTACTTGGAATGTGAATTGGAACGAAATCGCCAATAGATAAGACCATTTTACAATTTGGCCCCAAGTTAGAAGCAGAGCCTAAGGTGTAAATTATCGATAGTCCATATCTCGGAAACTATAAGAGATAATGCAATTTGGCAACCGGCAATGTAATCAGCATGCCGAGTATTACTTGGAATGTGAATTGGAACGAAATCGCCAATAGATAAGGCCATTTTACAATTTGGGCCCAAGTTAGAAGCAGAGCCTAAGGTGTAAATTATCGATAGTCCATATCTCGGAAACTATAAGAGATAATGCAATTTGGCAACCGGCAATGTAATTAGCATGCCGAATATTACTTGGAATGTGAATTGGAACGAAATCGCCAATAGATAAGACCATTTTACAATTTGGGCCCAAGTTAGAAGCAGAGCCTAAGGTGTAATTTATCGATAGTCCATATCTCGGAAACTAAAAGAGATAATGCAATTTGGCAACCGGCAATGTAATTAGCATGCCGAATATTACTTGGAATGTGAATTGGAACGAAATCGCCAATAGATAAGACCATTTTACAATTTGGGCCCAAGTTAGAAGCAGAGCCTAAGGTGTAAATTATCGATAGTCCATATCTCGGAAACTATAAGAGATAATGCAGTTTCGCAACCGGCAATGTAATTAGCATGCCGAATATTACTTGGAATGTGAATTGGGACGAAATCGCCAATAGATAAGACCATTTTACAATTTGGGCCCAAGTTAGAAGCAGAGCCTAAGGTGTAAATTATCGATAGTCCATATCTCGGAAACTATAAGAGATAATGCAATTTGGCAACCGGCAATGTAATTAGCATGCCGAATATTAATTGGAATGTGAATTGGAACGAAATCGCCAATAGATAAGACCATTTTACAATTTGGGCCCAAGTTAGAAGCAGAGCCTAAGGTGTAAATTATCGATAGTCCATATCTCGGAAACTATAAGAGATAATGCAATTTGGCAACCGGCAATGTAATTAGCATGCCGAATACCACTTGGAATGTGAATTGGGACGAAATCGCCAATAGATAAGACCATTTTACAATTTGGGCCCAAGTTAGAAGCAGAGCCTAAGGTGTAAATTATCGATAGTCCATATCTCGGAAACTATAAGAGATAATACAATTTGGCAACTGGCAATGTAATTAGCATGCCGAATATTACTTGGAATGTGAATTGGAACGAAATCGCCAATAGATAAGACCATTTTACAATTTGGCCCCAAGTTAGAAGCAGAGGATAAGGTGTAAATTATCGATAGTCCATATCTCGGAAACTATAAGAGATAATGCAATTTGGCAACCGGCAATGTAATTAGCATGCCGAATATTACTTGGAATGTGAATTGGAACGAAATCGCCAATAGATAAGACGATTTTACAATTTGGGCCCTAGTTAGAAGCAGAGCCTAAGGTGTAAATTACCGATAGTCCATATTTCGGAAACTATAAGAGATAATGCAATTTGGCAACCGGCAATGTAATTAGCATGCCGAATATTACTTGGAATGTGAATTGGAATGAAATCGCCAATAGATAAGGCCATTTTACAATTTGGGCCCAAGTTAGAAGCAGAGCCTAAGGTGTAAATTATCCATAGTCCATATCTCGGAAACTATAAGAGATAATGCAATTTGGCAACTGGCAATGTAATTAGCATGCCGAATACTACTTGGAATGTGAATTGGAACGAAATCGCCAATAGATAAGACCATTTTAGAGTTTGGGCCCAAGTTAGAAGCAGAGCCTAAGGTTAAAAATAATCGATAGTCCATATCTCGGAAACTATAAGAGATAATGCAATTTGGGAACCCGCAATGTAATTAGCATGCCGAATATTACTTGGAATGTGAATTGGAACGAAATCGCCAATAGAGAAGACCATTTTACAATTTGGGCCCAAGTTAGAAGCAGAGCCTAAGGTGTAAATTATCGATAGTCCATATCTCGGAAACTATAAGAGATAATGCAATTTGGCAACCGGCAATGTAATTAGCATGCCGTATATTACTTGGAATGTGAATTGGAACGAAATAGCCAATAGATAAGACCATTTTACAATTTGGGCCCAAGTTAGAAGCAGAGCCTAAGGTGTAAATTATCGATAGTCCATATCTCGGAAACTATAAGAGATAATGCAATTTGGCAACCGGCAATGTAATTAGCATGCTGAATATTACTTGGAATGTGAATTCGAACGAAATCGCCAAGAGATAAGACCACTTTACAATTTGCGCCCAAGTTAGAAGCAGAGCCTAAGGTGTAAATTATCCATAGTCCATATCTCGGAAACTATAAGATATAATGCAATTTGGCAACCGGCAATGTAATTAGCATGCCGAATATTACTTGGAATGTGAATTGGAACGAAATCGCCAATAGATAAGACCATTTTACAATTTGGGCCCAAGTTAGAAGCAGAGCCTAAGGTGTAAATTATTGATAGTCCATATCTCGGAAACTATAAGAGATAATGCAATTTCGCAACCGGCAATGTAATTAACATGCCGAATATTACTTGGAGTGTGAATTGGAAGGAAATCGCCAATAGATAAGACCATTTTACAATTTGGGCCCAAGTTAGAAGCAGAGCCTAAGGTGTAAATTATCGATAGTCCGTATCTCGGAAACTATAAGAGATAAGGCAATTTGGCAACCGGCAATGTAATTAGCATGCCGAATATTACTTGGAATGTGAATTGGAACGAAATCGCCAATAGATAAGACCATTTTACAATTTGGGCCCAAGTTAGAAGCAGAGCCTAAGGTGTAAATTATCCATAGTCCATATCTCGGAAACTATAAGAGATAATGCAATTTGGCAACTGGCAATGTAATTAGCATGCCGAATATTACTTGGAATGTGAATTGGGACGAAATCGCCAATAGATAAGACCATTTTACAATTTGGGCCCAAGTTAGAAGCAGAGCCTAAGGTGTAAATTATCGATAGTCCATATTTCGGAAACTATAAGAGATAATGCAATTTGGGAACCCGCAATGTAATTAGCATGCCGAATATTACTTGGAATGTGAATTGGAACGAAATCGCTAATAGATAAGACCATTTTACAGTTTGGGCCCAAGTTAGAAGCAGAGCCTAAGGTTAAAAATAATCGATAGTCCATATCTCGGAAACTATAAGAGATAATGCAATTTGGGAACCCGCAATGTAATTAGCATGCCGAATATTACTTGGAATGTGAATTGGAACGAAATCGCCAATAGAGAAGACCATTTTACAATTTGGGCCCAAGTTAGAAGCAGAGCCTAAGGTGTAAATTATCGATAGTCCATATCTCGGAAACTATAAGAGATAATGCAATTTGGCAACCGGCAATGTAATTAGCATGCCGAATATTACTTGGAATGTGAATTGGAACGAAATCGCCAATAGATAAGACCATTTTACAATTTGGGCCCAAGTTAGAAGCAGAGCCTAAGGTGTAAATTATCGATAGTCCATATCTCAGAAACTATAAGAGATAATGCAATTTGGCAACCGGCAATGTAATTAGCATGCTGAATATTACTTGGAATGTGAATTCGAACGAAATCGCCAAGAGATAAGACCATTTTACAATTTGGGCCCAAGTTAGAAGCAGAGCCTAAGGTGTAAATTATCCATAGTCCATATCTCGGAAACTATAAGATATAATGCAATTTGGCAACCGGCAATGTAATTAGCATGCCGAATATTACTTGGAATGTGAATTGGAACGAAATCGCCAATAGATAAGACCATTTTACAATTTGGGCCCAAGTTAGAAGCAGAGCCTAAGGTGTAAATTATTGATAGTCCATATCTCGGAAACTATAAGAGATAATGCAATTTCGCAACCGGCAATGTAATTAACATGCCGAATATTACTTGGAGTATGAATTGGAACGAAATCGCCAATAGATAAGACCATTTTACAATTTTGGCCCAAGTTAGAAGCAGAGCCTAAGGTGTAAATTATCGATAGTCCGTATCTCGGAAACTATAAGAGATAATGCAATTTGGCAACCGGCAATGTAATTAGCATGCCGAATATTACTTGGAATGTGAATTGGAACGAAATCGCCAATAGATAAGACCATTTTACAATTTGGGTCCAAGTTAGAAGCAGAGCCTAAGGTGTAAATTATCGATAGTCCATATCTCGGAAACTATAAGAGATAATGCAATTTGGCAACCGGCAATGTAATTAGCATGCCGAATATTACTTGGAATGTGAATTGGAACGAAATCGCCAATAGGTAAGACCATTTTACAATTTGGGCCCAAGTTAGAAGCAGAGCCTAAGGTGTAAATTATCGATAGTCCATATCTCGGAAACTATAAGAGATAATTCAATTTGGAAACCGGCAATGTAATTAGCATGCCGAATATTACTTGGAATGTGAATTGGAACGAAATCGCCAATAGATAAGACCATTTTACAATTTGGGCCCAAGTTAGAAGCAGAGCCTAAGGTGTAAATTATCGATAGTCCATATCTCGGAAACTATAAGAGATAATGCAGTTTCGCAACCGGCAATGTAATTAGCATGCCGAATATTACTTGGAATGTGAATTGGGACGAAATCGCCAATAGATAAGACCATTTTACAATTTGGGCCCAAGTTAGAAGCAGAGCCTAAGGTGTAAATTATCGATACTCCATATCTCGGAAACTATAAGAGATAATGCAGTTTCGCAACCGGCAATGTAATTAGCATGCCGAATATTACTTGGAATGTGAATTGGGACGAAATCGCCAATAGATAAGACCATTTTACAATTTGGGCCCAAGTTAGAAGCAGAGCCTAAGGTGTAAATTATCGATAGTCCATATCTCGGAAACTATAAGAGATAATGCAATTTGGCAACCGGCAATGTAATTAGCATGCCGAATATTACTTGGAATGTGAATTGGAACGAAATCGCCAATAGATAAGACCATTTTACAATTTGGGCCCAAGTTAGAAGCAGAGCCTAAGGTGTAAATTATCGATAGTCCATATCTCGGAAACTATAAGAGATAATGCAATTTGGCAACCGGCAATGTAATTAGCATGCCGAATACCACTTGGAATGTGAATTGGAACGAAATCGCCAATAGATAAGACCATTTTACAATTTGGGCCCATGTTAGAAGCAGAGCCTAAGGTGTAAATTATCGATAGTCCATATCTCGGAAACTATAAGAGATAATGCAATTTGGCAACCGGCAATGTAATTAGCATGCCGAATATTACTTGGAATGTGAATTGGAACGAAATCGCCAATAGATAAGGCCATTTTACAATTTGGGCCCAAGTTAGAAGCAGAGCCTAAGGTGTAAATTATCGATAGTCCATATCTCGGAAACTATAAGAGATAATGCAATTTGGCAACCGGCAATGTAATTAGCATGCCGAATATTACTTGGAATGTGAATTGGAACGAAATCGCCAATAGATAAGACCATTTTACAATTTGGGCCCAAGTTAGAAGCAGAGCCTAAGGTGTAAATTATCGAGAGTCCATATCTCGGAAACTAAAAGAGATAATGCAATTTGGCAACCGGCAATGTAATTAGCATGCCGAATATTACTTGGAATGTGAATTGGAACGAAATCGCCAATAGATAAGACCATTTTACAATTTGGGCCCAAGTTAGAAGCAGAGCCTAAGGTGTAAATTATCGATAGTCCATATCTCGGAAACTATAAGAGATAATGCAGTTTCGCAACCGGCAATGTAATTAGCATGCCGAATATTACTTGGAATGTGAATTGGGACGAAATCGCCAATAGATAAGACCATTTTACAATTTGGACCCAAGTTAGAAGCAGAGCCTAAGGTGTAAATTATCGATAGTCCATATCTCGGAAACTATAAGAGATAATACAATTTGGCAACTGGCAATGTAATTAGCATGCCGAATATTACTTGGAATGTGAATTGGAACGAAATCGCCAATAGATAAGACCATTTTACAATTTGGCCCCAAGTTAGAAGCAGAGCCTAAGGTGTAAATTATCGATAGTCCATATCTCGGAAACTATAAGAGATAATGCAATTTGGCAACCGGCAATGTAATTAGCATGCCGAATATTACTTGGAATGTGAATTGGAACGAAATCGCCAATAGATAAGACGATTTTACAATTTGGGCCCTAGTTAGAAGCAGAGCCTAAGGTGTAAATTACCGATAGTCCATATTTCGGAAACTATAAGAGATAATGCAATTTGGCAACCGGCAATGTAATTAGCATGCCGAATATTACTTGGAATGTGAATTGGAATGAAATCGCCAATAGATAAGGCCATTTTACAATTTGGGCCCAAGTTAGAAGCAGAGCCTAAGGTGTAAATTATCCATAGTCCATATCTCGGAAACTATAAGAGATAATGCAATTTGGCAACCGGCAATGTAATTAGCATGCCGAATACTACTTGGAATGTGAATTGGAACGAAATCGCCAATAGATAAGACCATTTTACAGTTTGGGCCCAAGTTAGAAGCAGAGCCTAAGGTTAAAAATAATCGATAGTCCATATCTCGGAAACTATAAGAGATAATGCAATTTGGGAACCCGCAATGTAATTAGCATGCCGAATATTACTTGGAATGTGAATTGGAACGAAATCGCCAATAGAGAAGACCATTTTACAATTTGGGCCCAAGTTAGAAGCAGAGCCTAAGGTGTAAATTATCGATAGTCCATATCTCGGAAACTATAAGAGATAATGCAATTTGGCAACCGGCAATGTAATTAGCATGCCGAATATTACTTGGAATGTGAATTGGAACGAAATAGCCAATAGATAAGGCCATTTTACAATTTGGGCCCAAGTTAGAAGCAGAGCCTAAGGTGTAAATTATCGATAGTCCATATCTCGGAAACTATAAGAGATAATGCAATTTGGCAACCGGCAATGTAATTAGCATGCTGAATATTACTTGGAATGTGAATTCGAACGAAATCGCCAAGAGATAAGACCATTTTACAATTTGGGCCCAAGTTAGAAGCAGAGCCTAAGGTGTAAATTATCCATAGTCCATATCTCGGAAACTATAAGATATAATGCAATTTGGCAACCGGCAATGTAATTAGCATGCCGAATATTACTTGGAATGTGAATTGGAACGAAATCGCCAATAGATAAGACCATTTTACAATTTGGGCCCAAGTTAGAAGCAGAGCCTAAGGTGTAAATTATTGATAGTCCATATCTCGGAAACTATAAGAGATAATGCAATTTCGCAACCGGCAATGTAATTAACATGCCGAATATTACTTGGAGTGTGAATTGGAAGGAAATCGCCAATAGATAAGACCATTTTACAATTTGGGCCCAAGTTAGAAGCAGAGCCTAAGGTGTAAATTATCGATAGTCCGTATCTCGGAAACTATAAGAGATAATGCAATTTGGCAACCGGCAATGTAATTAGCATGCCGAATATTACTTGGAATGTGAATTGGAACGAAATCGCCAATAGATAAGACCATTTTACAATTTGGGCCCAAGTTAGAAGCAGAGCCTAAGGTGTAAATTATCCATAGTCCATATCTCGGAAACTATAAGAGATAATGCAATTTGGCAACTGGCAATGTAATTAGCATGCCGAATATTACTTGGAATGTGAATTGGGACGAAATCGCCAATAGATAAGACCATTTTACAATTTGGGCCCAAGTTAGAAGCAGAGCCTAAGGTGTAAATTATCGATAGTCCATATTTCGGAAACTATAAGAGATAATGCAATTTGGGAACCCGCAATGTAATTAGCATGCCGAATATTACTTGGAATGTGAATTGGAACGAAATCGCCAATAGAGAAGACCATTTTACAATTTGGGCCCAAGTTAGAAGCAGAGCCTAAGGTGTAAATTATCGATAGTCCATATTTCGGAAACTATAAGAGATAATGCAATTTGGGAACCCGCAATGTAATTAGCATGCCGAATATTACTTGGAATGTGAATTGGGACGAAATCGCCAATAGATAAGACCATTTTACAATTTGGGCCCAAGTTAGAAGCAGAGCCTAAGGTGTAAATTATCGATAGTCCATATTTCGGAAACTATAAGAGATAATGCAATTTGGGAACCCGCAATGTAATTAGCATGCCGAATATTACTTGGAATGTGAATTGGAACGAAATCGCCAATAGAGAAGACCATTTTACAATTTGGGCCCAAGTTAGAAGCAGAGCCTAAGGTGTAAATTATCGATAGTCCATATCTCGGAAACTATAAGAGATAATGCAATTTGGCAACCGGCAATGTAATTAGCATGCCGAATACCACTTGGAATGTGAATTGGAACGAAATCGCCAATAGATAAGACCATTTTACAATTTGGGCCCATGTTAGAAGCAGAGCCTAAGGTGTAAATTATCGATAGTCCATATCTCGGAAACTATAAGAGATAATGCAATTTGGCAACCGGCAATGTAATTAGCATGCCGAATATTACTTGGAATGTGAATTGGAACGAAATCGCCAATAGATAAGGCCATTTTACAATTTGGGCCCAAGTTAGAAGCAGAGCCTAAGGTGTAAATTATCGATAGTCCATATCTCGGAAACTATAAGAGATAATGCAATTTGGCAACCGGCAATGTAATTAGCATGCCGAATATTACTTGGAATGTGAATTGGAACGAAATCGCCAATAGATAAGACCATTTTACAATTTGGGCCCAAGTTAGAAGCAGAGCCTAAGGTGTAAATTATCGAGAGTCCATATCTCGGAAACTAAAAGAGATAATGCAATTTGGCAACCGGCAATGTAATTAGCATGCCGAATATTACTTGGAATGTGAATTGGAACGAAATCGCCAATAGATAAGACCATTTTACAATTTGGGCCCAAGTTAGAAGCAGAGCCTAAGGTGTAAATTATCGATAGTCCATATCTCGGAAACTATAAGAGATAATGCAGTTTGGCAACCGGCAATGTAATTAGCATGCCGAATATTACTTGGAATGTGAATTGGAATGAAATCGCCAATAGATAAGGCCATTTTACAATTTGGGCCCAAGTTAGAAGCAGAGCCTAAGGTGTAAATTATCCATAGTCCATATCTCGGAAACTATAAGAGATAATGCAATTTGGCAACCGGCAATGTAATTAGCATGCCGAATACTACTTGGAATGTGAATTGGAACGAAATCGCCAATAGATAAGGCCATTTTACAGTTTGGGCCCAAGTTAGAAGCAGAGCCTAAGGTTAAAAATAATCGATAGTCCATATCTCGGAAACTATAAGAGATAATGCAATTTGGGAACCCGCAATGTAATTAGCATGCCGAATATTACTTGGAATGTGAATTGGAACGAAATCGCCAATAGAGAAGACCATTTTACAATTTGGGCCCAAGTTAGAAGCAGAGCCTAAGGTGTAAATTATCGATAGTCCATATCTCGGAAACTATAAGAGATAATTCAATTTGGAAACCGGCAATGTAATTAGCATGCCGAATATTACTTGGAATGTGAATTGGAACGAAATCGCCAATAGATAAGACCATTTTACAATTTGGGCCCAAGTTAGAAGCAGAGCCTAAGGTGTAAATTATCGATAGTCTATATCTCGGAAACTATAAGAGATAATGCAATTTGGCAACCGGCAATGTAATTAGCATGCCGAATATTACTTGGAATGTGAATTGGAACGAAATCGCCAATAGATAAGGCCATTTTACAATTTGGGCCCAAGTTAGAAGCAGAGCCTAAGGTGTAAATTATCGATAGTCCATATCTCGGAAACTATAAGAGATAATGCAATTTGGGAACCCGCAATGTAATTAGCATGCCGAATATTACTTGGAATGTGAATTGGAACGAAATCGCCAATAGATAAGACCATTTTACAATTTGGGCCCAAGTTAGAAGCAGAGCCTAAGGTGTAAATTATCGATAGTCCATATCTCGGAAACTAAAAGAGATAATGCAATTTGGCAACCGGCAATGTAATTAGCATGCCGAATATTACTTGGAATGTGAATTGGAACGAAATCGCCAATAGATAAGACCATTTTACAATTTGGGCCCAAGTTAGAAGCAGAGCCTAAGGTGTAAATTATCGATAGTCCATATCTCGGAAACTATAAGAGATAATGCAATTTGGCAACCGGCAATGTAATTAGCATGCTGAATATTACTTGGAATGTGAATTCGAACGAAATCGCCAAGAGATAAGACCATTTTACAATTTGGGCCCAAGTTAGAAGCAGAGCCTAAGGTGTAAATTATCCATAGTCCATATCTCGGAAACTATAAGAGATAATGCAATTTGGCAACCGGCAATGTAATTAGCATGCCGAATATTACTTGGAATGTGAATTGGAACGAAATCGCCAATAGATAAGACCATTTTACAATTTGGGCCCAAGTTAGAAGCAGAGCCTAAGGTGTAAATTATCGATAGTCCATATCTCGGAAACTATAAGAGATAATGCAGTTTCGCAACCGGCAATGTAATTAGCATGCCGAATATTACTTGGAATGTGAATTGGGACGAAATCGCCAATAGATAAGACCATTTTACAATTTGGGCCCAAGTTAGAAGCAGAGCCTAAGGTGTAAATTATCGATACTCCATATCTCGGAAACTATAAGAGATAATGCAGTTTCGCAACCGGCAATGTAATTAGCATGCCGAATATTACTTGGAATGTGAATTGGGACGAAATCGCCAATAGATAAGACCATTTTACAATTTGGGCCCAAGTTAGAAGCAGAGCCTAAGGTGTAAATTATCGATAGTCCATATCTCGGAAACTATAAGAGATAATGCAATTTGGCAACCGGCAATGTAATTAGCATGCCGAATATTACTTGGAATGTGAATTGGAACGAAATCGCCAATAGATAAGACCATTTTACAATTTGGGCCCAAGTTAGAAGCAGAGCCTAAGGTGTAAATTATCGATAGTCCATATCTCGGAAACTATAAGAGATAATGCAATTTGGCAACCGGCAATGTAATTAGCATGCCGAATACCACTTGGAATGTGAATTGGAACGAAATCGCCAATAGATAAGACCATTTTACAATTTGGGCCCATGTTAGAAGCAGAGCCTAAGGTGTAAATTATCGATAGTCCATATCTCGGAAACTATAAGAGATAATGCAATTTGGCAACCGGCAATGTAATTAGCATGCCGAATATTACTTGGAATGTGAATTGGAACGAAATCGCCAATAGATAAGGCCATTTTACAATTTGGGCCCAAGTTAGAAGCAGAGCCTAAGGTGTAAATTATCGATAGTCCATATCTCGGAATCTATAAGAGATAATGCAATTTGGCAACCGGCAATGTAATTAGCATGCCGAATATTACTTGGAATGTGAATTGGAACGAAATCGCCAATAGATAAGACCATTTTACAATTTGGGCCCAAGTTAGAAGCAGAGCCTAAGGTGTAAATTATCGAGAGTCCATATCTCGGAAACTAAAAGAGATAATGCAATTTGGCAACCGGCAATGTAATTAGCATGCCGAATATTACTTGGAATGTGAATTGGAACGAAATCGCCAATAGGTAAGACCATTTTACAATTTGGGCCCAAGTTAGAAGCAGAGCCTAAGGTGTAAATTATCGATAGTCCATATCTCGGAAACTATAAGAGATAATTCAATTTGGAAACCGGCAATGTAATTAGCATGCCGAATATTACTTGGAATGTGAATTGGAACGAAATCGCCAATAGATAAGACCATTTTACAATTTGGGCCCAAGTTAGAAGCAGAGCCTAAGGTGTAAATTATCGATAGTCTATATCTCGGAAACTATAAGAGATAATGCAATTTGGCAACCGGCAATGTAATTAGCATGCCGAATATTACTTGGAATGTGAATTGGAACGAAATCGCCAATAGATAAGGCCATTTTACAATTTGGGCCCAAGTTAGAAGCAGAGCCTAAGGTGTAAATTATCGATAGTCCATATCTCGGAAACTATAAGAGATAATGCAATTTGGGAACCCGCAATGTAATTAGCATGCCGAATATTACTTGGAATGTGAATTGGAACGAAATCGCCAATAGATAAGACCATTTTACAATTTGGGCCCAAGTTAGAAGCAGAGCCTAAGGTGTAAATTATCGATAGTCCATATCTCGGAAACTAAAAGAGATAATGCAATTTGGCAACCGGCAATGTAATTAGCATGCCGAATATTACTTGGAATGTGAATTGGAACGAAATCGCCAATAGATAAGACCATTTTACAATTTGGGCCCAAGTTAGAAGCAGAGCCTAAGGTGTAAATTATCGATAGTCCATATCTCGGAAACTATAAGAGATAATGCAATTTGGCAACCGGCAATGTAATTAGCATGCTGAATATTACTTGGAATGTGAATTCGAACGAAATCGCCAAGAGATAAGACCATTTTACAATTTGGGCCCAAGTTAGAAGCAGAGCCTAAGGTGTAAATTATCCATAGTCCATATCTCGGAAACTATAAGAGATAATGCAATTTGGCAACCGGCAATGTAATTAGCATGCCGAATATTACTTGGAATGTGAATTGGAACGAAATCGCCAATAGATAAGACCATTTTACAATTTGGGCCCAAGTTAGAAGCAGAGCCTAAGGTGTAAATTATCGATAGTCCATATCTCGGAAACTATAAGAGATAATGCAGTTTCGCAACCGGCAATGTAATTAGCATGCCGAATATTACTTGGAATGTGAATTGGGACGAAATCGCCAATAGATAAGACCATTTTACAATTTGGGCCCAAGTTAGAAGCAGAGCCTAAGGTGTAAATTATCGATACTCCATATCTCGGAAACTATAAGAGATAATGCAGTTTCGCAACCGGCAATGTAATTAGCATGCCGAATATTACTTGGAATGTGAATTGGGACGAAATCGCCAATAGATAAGACCATTTTACAATTTGGGCCCAAGTTAGAAGCAGAGCCTAAGGTGTAAATTATCGATAGTCCATATCTCGGAAACTATAAGAGATAATGCAATTTGGCAACCGGCAATGTAATTAGCATGCCGAATATTACTTGGAATGTGAATTGGAACGAAATCGCCAATAGATAAGACCATTTTACAATTTGGGCCCAAGTTAGAAGCAGAGCCTAAGGTGTAAATTATCGATAGTCCATATCTCGGAAACTATAAGAGATAATGCAATTTGGCAACCGGCAATGTAATTAGCATGCCGAATACCACTTGGAATGTGAATTGGAACGAAATCGCCAATAGATAAGACCATTTTACAATTTGGGCCCATGTTAGAAGCAGAGCCTAAGGTGTAAATTATCGATAGTCCATATCTCGGAAACTATAAGAGATAATGCAATTTGGCAACCGGCAATGTAATTAGCATGCCGAATATTACTTGGAATGTGAATTGGAACGAAATCGCCAATAGATAAGGCCATTTTACAATTTGGGCCCAAGTTAGAAGCAGAGCCTAAGGTGTAAATTATCGATAGTCCATATCTCGGAATCTATAAGAGATAATGCAATTTGGCAACCGGCAATGTAATTAGCATGCCGAATATTACTTGGAATGTGAATTGGAACGAAATCGCCAATAGATAAGACCATTTTACAATTTGGGCCCAAGTTAGAAGCAGAGCCTAAGGTGTAAATTATCGAGAGTCCATATCTCGGAAACTAAAAGAGATAATGCAATTTGGCAACCGGCAATGTAATTAGCATGCCGAATATTACTTGGAATGTGAATTGGAACGAAATCGCCAATAGATAAGACCATTTTACAATTTGGGCCCAAGTTAGAAGCAGAGCCTAAGGTGTAAATTATCGATAGTCCATATCTCGGAAACTATAAGAGATAATGCAGTTTCGCAACCGGCAATGTAATTAGCATGCCGAATATTACTTGGAATGTGAATTGGGACGAAATCGCCAATAGATAAGACCATTTTACAATTTGGGCCCAAGTTAGAAGCAGAGCCTAAGGTGTAAATTATCGATAGTCCATATCTCGGAAACTATAAGAGATAATACAATTTGGCAACTGGCAATGTAATTAGCATGCCGAATATTACTTGGAATTTGAATTGGAACGAAATCGCCAATAGATAAGACCATTTTACAATTTGGCCCCAAGTTAGAAGCAGAGCCTAAGGTGTAAATTATCGATAGTCCATATCTCGGAAACTATAAGAGATAATGCAATTTGGCAACCGGCAATGTAATTAGCATGCCGAATATTACTTGGAATGTGAATTGGAACGAAATCGCCAATAGATAAGACGATTTTACAATTTGGGCCCTAGTTAGAAGCAGAGCCTAAGGTGTAAATTACCGATAGTCCATATTTCGGAAACTATAAGAGATAATGCAATTTGGCAACCGGCAATGTAATTAGCATGCCGAATATTACTTGGAATGTGAATTGGAATGAAATCGCCAATAGATAAGGCCATTTTACAATTTGGGCCCAAGTTAGAAGCAGAGCCTAAGGTGTAAATTATCCATAGTCCATATCTCGGAAACTATAAGAGATAATGCAATTTGGCAACCGGCAATGTAATTAGCATGCCGAATACTACTTGGAATGTGAATTGGAACGAAATCGCCAATAGATAAGACCATTTTACAATTTGGGCCCAAGTTAGAAGCAGAGCCTAAGGTGTAAATTATCGATAGTCCATATCTCGGAAACTATAAGAGATAATGCAATTTGGCAACCGGCAATGTAATTAGCATGCTGAATATTACTTGGAATGTGAATTCGAACGAAATCGCCAAGAGATAAGACCATTTTACAATTTGGGCCCAAGTTAGAAGCAGAGCCTAAGGTGTAAATTATCCATAGTCCATATCTCGGAAACTATAAGATATAATGCAATTTGGCAACCGGCAATGTAATTAGCGTGCCGAATATTACTTGGAATGTGAATTGGAACGAAATCGCCAATAGATAAGACCATTTTACAATTTGGGCCCAAGTTAGAAGCAGAGCCTAAGGTGTAAATTATTGATAGTCCATATCTCGGAAACTATAAGAGATAATGCAATTTCGCAACCGGCAATGTAATTAACATGCCGAATATTACTTGGAGTATGAATTGGAACGAAATCGCCAATAGATAAGACCATTTTACAATTTGGGCCCAAGTTAGAAGCAGAGCCTAAGGTGTAAATTTTCGATAGTCCGTATCTCGGAAACTATAAGAGATAATGCAATTTGGCAACCGGCAATGTAATTAGCATGCCGAATATTACTTGGAATGTGAATTGGAACGAAATCGCCAATAGATAAGACCATTTTACAATTTGGGTCCAAGTTAGAAGCAGAGCCTAAGGTGTAAATTATCGATAGTCCATATCTCGGAAACTATAAGAGATAATGCAATTTGGCAACCGGCAATGTAATTAGCATGCCGAATATTACTTGGAATGTGAATTGGAACGAAATCGCCAATAGGTAAGACCATTTTACAATTTGGGCCCAAGTTAGAAGCAGAGCCTAAGGTGTAAATTATCGATAGTCCATATCTCGGAAACTATAAGAGATAATTCAATTTGGAAACCGGCAATGTAATTAGCATGCCGAATATTACTTGGAATGTGAATTGGAACGAAATCGCCAATAGATAAGACCATTTTACAATTTGGGCCCAAGTTAGAAGCAGAGCCTAAGGTGTAAATTATCGATAGTCTATATCTCGGAAACTATAAGAGATAATGCAATTTGGCAACCGGCAATGTAATTAGCATGCCGAATATTACTTGGAATGTGAATTGGAACGAAATCGCCAATAGATAAGGCCATTTTACAATTTGGGCCCAAGTTAGAAGCAGAGCCTAAGGTGTAAATTATCGATAGTCCATATCTCGGAAACTATAAGAGATAATGCAATTTGGGAACCCGCAATGTAATTAGCATGCCGAATATTACTTGGAATGTGAATTGGAACGAAATCGCCAATAGATAAGACCATTTTACAATTTGGGCCCAAGTTAGAAGCAGAGCCTAAGGTGTAAATTATCGATAGTCCATATCTCGGAAACTAAAAGAGATAATGCAATTTGGCAACCGGCAATGTAATTAGCATGCCGAATATTACTTGGAATGTGAATTGGAACGAAATCGCCAATAGATAAGACCATTTTACAATTTGGGCCCAAGTTAGAAGCAGAGCCTAAGGTGTAAATTATCGATAGTCCATATCTCGGAAACTATAAGAGATAATGCAATTTGGCAACCGGCAATGTAATTAGCATGCTGAATATTACTTGGAATGTGAATTCGAACGAAATCGCCAAGAGATAAGACCATTTTACAATTTGGGCCCAAGTTAGAAGCAGAGCCTAAGGTGTAAATTATCCATAGTCCATATCTCGGAAACTATAAGAGATAATGCAATTTGGCAACCGGCAATGTAATTAGCATGCCGAATATTACTTGGAATGTGAATTGGAACGAAATCGCCAATAGATAAGACCATTTTACAATTTGGGCCCAAGTTAGAAGCAGAGCCTAAGGTGTAAATTATCGATAGTCCATATCTCGGAAACTATAAGAGATAATGCAGTTTCGCAACCGGCAATGTAATTAGCATGCCGAATATTACTTGGAATGTGAATTGGGACGAAATCGCCAATAGATAAGACCATTTTACAATTTGGGCCCAAGTTAGAAGCAGAGCCTAAGGTGTAAATTATCGATACTCCATATCTCGGAAACTATAAGAGATAATGCAGTTTCGCAACCGGCAATGTAATTAGCATGCCGAATATTACTTGGAATGTGAATTGGGACGAAATCGCCAATAGATAAGACCATTTTACAATTTGGGCCCAAGTTAGAAGCAGAGCCTAAGGTGTAAATTATCGATAGTCCATATCTCGGAAACTATAAGAGATAATGCAATTTGGCAACCGGCAATGTAATTAGCATGCCGAATATTACTTGGAATGTGAATTGGAACGAAATCGCCAATAGATAAGACCATTTTACAATTTGGGCCCAAGTTAGAAGCAGAGCCTAAGGTGTAAATTATCGATAGTCCATATCTCGGAAACTATAAGAGATAATGCAATTTGGCAACCGGCAATGTAATTAGCATGCCGAATACCACTTGGAATGTGAATTGGAACGAAATCGCCAATAGATAAGACCATTTTACAATTTGGGCCCATGTTAGAAGCAGAGCCTAAGGTGTAAATTATCGATAGTCCATATCTCGGAAACTATAAGAGATAATGCAATTTGGCAACCGGCAATGTAATTAGCATGCCGAATATTACTTGGAATGTGAATTGGAACGAAATCGCCAATAGATAAGGCCATTTTACAATTTGGGCCCAAGTTAGAAGCAGAGCCTAAGGTGTAAATTATCGATAGTCCATATCTCGGAAACTATAAGAGATAATGCAATTTGGCAACCGGCAATGTAATTAGCATGCCGAATATTACTTGGAATGTGAATTGGAACGAAATCGCCAATAGATAAGACCATTTTACAATTTGGGCCCAAGTTAGAAGCAGAGCCTAAGGTGTAAATTATCGAGAGTCCATATCTCGGAAACTAAAAGAGATAATGCAATTTGGCAACCGGCAATGTAATTAGCATGCCGAATATTACTTGGAATGTGAATTGGAACGAAATCGCCAATAGATAAGACCATTTTACAATTTGGGCCCAAGTTAGAAGCAGAGCCTAAGGTGTAAATTATCGATAGTCCATATCTCGGAAACTATAAGAGATAATGCAGTTTCGCAACCGGCAATGTAATTAGCATGCCGAATATTACTTGGAATGTGAATTGGGACGAAATCGCCAATAGATAAGACCATTTTACAATTTGGGCCCAAGTTAGAAGCAGAGCCTAAGGTGTAAATTATCGATAGTCCATATCTCGGAAACTATAAGAGATAATACAATTTGGCAACTGGCAATGTAATTAGCATGCCGAATATTACTTGGAATGTGAATTGGAACGAAATCGCCAATAGATAAGACCATTTTACAATTTGGCCCCAAGTTAGAAGCAGAGCCTAAGGTGTAAATTATCGATAGTCCATATCTCGGAAACTATAAGAGATAATGCAATTTGGCAACCGGCAATGTAATTAGCATGCCGAATATTACTTGGAATGTGAATTGGAACGAAATCGCCAATAGATAAGACGATTTTACAATTTGGGCCCTAGTTAGAAGCAGAGCCTAAGGTGTAAATTACCGATAGTCCATATTTCGGAAACTATAAGAGATAATGCAATTTGGCAACCGGCAATGTAATTAGCATGCCGAATATTACTTGGAATGTGAATTGGAATGAAATCGCCAATAGATAAGGCCATTTTACAATTTGGGCCCAAGTTAGAAGCAGAGCCTAAGGTGTAAATTATCCATAGTCCATATCTCGGAAACTATAAGAGATAATGCAATTTGGCAACCGGCAATGTAATTAGCATGCCGAATACTACTTGGAATGTGAATTGGAACGAAATCGCCAATAGATAAGGCCATTTTACAGTTTGGGCCCAAGTTAGAAGCAGAGCCTAAGGTTAAAAATAATCGATAGTCCATATCTCGGAAACTATAAGAGATAATGCAATTTGGGAACCCGCAATGTAATTAGCATGCCGAATATTACTTGGAATGTGAATTGGAACGAAATCGCCAATAGAGAAGACCATTTTACAATTTGGGCCCAAGTTAGAAGCAGAGCCTAAGGTGTAAATTATCGATAGTCCATATCTCGGAAACTATAAGAGATAATACAATTTGGCAACTGGCAATGTAATTAGCATGCCGAATATTACTTGGAATGTGAATTGGAACGAAATCGCCAATAGATAAGACCATTTTACAATTTGGCCCCAAGTTAGAAGCAGAGCCTAAGGTGTAAATTATCGATAGTCCATATCTCGGAAACTATAAGAGATAATGCAATTTGGCAACCGGCAATGTAATCAGCATGCCGAGTATTACTTGGAATGTGAATTGGAACGAAATCGCCAATAGATAAGGCCATTTTACAATTTGGGCCCAAGTTAGAAGCAGAGCCTAAGGTGTAAATTATCGATAGTCCATATCTCGGAAACTATAAGAGATAATGCAATTTGGCAACCGGCAATGTAATTAGCATGCCGAATATTACTTGGAATGTGAATTGGAACGAAATCGCCAATAGATAAGACCATTTTACAATTTGGGCCCAAGTTAGAAGCAGAGCCTAAGGTGTAATTTATCGATAGTCCATATCTCGGAAACTAAAAGAGATAATGCAATTTGGCAACCGGCAATGTAATTAGCATGCCGAATATTACTTGGAATGTGAATTGGAACGAAATCGCCAATAGATAAGACCATTTTACAATTTGGGCCCAAGTTAGAAGCAGAGCCTAAGGTGTAAATTATCGATAGTCCATATCTCGGAAACTATAAGAGATAATGCAGTTTCGCAACCGGCAATGTAATTAGCATGCCGAATATTACTTGGAATGTGAATTGGGACGAAATCGCCAATAGATAAGACCATTTTACAATTTGGGCCCAAGTTAGAAGCAGAGCCTAAGGTGTAAATTATCGATAGTCCATATCTCGGAAACTATAAGAGATAATGCAATTTGGCAACCGGCAATGTAATTAGCATGCCGAATATTACTTGGAATGTGAATTGGAACGAAATCGCCAATAGATAAGACCATTTTACAATTTGGGCCCAAGTTAGAAGCAGAGCCTAAGGTGTAAATTATCGATAGTCCATATCTCGGAAACTATAAGAGATAATGCAATTTGGCAACCGGCAATGTAATTAGCATGCCGAATACCACTTGGAATGTGAATTGGGACGAAATCGCCAATAGATAAGACCATTTTACAATTTGGGCCCAAGTTAGAAGCAGAGCCTAAGGTGTAAATTATCGATAGTCCATATCTCGGAAACTATAAGAGATAATACAATTTGGCAACTGGCAATGTAATTAGCATGCCGAATATTACTTGGAATGTGAATTGGAACGAAATCGCCAATAGATAAGACCATTTTACAATTTGGCCCCAAGTTAGAAGCAGAGGATAAGGTGTAAATTATCGATAGTCCATATCTCGGAAACTATAAGAGATAATGCAATTTGGCAACCGGCAATGTAATTAGCATGCCGAATATTACTTGGAATGTGAATTGGAACGAAATCGCCAATAGATAAGACGATTTTACAATTTGGGCCCTAGTTAGAAGCAGAGCCTAAGGTGTAAATTACCGATAGTCCATATTTCGGAAACTATAAGAGATAATGCAATTTGGCAACCGGCAATGTAATTAGCATGCCGAATATTACTTGGAATGTGAATTGGAATGAAATCGCCAATAGATAAGGCCATTTTACAATTTGGGCCCAAGTTAGAAGCAGAGCCTAAGGTGTAAATTATCCATAGTCCATATCTCGGAAACTATAAGAGATAATGCAATTTGGCAACTGGCAATGTAATTAGCATGCCGAATACTACTTGGAATGTGAATTGGAACGAAATCGCCAATAGATAAGACCATTTTAGAGTTTGGGCCCAAGTTAGAAGCAGAGCCTAAGGTTAAAAATAATCGATAGTCCATATCTCGGAAACTATAAGAGATAATGCAATTTGGGAACCCGCAATGTAATTAGCATGCCGAATATTACTTGGAATGTGAATTGGAACGAAATCGCCAATAGAGAAGACCATTTTACAATTTGGGCCCAAGTTAGAAGCAGAGCCTAAGGTGTAAATTATCGATAGTCCATATCTCGGAAACTATAAGAGATAATGCAATTTGGCAACCGGCAATGTAATTAGCATGCCGTATATTACTTGGAATGTGAATTGGAACGAAATAGCCAATAGATAAGACCATTTTACAATTTGGGCCCAAGTTAGAAGCAGAGCCTAAGGTGTAAATTATCGATAGTCCATATCTCGGAAACTATAAGAGATAATGCAATTTGGCAACCGGCAATGTAATTAGCATGCTGAATATTACTTGGAATGTGAATTCGAACGAAATCGCCAAGAGATAAGACCACTTTACAATTTGCGCCCAAGTTAGAAGCAGAGCCTAAGGTGTAAATTATCCATAGTCCATATCTCGGAAACTATAAGATATAATGCAATTTGGCAACCGGCAATGTAATTAGCATGCCGAATATTACTTGGAATGTGAATTGGAACGAAATCGCCAATAGATAAGACCATTTTACAATTTGGGCCCAAGTTAGAAGCAGAGCCTAAGGTGTAAATTATTGATAGTCCATATCTCGGAAACTATAAGAGATAATGCAATTTCGCAACCGGCAATGTAATTAACATGCCGAATATTACTTGGAGTGTGAATTGGAAGGAAATCGCCAATAGATAAGACCATTTTACAATTTGGGCCCAAGTTAGAAGCAGAGCCTAAGGTGTAAATTATCGATAGTCCGTATCTCGGAAACTATAAGAGATAAGGCAATTTGGCAACCGGCAATGTAATTAGCATGCCGAATATTACTTGGAATGTGAATTGGAACGAAATCGCCAATAGATAAGACCATTTTACAATTTGGGCCCAAGTTAGAAGCAGAGCCTAAGGTGTAAATTATCCATAGTCCATATCTCGGAAACTATAAGAGATAATGCAATTTGGCAACTGGCAATGTAATTAGCATGCCGAATATTACTTGGAATGTGAATTGGGACGAAATCGCCAATAGATAAGACCATTTTACAATTTGGGCCCAAGTTAGAAGCAGAGCCTAAGGTGTAAATTATCGATAGTCCATATTTCGGAAACTATAAGAGATAATGCAATTTGGGAACCCGCAATGTAATTAGCATGCCGAATATTACTTGGAATGTGAATTGGAACGAAATCGCTAATAGATAAGACCATTTTACAGTTTGGGCCCAAGTTAGAAGCAGAGCCTAAGGTTAAAAATAATCGATAGTCCATATCTCGGAAACTATAAGAGATAATGCAATTTGGGAACCCGCAATGTAATTAGCATGCCGAATATTACTTGGAATGTGAATTGGAACGAAATCGCCAATAGAGAAGACCATTTTACAATTTGGGCCCAAGTTAGAAGCAGAGCCTAAGGTGTAAATTATCGATAGTCCATATCTCGGAAACTATAAGAGATAATGCAATTTGGCAACCGGCAATGTAATTAGCATGCCGAATATTACTTGGAATGTGAATTGGAACGAAATCGCCAATAGATAAGACCATTTTACAATTTGGGCCCAAGTTAGAAGCAGAGCCTAAGGTGTAAATTATCGATAGTCCATATCTCGGAAACTATAAGAGATAATGCAATTTGGCAACCGGCAATGTAATTAGCATGCTGAATATTATTTGGAATGTGAATTCGAACGAAATCGCCAAGAGATAAGACCATTTTACAATTTGGGCCCAAGTTAGAAGCAGAGCCTAAGGTGTAAATAATCCATAGTCCATATCTCGGAAACTATAAGATATAATGCAATTTGGCAACCGGCAATGTAATTAGCATGCCGAATATTACTTGGAATGTGAATTGGAACGAAATCGCCAATAGATAAGACCATTTTACAATTTGGGCCCAAGTTAGAAGCAGAGCCTAAGGTGTAAATTATTGATAGTCCATATCTCGGAAACTATAAGAGATAATGCAATTTCGCAACCGGCAATGTAATTAACATGCCGAATATTACTTGGAGTATGAATTGGAACGAAATCGCCAATAGATAAGACCATTTTACAATTTTGGCCCAAGTTAGAAGCAGAGCCTAAGGTGTAAATTATCGATAGTCCGTATCTCGGAAACTATAAGAGATAATGCAATTTGGCAACCGGCAATGTAATTAGCATGCCGAATATTACTTGGAATGTGAATTGGAACGAAATCGCCAATAGATAAGACCATTTTACAATTTGGGTCCAAGTTAGAAGCAGAGCCTAAGGTGTAAATTATCGATAGTCCATATCTCGGAAACTATAAGAGATAATGCAATTTGGCAACCGGCAATGTAATTAGCATGCCGAATATTACTTGGAATGTGAATTGGAACGAAATCGCCAATAGGTAAGACCATTTTACAATTTGGGCCCAAGTTAGAAGCAGAGCCTAAGGTGTAAATTATCGATAGTCCATATCTCGGAAACTATAAGAGATAATTCAATTTGGAAACCGGCAATGTAATTAGCATGCCGAATATTACTTGGAATGTGAATTGGAACGAAATCGCCAATAGATAAGACCATTTTACAATTTGGGCCCAAGTTAGAAGCAGAGCCTAAGGTGTAAATTATCGATAGTCCATATCTCGGAAACTATAAGAGATAATGCAGTTTCGCAACCGGCAATGTAATTAGCATGCCGAATATTACTTGGAATGTGAATTGGGACGAAATCGCCAATAGATAAGACCATTTTACAATTTGGGCCCAAGTTAGAAGCAGAGCCTAAGGTGTAAATTATCGATACTCCATATCTCGGAAACTATAAGAGATAATGCAGTTTCGCAACCGGCAATGTAATTAGCATGCCGAATATTACTTGGAATGTGAATTGGGACGAAATCGCCAATAGATAAGACCATTTTACAATTTGGGCCCAAGTTAGAAGCAGAGCCTAAGGTGTAAATTATCGATAGTCCATATCTCGGAAACTATAAGAGATAATGCAATTTGGCAACCGGCAATGTAATTAGCATGCCGAATATTACTTGGAATGTGAATTGGAACGAAATCGCCAATAGATAAGACCATTTTACAATTTGGGCCCAAGTTAGAAGCAGAGCCTAAGGTGTAAATTATCGATAGTCCATATCTCGGAAACTATAAGAGATAATGCAATTTGGCAACCGGCAATGTAATTAGCATGCCGAATACCACTTGGAATGTGAATTGGAACGAAATCGCCAATAGATAAGACCATTTTACAATTTGGGCCCATGTTAGAAGCAGAGCCTAAGGTGTAAATTATCGATAGTCCATATCTCGGAAACTATAAGAGATAATGCAATTTGGCAACCGGCAATGTAATTAGCATGCCGAATATTACTTGGAATGTGAATTGGAACGAAATCGCCAATAGATAAGGCCATTTTACAATTTGGGCCCAAGTTAGAAGCAGAGCCTAAGGTGTAAATTATCGATAGTCCATATCTCGGAAACTATAAGAGATAATGCAATTTGGCAACCGGCAATGTAATTAGCATGCCGAATATTACTTGGAATGTGAATTGGAACGAAATCGCCAATAGATAAGACCATTTTACAATTTGGGCCCAAGTTAGAAGCAGAGCCTAAGGTGTAAATTATCGAGAGTCCATATCTCGGAAACTAAAAGAGATAATGCAATTTGGCAACCGGCAATGTAATTAGCATGCCGAATATTACTTGGAATGTGAATTGGAACGAAATCGCCAATAGATAAGACCATTTTACAATTTGGGCCCAAGTTAGAAGCAGAGCCTAAGGTGTAAATTATCGATAGTCCATATCTCGGAAACTATAAGAGATAATGCAGTTTCGCAACCGGCAATGTAATTAGCATGCCGAATATTACTTGGAATGTGAATTGGGACGAAATCGCCAATAGATAAGACCATTTTACAATTTGGACCCAAGTTAGAAGCAGAGCCTAAGGTGTAAATTATCGATAGTCCATATCTCGGAAACTATAAGAGATAATACAATTTGGCAACTGGCAATGTAATTAGCATGCCGAATATTACTTGGAATGTGAATTGGAACGAAATCGCCAATAGATAAGACCATTTTACAATTTGGCCCCAAGTTAGAAGCAGAGCCTAAGGTGTAAATTATCGATAGTCCATATCTCGGAAACTATAAGAGATAATGCAATTTGGCAACCGGCAATGTAATTAGCATGCCGAATATTACTTGGAATGTGAATTGGAACGAAATCGCCAATAGATAAGACGATTTTACAATTTGGGCCCTAGTTAGAAGCAGAGCCTAAGGTGTAAATTACCGATAGTCCATATTTCGGAAACTATAAGAGATAATGCAATTTGGCAACCGGCAATGTAATTAGCATGCCGAATATTACTTGGAATGTGAATTGGAATGAAATCGCCAATAGATAAGGCCATTTTACAATTTGGGCCCAAGTTAGAAGCAGAGCCTAAGGTGTAAATTATCCATAGTCCATATCTCGGAAACTATAAGAGATAATGCAATTTGGCAACCGGCAATGTAATTAGCATGCCGAATACTACTTGGAATGTGAATTGGAACGAAATCGCCAATAGATAAGACCATTTTACAGTTTGGGCCCAAGTTAGAAGCAGAGCCTAAGGTTAAAAATAATCGATAGTCCATATCTCGGAAACTATAAGAGATAATGCAATTTGGGAACCCGCAATGTAATTAGCATGCCGAATATTACTTGGAATGTGAATTGGAACGAAATCGCCAATAGAGAAGACCATTTTACAATTTGGGCCCAAGTTAGAAGCAGAGCCTAAGGTGTAAATTATCGATAGTCCATATCTCGGAAACTATAAGAGATAATGCAATTTGGCAACCGGCAATGTAATTAGCATGCCGAATATTACTTGGAATGTGAATTGGAACGAAATAGCCAATAGATAAGACCATTTTACAATTTGGGCCCAAGTTAGAAGCAGAGCCTAAGGTGTAAATTATCGATAGTCCATATCTCGGAAACTATAAGAGATAATGCAATTTGGCAACCGGCAATGTAATTAGCATGCTGAATATTACTTGGAATGTGAATTCGAACGAAATCGCCAAGAGATAAGACCATTTTACAATTTGGGCCCAAGTTAGAAGCAGAGCCTAAGGTGTAAATTATCCATAGTCCATATCTCGGAAACTATAAGATATAATGCAATTTGGCAACCGGCAATGTAATTAGCATGCCGAATATTACTTGGAATGTGAATTGGAACGAAATCGCCAATAGATAAGACCATTTTACAATTTGGGCCCAAGTTAGAAGCAGAGCCTAAGGTGTAAATTATTGATAGTCCATATCTCGGAAACTATAAGAGATAATGCAATTTCGCAACCGGCAATGTAATTAACATGCCGAATATTACTTGGAGTGTGAATTGGAAGGAAATCGCCAATAGATAAGACCATTTTACAATTTGGGCCCAAGTTAGAAGCAGAGCCTAAGGTGTAAATTATCGATAGTCCGTATCTCGGAAACTATAAGAGATAATGCAATTTGGCAACCGGCAATGTAATTAGCATGCCGAATATTACTTGGAATGTGAATTGGAACGAAATCGCCAATAGATAAGACCATTTTACAATTTGGGCCCAAGTTAGAAGCAGAGCCTAAGGTGTAAATTATCCATAGTCCATATCTCGGAAACTATAAGAGATAATGCAATTTGGCAACTGGCAATGTAATTAGCATGCCGAATATTACTTGGAATGTGAATTGGGACGAAATCGCCAATAGATAAGACCATTTTACAATTTGGGCCCAAGTTAGAAGCAGAGCCTAAGGTGTAAATTATCGATAGTCCATATTTCGGAAACTATAAGAGATAATGCAATTTGGGAACCCGCAATGTAATTAGCATGCCGAATATTACTTGGAATGTGAATTGGAACGAAATCGCCAATAGAGAAGACCATTTTACAATTTGGGCCCAAGTTAGAAGCAGAGCCTAAGGTGTAAATTATCGATAGTCCATATTTCGGAAACTATAAGAGATAATGCAATTTGGGAACCCGCAATGTAATTAGCATGCCGAATATTACTTGGAATGTGAATTGGGACGAAATCGCCAATAGATAAGACCATTTTACAATTTGGGCCCAAGTTAGAAGCAGAGCCTAAGGTGTAAATTATCGATAGTCCATATTTCGGAAACTATAAGAGATAATGCAATTTGGGAACCCGCAATGTAATTAGCATGCCGAATATTACTTGGAATGTGAATTGGAACGAAATCGCCAATAGAGAAGACCATTTTACAATTTGGGCCCAAGTTAGAAGCAGAGCCTAAGGTGTAAATTATCGATAGTCCATATCTCGGAAACTATAAGAGATAATGCAATTTGGCAACCGGCAATGTAATTAGCATGCCGAATACCACTTGGAATGTGAATTGGAACGAAATCGCCAATAGATAAGACCATTTTACAATTTGGGCCCATGTTAGAAGCAGAGCCTAAGGTGTAAATTATCGATAGTCCATATCTCGGAAACTATAAGAGATAATGCAATTTGGCAACCGGCAATGTAATTAGCATGCCGAATATTACTTGGAATGTGAATTGGAACGAAATCGCCAATAGATAAGGCCATTTTACAATTTGGGCCCAAGTTAGAAGCAGAGCCTAAGGTGTAAATTATCGATAGTCCATATCTCGGAAACTATAAGAGATAATGCAATTTGGCAACCGGCAATGTAATTAGCATGCCGAATATTACTTGGAATGTGAATTGGAACGAAATCGCCAATAGATAAGACCATTTTACAATTTGGGCCCAAGTTAGAAGCAGAGCCTAAGGTGTAAATTATCGAGAGTCCATATCTCGGAAACTAAAAGAGATAATGCAATTTGGCAACCGGCAATGTAATTAGCATGCCGAATATTACTTGGAATGTGAATTGGAACGAAATCGCCAATAGATAAGACCATTTTACAATTTGGGCCCAAGTTAGAAGCAGAGCCTAAGGTGTAAATTATCGATAGTCCATATCTCGGAAACTATAAGAGATAATGCAGTTTGGCAACCGGCAATGTAATTAGCATGCCGAATATTACTTGGAATGTGAATTGGAATGAAATCGCCAATAGATAAGGCCATTTTACAATTTGGGCCCAAGTTAGAAGCAGAGCCTAAGGTGTAAATTATCCATAGTCCATATCTCGGAAACTATAAGAGATAATGCAATTTGGCAACCGGCAATGTAATTAGCATGCCGAATACTACTTGGAATGTGAATTGGAACGAAATCGCCAATAGATAAGGCCATTTTACAGTTTGGGCCCAAGTTAGAAGCAGAGCCTAAGGTTAAAAATAATCGATAGTCCATATCTCGGAAACTATAAGAGATAATGCAATTTGGGAACCCGCAATGTAATTAGCATGCCGAATATTACTTGGAATGTGAATTGGAACGAAATCGCCAATAGAGAAGACCATTTTACAATTTGGGCCCAAGTTAGAAGCAGAGCCTAAGGTGTAAATTATCGATAGTCCATATCTCGGAAACTATAAGAGATAATACAATTTGGCAACTGGCAATGTAATTAGCATGCCGAATATTACTTGGAATGTGAATTGGAACGAAATCGCCAATAGATAAGACCATTTTACAATTTGGCCCCAAGTTAGAAGCAGAGCCTAAGGTGTAAATTATCGATAGTCCATATCTCGGAAACTATAAGAGATAATGCAATTTGGCAACCGGCAATGTAATCAGCATGCCGAGTATTACTTGGAATGTGAATTGGAACGAAATCGCCAATAGATAAGGCCATTTTACAATTTGGGCCCAAGTTAGAAGCAGAGCCTAAGGTGTAAATTATCGATAGTCCATATCTCGGAAACTATAAGAGATAATGCAATTTGGCAACCGGCAATGTAATTAGCATGCCGAATATTACTTGGAATGTGAATTGGAACGAAATCGCCAATAGATAAGACCATTTTACAATTTGGGCCCAAGTTAGAAGCAGAGCCTAAGGTGTAATTTATCGATAGTCCATATCTCGGAAACTAAAAGAGATAATGCAATTTGGCAACCGGCAATGTAATTAGCATGCCGAATATTACTTGGAATGTGAATTGGAACGAAATCGCCAATAGATAAGACCATTTTACAATTTGGGCCCAAGTTAGAAGCAGAGCCTAAGGTGTAAATTATCGATAGTCCATATCTCGGAAACTATAAGAGATAATGCAGTTTCGCAACCGGCAATGTAATTAGCATGCCGAATATTACTTGGAATGTGAATTGGGACGAAATCGCCAATAGATAAGACCATTTTACAATTTGGGCCCAAGTTAGAAGCAGAGCCTAAGGTGTAAATTATCGATAGTCCATATCTCGGAAACTATAAGAGATAATGCAATTTGGCAACCGGCAATGTAATTAGCATGCCGAATATTACTTGGAATGTGAATTGGAACGAAATCGCCAATAGATAAGACCATTTTACAATTTGGGCCCAAGTTAGAAGCAGAGCCTAAGGTGTAAATTATCGATAGTCCATATCTCGGAAACTATAAGAGATAATGCAATTTGGCAACCGGCAATGTAATTAGCATGCCGAATACCACTTGGAATGTGAATTGGGACGAAATCGCCAATAGATAAGACCATTTTACAATTTGGGCCCAAGTTAGAAGCAGAGCCTAAGGTGTAAATTATCGATAGTCCATATCTCGGAAACTATAAGAGATAATACAATTTGGCAACTGGCAATGTAATTAGCATGCCGAATATTACTTGGAATGTGAATTGGAACGAAATCGCCAATAGATAAGACCATTTTACAATTTGGCCCCAAGTTAGAAGCAGAGCCTAAGGTGTAAATTATCGATAGTCCATATCTCGGAAACTATAAGAGATAATGCAATTTGGCAACCGGCAATGTAATTAGCATGCCGAATATTACTTGGAATGTGAATTGGAACGAAATCGCCAATAGATAAGACGATTTTACAATTTGGGCCCTAGTTAGAAGCAGAGCCTAAGGTGTAAATTACCGATAGTCCATATTTCGGAAACTATAAGAGATAATGCAATTTGGCAACCGGCAATGTAATTAGCATGCCGAATATTACTTGGAATGTGAATTGGAATGAAATCGCCAATAGATAAGGCCATTTTACAATTTGGGCCCAAGTTAGAAGCAGAGCCTAAGGTGTAAATTATCCATAGTCCATATCTCGGAAACTATAAGAGATAATGCAATTTGGCAACCGGCAATGTAATTAGCATGCCGAATACTACTTGGAATGTGAATTGGAACGAAATCGCCAATAGATAAGACCATTTTACAGTTTGGGCCCAAGTTAGAAGCAGAGCCTAAGGTTAAAAATAATCGATAGTCCATATCTCGGAAACTATAAGAGATAATGCAATTTGGGAACCCGCAATGTAATTAGCATGCCGAATATTACTTGGAATGTGAATTGGAACGAAATCGCCAATAGAGAAGACCATTTTACAATTTGGGCCCAAGTTAGAAGCAGAGCCTAAGGTGTAAATTATCGATAGTCCATATCTCGGAAACTATAAGAGATAATGCAATTTGGCAACCGGCAATGTAATTAGCATGCCGTATATTACTTGGAATGTGAATTGGAACGAAATAGCCAATAGATAAGACCATTTTACAATTTGGGCCCAAGTTAGAAGCAGAGCCTAAGGTGTAAATTATCGATAGTCCATATCTCGGAAACTATAAGAGATAATGCAATTTGGCAACCGGCAATGTAATTAGCATGCTGAATATTACTTGGAATGTGAATTCGAACGAAATCGCCAAGAGATAAGACCACTTTACAATTTGCGCCCAAGTTAGAAGCAGAGCCTAAGGTGTAAATTATCCATAGTCCATATCTCGGAAACTATAAGATATAATGCAATTTGGCAACCGGCAATGTAATTAGCATGCCGAATATTACTTGGAATGTGAATTGGAACGAAATCGCCAATAGATAAGACCATTTTACAATTTGGGCCCAAGTTAGAAGCAGAGCCTAAGGTGTAAATTATTGATAGTCCATATCTCGGAAACTATAAGAGATAATGCAATTTCGCAACCGGCAATGTAATTAACATGCCGAATATTACTTGGAGTGTGAATTGGAAGGAAATCGCCAATAGATAAGACCATTTTACAATTTGGGCCCAAGTTAGAAGCAGAGCCTAAGGTGTAAATTATCGATAGTCCGTATCTCGGAAACTATAAGAGATAAGGCAATTTGGCAACCGGCAATGTAATTAGCATGCCGAATATTACTTGGAATGTGAATTGGAACGAAATCGCCAATAGATAAGACCATTTTACAATTTGGGCCCAAGTTAGAAGCAGAGCCTAAGGTGTAAATTATCCATAGTCCATATCTCGGAAACTATAAGAGATAATGCAATTTGGCAACTGGCAATGTAATTAGCATGCCGAATATTACTTGGAATGTGAATTGGGACGAAATCGCCAATAGATAAGACCATTTTACAATTTGGGCCCAAGTTAGAAGCAGAGCCTAAGGTGTAAATTATCGATAGTCCATATTTCGGAAACTATAAGAGATAATGCAATTTGGGAACCCGCAATGTAATTAGCATGCCGAATATTACTTGGAATGTGAATTGGAACGAAATCGCCAATAGAGAAGACCATTTTACAATTTGGGCCCAAGTTAGAAGCAGAGCCTAAGGTGTAAATTATCGATAGTCCATATTTCGGAAACTATAAGAGATAATGCAATTTGGGAACCCGCAATGTAATTAGCATGCCGAATATTACTTGGAATGTGAATTGGGACGAAATCGCCAATAGATAAGACCATTTTACAATTTGGGCCCAAGTTAGAAGCAGAGCCTAAGGTGTAAATTATCGATAGTCCATATTTCGGAAACTATAAGAGATAATGCAATTTGGGAACCCGCAATGTAATTAGCATGCCGAATATTACTTGGAATGTGAATTGGAACGAAATCGCTAATAGATAAGACCATTTTACAGTTTGGGCCCAAGTTAGAAGCAGAGCCTAAGGTTAAAAATAATCGATAGTCCATATCTCGGAAACTATAAGAGATAATGCAATTTGGGAACCCGCAATGTAATTAGCATGCCGAATATTACTTGGAATGTGAATTGGAACGAAATCGCCAATAGAGAAGACCATTTTACAATTTGGGCCCAAGTTAGAAGCAGAGCCTAAGGTGTAAATTATCGATAGTCCATATCTCGGAAACTATAAGAGATAATGCAATTTGGCAACCGGCAATGTAATTAGCATGCCGAATATTACTTGGAATGTGAATTGGAACGAAATCGCCAATAGATAAGACCATTTTACAATTTGGGCCCAAGTTAGAAGCAGAGCCTAAGGTGTAAATTATCGATAGTCCATATCTCGGAAACTATAAGAGATAATGCAATTTGGCAACCGGCAATGTAATTAGCATGCTGAATATTACTTGGAATGTGAATTCGAACGAAATCGCCAAGAGATAAGACCATTTTACAATTTGGGCCCAAGTTAGAAGCAGAGCCTAAGGTGTAAATTATCCATAGTCCATATCTCGGAAACTATAAGATATAATGCAATTTGGCAACCGGCAATGTAATTAGCATGCCGAATATTACTTGGAATGTGAATTGGAACGAAATCGCCAATAGATAAGACCATTTTACAATTTGGGCCCAAGTTAGAAGCAGAGCCTAAGGTGTAAATTATTGATAGTCCATATCTCGGAAACTATAAGAGATAATGCAATTTCGCAACCGGCAATGTAATTAACATGCCGAATATTACTTGGAGTATGAATTGGAACGAAATCGCCAATAGATAAGACCATTTTACAATTTTGGCCCAAGTTAGAAGCAGAGCCTAAGGTGTAAATTATCGATAGTCCGTATCTCGGAAACTATAAGAGATAATGCAATTTGGCAACCGGCAATGTAATTAGCATGCCGAATATTACTTGGAATGTGAATTGGAACGAAATCGCCAATAGATAAGACCATTTTACAATTTGGGTCCAAGTTAGAAGCAGAGCCTAAGGTGTAAATTATCGATAGTCCATATCTCGGAAACTATAAGAGATAATGCAATTTGGCAACCGGCGATGTAATTAGCATGCCGAATATTACTTGGAATGTGAATTGGAACGAAATCGCCAATAGGTAAGACCATTTTACAATTTGGGCCCAAGTTAGAAGCAGAGCCTAAGGTGTAAATTATCGATAGTCCATATCTCGGAAACTATAAGAGATAATTCAATTTGGAAACCGGCAATGTAATTAGCATGCCGAATATTACTTGGAATGTGAATTGGAACGAAATCGCCAATAGATAAGACCATTTTACAATTTGGGCCCAAGTTAGAAGCAGAGCCTAAGGTGTAAATTATCGATAGTCCATATCTCGGAAACTATAAGAGATAATGCAGTTTCGCAACCGGCAATGTAATTAGCATGCCGAATATTACTTGGAATGTGAATTGGGACGAAATCGCCAATAGATAAGACCATTTTACAATTTGGGCCCAAGTTAGAAGCAGAGCCTAAGGTGTAAATTATCGATACTCCATATCTCGGAAACTATAAGAGATAATGCAGTTTCGCAACCGGCAATGTAATTAGCATGCCGAATATTACTTGGAATGTGAATTGGGACGAAATCGCCAATAGATAAGACCATTTTACAATTTGGGCCCAAGTTAGAAGCAGAGCCTAAGGTGTAAATTATCGATAGTCCATATCTCGGAAACTATAAGAGATAATGCAATTTGGCAACCGGCAATGTAATTAGCATGCCGAATATTACTTGGAATGTGAATTGGAACGAAATCGCCAATAGATAAGACCATTTTACAATTTGGGCCCAAGTTAGAAGCAGAGCCTAAGGTGTAAATTATCGATAGTCCATATCTCGGAAACTATAAGAGATAATGCAATTTGGCAACCGGCAATGTAATTAGCATGCCGAATACCACTTGGAATGTGAATTGGAACGAAATCGCCAATAGATAAGACCATTTTACAATTTGGGCCCATGTTAGAAGCAGAGCCTAAGGTGTAAATTATCGATAGTCCATATCTCGGAAACTATAAGAGATAATGCAATTTGGCAACCGGCAATGTAATTAGCATGCCGAATATTACTTGGAATGTGAATTGGAACGAAATCGCCAATAGATAAGGCCATTTTACAATTTGGGCCCAAGTTAGAAGCAGAGCCTAAGGTGTAAATTATCGATAGTCCATATCTCGGAAACTATAAGAGATAATGCAATTTGGCAACCGGCAATGTAATTAGCATGCCGAATATTACTTGGAATGTGAATTGGAACGAAATCGCCAATAGATAAGACCATTTTACAATTTGGGCCCAAGTTAGAAGCAGAGCCTAAGGTGTAAATTATCGAGAGTCCATATCTCGGAAACTAAAAGAGATAATGCAATTTGGCAACCGGCAATGTAATTAGCATGCCGAATATTACTTGGAATGTGAATTGGAACGAAATCGCCAATAGATAAGACCATTTTACAATTTGGGCCCAAGTTAGAAGCAGAGCCTAAGGTGTAAATTATCGATAGTCCATATCTCGGAAACTATAAGAGATAATGCAGTTTCGCAACCGGCAATGTAATTAGCATGCCGAATATTACTTGGAATGTGAATTGGGACGAAATCGCCAATAGATAAGACCATTTTACAATTTGGACCCAAGTTAGAAGCAGAGCCTAAGGTGTAAATTATCGATAGTCCATATCTCGGAAACTATAAGAGATAATACAATTTGGCAACTGGCAATGTAATTAGCATGCCGAATATTACTTGGAATGTGAATTGGAACGAAATCGCCAATAGATAAGACCATTTTACAATTTGGCCCCAAGTTAGAAGCAGAGCCTAAGGTGTAAATTATCGATAGTCCATATCTCGGAAACTATAAGAGATAATGCAATTTGGCAACCGGCAATGTAATTAGCATGCCGAATATTACTTGGAATGTGAATTGGAACGAAATCGCCAATAGATAAGACGATTTTACAATTTGGGCCCTAGTTAGAAGCAGAGCCTAAGGTGTAAATTACCGATAGTCCATATTTCGGAAACTATAAGAGATAATGCAATTTGGCAACCGGCAATGTAATTAGCATGCCGAATATTACTTGGAATGTGAATTGGAATGAAATCGCCAATAGATAAGGCCATTTTACAATTTGGGCCCAAGTTAGAAGCAGAGCCTAAGGTGTAAATTATCCATAGTCCATATCTCGGAAACTATAAGAGATAATGCAATTTGGCAACCGGCAATGTAATTAGCATGCCGAATACTACTTGGAATGTGAATTGGAACGAAATCGCCAATAGATAAGACCATTTTACAGTTTGGGCCCAAGTTAGAAGCAGAGCCTAAGGTTAAAAATAATCGATAGTCCATATCTCGGAAACTATAAGAGATAATGCAATTTGGGAACCCGCAATGTAATTAGCATGCCGAATATTACTTGGAATGTGAATTGGAACGAAATCGCCAATAGAGAAGACCATTTTACAATTTGGGCCCAAGTTAGAAGCAGAGCCTAAGGTGTAAATTATCGATAGTCCATATCTCGGAAACTATAAGAGATAATGCAATTTGGCAACCGGCAATGTAATTAGCATGCCGAATATTACTTGGAATGTGAATTGGAACGAAATAGCCAATAGATAAGACCATTTTACAATTTGGGCCCAAGTTAGAAGCAGAGCCTAAGGTGTAAATTATCGATAGTCCATATCTCGGAAACTATAAGAGATAATGCAATTTGGCAACCGGCAATGTAATTAGCATGCTGAATATTACTTGGAATGTGAATTCGAACGAAATCGCCAAGAGATAAGACCATTTTACAATTTGGGCCCAAGTTAGAAGCAGAGCCTAAGGTGTAAATTATCCATAGTCCATATCTCGGAAACTATAAGATATAATGCAATTTGGCAACCGGCAATGTAATTAGCATGCCGAATATTACTTGGAATGTGAATTGGAACGAAATCGCCAATAGATAAGACCATTTTACAATTTGGGCCCAAGTTAGAAGCAGAGCCTAAGGTGTAAATTATTGATAGTCCATATCTCGGAAACTATAAGAGATAATGCAATTTCGCAACCGGCAATGTAATTAACATGCCGAATATTACTTGGAGTGTGAATTGGAAGGAAATCGCCAATAGATAAGACCATTTTACAATTTGGGCCCAAGTTAGAAGCAGAGCCTAAGGTGTAAATTATCGATAGTCCGTATCTCGGAAACTATAAGAGATAATGCAATTTGGCAACCGGCAATGTAATTAGCATGCCGAATATTACTTGGAATGTGAATTGGAACGAAATCGCCAATAGATAAGACCATTTTACAATTTGGGCCCAAGTTAGAAGCAGAGCCTAAGGTGTAAATTATCCATAGTCCATATCTCGGAAACTATAAGAGATAATGCAATTTGGCAACTGGCAATGTAATTAGCATGCCGAATATTACTTGGAATGTGAATTGGGACGAAATCGCCAATAGATAAGACCATTTTACAATTTGGGCCCAAGTTAGAAGCAGAGCCTAAGGTGTAAATTATCGATAGTCCATATTTCGGAAACTATAAGAGATAATGCAATTTGGGAACCCGCAATGTAATTAGCATGCCGAATATTACTTGGAATGTGAATTGGAACGAAATCGCCAATAGAGAAGACCATTTTACAATTTGGGCCCAAGTTAGAAGCAGAGCCTAAGGTGTAAATTATCGATAGTCCATATTTCGGAAACTATAAGAGATAATGCAATTTGGGAACCCGCAATGTAATTAGCATGCCGAATATTACTTGGAATGTGAATTGGGACGAAATCGCCAATAGATAAGACCATTTTACAATTTGGGCCCAAGTTAGAAGCAGAGCCTAAGGTGTAAATTATCGATAGTCCATATTTCGGAAACTATAAGAGATAATGCAATTTGGGAACCCGCAATGTAATTAGCATGCCGAATATTACTTGGAATGTGAATTGGAACGAAATCGCTAATAGATAAGACCATTTTACAGTTTGGGCCCAAGTTAGAAGCAGAGCCTAAGGTTAAAAATAATCGATAGTCCATATCTCGGAAACTATAAGAGATAATGCAATTTGGGAACCCGCAATGTAATTAGCATGCCGAATATTACTTGGAATGTGAATTGGAACGAAATCGCCAATAGATAAGACGATTTTACAATTTGGGCCCAAGTTAGAAGCAGAGCCTAAGGTGTAAATTACCGATAGTCCATATCTCGGAAACTATAAGAGATAATGCAATTTGGCAACCGGCAATGTAATTAGCATGCCGAATATTCCTTGGAATGTGAATTGGAACGAAATCGCCAATAGATAAGACCATTTTACAATTTGGGCCCAAGTTAGAAGCAGAGCCTAAGGTGTAAATTATCGATAGTCCATATCTCGGAAACTAAAAGAGATAATGCAATTTGGCAACCGGCAATGTAATTAGCATGCCGAATACCACTTGGAATGTGAATTGGAACGAAATCGCCAATAGATAAGACCATTTTACAATTTGGGCCCAAGTTAGAAGCAGAGCCTAAGGTGTAAATTATCGATAGTCCATATCTCGGAAACTATAAGAGATAATGCAATTTGGCAACTGGCAATGTAATTAGCATGCCGAATATTACTTGGAATGTGAATTGGAACGAAATCGCCAATAGATAAGACCATTTTACAATTTGGGCCCAAGTTAGAAGCAGAGCCTAAGGTGTAAATTATCGATAGTCCATATCTCGGAAACTATAAGAGATAATGCAATTTGGCAACCGGCAATGTAATTAGCATGCCGAATACCACTTGGAATGTGAATTGGAACGAAATCGCCAATAGATAAGACCATTTTACAATTTGGGCCCAAGTTAGAAGCAGAGCCTAAGGTGTAAATTATCGATAGTCCATATCTCGGAAACTATAAGAGATAATTCAATTTGGCAACCGGCAATGTAATTAGCATGCCGAATATTACTTGGAATGTGAATTGGAACGAAATCGCCAATAGATAAAACCATTTTACAATTTGGGCCCAAGTTAGAAGCAGAGCCTAAGGTGTAAATTATCGATAGTCCATATCTCGGAAACTATAAGAGATAATGCAATTTGGCAACCGGCAATGTAATTAGCATGCCGAATATTACTTGGAATGTGAATTGGAACGAAATCGCCAATAGATAAGACGATTTTACAATTTGGGCCCAAGTTAGAAGCAGAGCCTAAGGTGTAAATTACCGATAGTCCATATCTCGGAAACTATAAGAGATAATGCAATTTGGCAACCGGCAATGTAATTAGCATGCCGAATATTACTTGGAATGTGAATTGGAACGAAATCGCCAATAGATAAGACCATTTTACAATTTGGGCCCAAGTTAGAAGCAGAGCCTAATGTGTAAATTATCGATAGTCCATATCTCGGAAACTATAAGAGATAATGCAATTTGGCAACCGGCAATGTAATTAGCATGCCGAATATTACTTGGAATGTGAATTGGAACGAAATCGCCAATAGATAAGACGATTTTACAATTTGGGCCCAAGTTAGAAGCAGAGCCTAAGGTGTAAATTACCGATAGTCCATATCTTGGAAACTATAAGTGATAATGCAATTTGGCAACCGGCAATGTAATTAGCATGCCGAATATTACTTGGAATGTGAATTGGAACGAAATCGCCAATAGATAAGACGATTTTACAATTTGGGCCCAAGTTAGAAGCAGAGCCTAAGGTGTAAATTACCGATAGTCCATATCTCGGAAACTATAAGAGATAATGCAATTTGGCAACCGGCAATGTAATTAGCATGCCGAATATTCCTTGGAATGTGAATTGGAACGAAATCGCCAATAGATAAGACCATTTTACAATTTGGGCCCAAGTTAGAAGCAGAGCCTAAGGTGTAAATTATCGATAGTCGATATCTCGGAAACTATAAGAGATAATGCAATTTGGCAACCGGCAATGTAATTAGCATGCCGAATATTACTTGGAATGTGAATTGGAATGAAATCGCCAATAGATAAGACCATTTTACAATTTGGGCCCAAGTTAGAAGCAGAGCCTAAGGTGTAAATTATCCATAGTCCATATCTCGGAAACTATAAGAGATAATGCAATTTGGCAACTGGCAATGTAATTAGCATGCCGACTATTACTTGGAATGTGAATTGGGACGAAATCGCCAATAGATAAGACCATTTTACAATTTGGGCCCAAGTTAGAAGCAGAGCCTAAGGTGTAAATTATCGATAGTCCATATCTCGGAAACTATAAGAGATAATGCAATTTGGCAACCGGCAATGTAATTAGCATGCCGAATATTACTTGGAATGTGAATTGGAAAGAAATCGCCAATAGATAAGACGATTTTACAATTTGGGCCCAAGTTAGAAGCAGAGCCTAAGGTGTAAATTATCGATAGTCCATATCTCGGAAACTATAAGAGATAATGCAATTTGTCAACCGGCAATTTAATTAACATGCCGAATATTACTTGGAATGTGAATTGGAACGAAATCGCCAATAGATAAGACCATTTTACAATTTGGGCCCAAGTTAGAAGCAGAGCCTAAGGTGTAAATTATCGATAGTCCATATCTCGGAAACTATAAGAGATAATGCAATTTGGCAACCGGCAATGTAATTAGCATGCCGAATATTACTTGGAATGTGAATTGGAACGAAATCGCCAATAGATAAGACGATTTTACAATTTGGGCCCAAGTTAGAAGCAGAGCCTAAGGTGTAAATTACCGATAGTCCATATCTCGGAAACTATAAGAGATAATGCAATTTGGCAACCGGCAATGTAATTAGCATGCCGAATATTCCTTGGAATGTGAATTGGAACGAAATCGCCAATAGATAAGACCATTTTACAATTTGGGCCCAAGTTAGAAGCAGAGCCTAAGGTGTAAATTATCGATAGTCGATATCTCGGAAACTATAAGAGATAATGCAATTTGGCAACCGGCAATGTAATTAGCATGCCGAATATTACTTGGAATGTGAATTGGAATGAAATCGCCAATAGATAAGACCATTTTACAATTTGGGCCCAAGTTAGAAGCAGAGCCTAAGGTGTAAATTATCCATAGTCCATATCTCGGAAACTATAAGAGATAATGCAATTTGGCAACTGGCAATGTAATTAGCATGCCGACTATTACTTGGAATGTGAATTGGGACGAAATCGCCAATAGATAAGACCATTTTACAATTTGGGCCCAAGTTAGAAGCAGAGCCTAAGGTGTAAATTATCGATAGCCCATATCTCGGAAACTATAAGAGATAATGCAATTTGGCAACCGGCAATGTAATTAGCATGCCGAATACTACTTGGAATGTGAATTGGAACGAAATCGCCAATAGATAAGACCATTTTACACTTTGGGCCCAAGTTAGAAGCAGAGCCTAAGGTTAAAAATAATCGATAGTCCATATCTCGGAAACTATAAGAGATAATGCAATTTGGGAACCGGCAATGTAATTAGCATGCCGAATATTACTTGGAATGTGAATTGGAACGAAATCGCCAATAGAGAAGACCATTTTACAATTTGGGCCCAAGTTAGAAGCAGAGCCTAAGGTGTAAATTATCGATAGTCCATATCTCGGAAACTATAAGAGATAATGCAATTTGGCAACCGGCAATGTAATTAGCATGCCGAATATTACTTGGAATGTGAATTGGAACGAAATCGGCAATAGATAAGACCATTTTACAATTTGGGCCCAAGTTAGAAGCAGAGCCTAAGGTGTAAATTAACGATAGTCCATATCTCGGAAACTATAGGAGATAATTCAATTTGGCAACCGGCTATGTAATTAGCATGCCGAATATTACTTGGAATGTGAATTGTAACGAAATCGCCAATAGATAAGACCATTTTACAATTTGGGCCCAAGTTAGAAGCAGAGCCTAAGGTGTAAATAATCGATAGTCAATATCTCGGAAACTATAAGAGATAATGCAATTTGGCAACCGGCAATGTAATTAGCATGCCGAATATTACTTGGAATGTGAATTGGAAAGAAATCGCCAATAGATAAGACGATTTTACAATTTGGGCCCAAGTTAGAAGCAGAGCCTAAGGTGTAAATTATCGATAGTCCATATCTCGGAAACTATAAGAGATAATGCAATTTGGCAACCGGCAATTTAATTAACATGCCGAATATTACTTGGAATGTGAATTGGAACGAAATCGCCAATAGATAAGACCATTTTACAATTTGGGCCCAAGTTAGAAGCAGAGCCTAAGGTGTAAATTATCGATAGTCCATATCTCGGAAACTATAAGAGATAATGCAATTTGGCAACCGGCAATGTAATTAGCATGCCGAATATTACTTGGAATGTGAATTGGAACGAAATCGCCAATAGATAAGACGATTTTACAATTTGGGCCAGAGTTAGAAGCAGAGCCTAAGGTGTAAATTACCGATAGTCCATATCTCGGAAACTATAAGAGATAATGCAATTTGGCAACCGGCAATGTAATTAGGTTCGTCCATCGATCGATGGACGAACCTTGGAATGTGAATTGGAACGAAATCGCCAATAGATAAGACCATTTTACAATTTGGGCCCAAGTTAGAAGCAGAGCCTAAGGTGTAAATTATCGATAGTCCATATCTCGGAAACTATAAGAGATAATGCAATTTGGCAACCGGCAATGTAATTAGCATGCCGAATATTACTTGGAATGTGAATTGGAATGAAATCGCCAATAGATAAGACCATTTTACAATTTGGGCCCAAGTTAGAAGCAGAGCCTAAGGTGTAAATTATCCATAGTCCATATCTCGGAAACTATAAGAGATAATGCAATTTGGCAACTGGCAATGTAATTAGCATGCCGAATATTACTTGGAATGTGAATTGGACGAAATCGCCAATAGATAAGACCATTTTACAATTTGGGCTCAAGTTAGAAGCAGAGCCTAAGGTGTAAATTATCGATAGTCCATATCTCGGAAACTATAAGAGATAATGCAATTTGGCAACCGGCAATGTAATTAGCATGCCGAATACTACTTGGAATGTGAATTGGAACGAAATCGCCAATAGATAAGACCATTTTACAGTTTGGGCCCAAGTTAGAAGCAGAGCCTAAGGTTAAAAATAATCGATAGTCCATATCTCGGAAACTATAAGAGATAATGCAATTTGGGAACCGGCAATGTAATTAGCATGCCGAATATTACTTGGAATGTGAATTGGAACGAAATCGCCAATAGAGAAGACCATTTTACAATTTGGGCCCAAGTTAGAAGCAGAGCCTAAGGTGTAAATTATCGATAGTCCATATCTCGGAAACTATAAGAGATAATTCAATTTGGCAACCGGCAATGTAATTAGCATGCCGAATATTACTTGGAATGTGAATTGGAACGAAATCGCCAATAGATAAGACCATTTTACAATTTGGGCCCAAGTTAGAAGCAGAGCCTAAGGTGTAAATTATCGATAGTCCATATCTCGGAAACTATAAGAGATAATGCAATTTGGCAACCGGCAATGTAATTAGCATGCCGAATATTACTTGGAATGTGAATTGGAACGAAATCGCCAATAGATAAGACCATTTTACAATTTGGGCCCAAGTTAGAAGCAGAGCCTAAGGTGTAAATTATGGATAGTCCATATCTCGGAAACTATAAGAGATAATGCAATTTCGCAACCGGCAATGTAATTAGCATGCCGAATATTACTTGGAGTGTGAATTGGAACGAAATCGCCAATAGATAAGACCATTTTACAATTTGGGCCCAAGTTAGAAGCAGAGCCTAAGGTGTAAATTATCGATAGTCCATATCTCGGAAACTATAAGAGATAATGCAGTTTCGCAACCGGCAAAGTAATTAGCATGCCGAATATTACTTGGAATGTGAATTGGGACGAAATCGCCAATAGATAAGACCATTTTACAATTTGGGCCCAAGTTAGAAGCAGAGCCTAAGGTGTAAATTATCGATAGTCCATATCTCGGAAACTATAAGAGATAATGCAATTTGTTAACCGGCAATGTAATTAGCATGCCGAATATTACTTGGAATGTGAATTGGAACGAAATCGCCAATAGATAAGACCATTTTACAATTTGGGCCCAAGTTAGAAGCAGAGCCTAAGGTGTAATTTATCGATAGTCCATATCTCGGAAACTATAAGAGATAATGCAATTTGGCAACCGGCAATGTAATTAGCATGCCGAATACCACTTGGAATGTGAATTGGAACGAAATCGCCAATAGATAAGACCATTTTACAATTTGGGCCCAAGTTAGAAGCAGAGCCTAAGGTGTAAATTATCGATAGTCCATATCTCGGAAACTATAAGAGATAATTCAATTTGGCAACCGGCAATGTAATTAGCATGCCGAATATTACTTGGAATGTGAATTGGAACGAAATCGCCTATAGATAAGACCATTTTACAATTTGGGCCCAAGTTAGAAGCAGAGCCTAAGGTGTAAATTATCGATAGTCCATATCTCGGAAGCTATAAGAGATAATGCAATTTGGCAACCGGCAATGTAATTAGCATGCCGAATATTACTTGGAATGTGAATTGGAAAGAAATCGCCAATAGATAAGACGATTTTACAATTTGGGCCCAAGTTAGAAGCAGAGCCTAAGGTGTAAGTTATCGATAGTCCATATCTCGGAAACTATAAGAGATAATGCAATTTGGCAACCGGCAATTTAATTAACATGCCGAATATTACTTGGAATGTGAATTGGGACGAAATCGCCAATAGATAAGACCATTTTACAATTTGGGCCCAAGTTAGAAGCAGAGCCTAAGGTGTAAATTATCGATAGTCCATATCTCGGAAACTATAAGAGATAATGCAATTTGGCAACCGGCAATGTAATTAGCATGCCGAATATTACTTGGAATGTGAATTGGAACGAAATCGCCAATAGATAAGACGATTTTACAATTTGGGCCCAAGTTAGAAGCAGAGCCTAAGGTGTAAATTACCGATAGTCCATATCTCGGAAACTATAAGAGATAATGCAATTTGGCAACCGGCAATGTAATTAGCATGCCGAATATTCCTTGGAATGTGAATTGGAACGAAATCGCCAATAGATAAGACCATTTTACAATTTGGGCCCAAGTTAGAAGCCGAGCCTAAGGTGTAAATTATCGATAGTCCATATCTCGGAAACTATAAGAGATAATGCAATTTGGCCACCGGCAATGTAACTAGCATGCCGAATACTACTTGGAATGTGAATTGGAACGAAATCGCCAATAGATAAAACCATTTTACAATTTGGGCCCAAGTTAGAAGCAGAGCCTAAGGTGTAAATTATCGATAGTCCATATCTCGGAAACTATAAGAGATAATGCAATTTGGCAACCGGCAATGTAATTAGCATGCCGAATATTACTTGGAATGTGAATTGGAACGAAATCGCCAATAGATAAGACGATTTTACAATTTGGGCCCAAGTTAGAAGCAGAGCCTAAGGTGTAAATTACCGATAGTCCATATCTCGGAAACTATAAGAGATAATGCAATTTGGCAACCGGCAATGTAATTAGCATGCCGAATATTACTTGGAATGTGAATTGGAACGAAATCGCCAATAGATAAGACCATTTTACAATTTGGGCCCAAGTTAGAAGCAGAGCCTAAGGTGTAAATTATCGATAGTCCATATCTCGGAAACTATAAGAGATAATGCAATTTGGCAACCGGCAATGTAATTAGCATGCCGAATATTACTTGGAATGTGAATTGGAATGAAATCGCCAATAGATAAGACCATTTTACAATTTGGGCCCAAGTTAGAAGCAGAGCCAAAGGTGTAAATTATCGATAGTCCATATCTCGGAAACTATCAGAGATAATGCAATTTGGCAACCGGCAATGTAATTAGCATGCCGAATATTACTTGGAATGTGAATTGGAACGAAATCGCCAATAGATAAGACGATTTTACAATTTGGGCCCAAGTTAGAAGCAGAGCCTAAGGTGTAAATTACCGATAGTCCATATCTCGGAAACTATAAGTGATAATGCAATTTGGCAACCGGCAATGTAATTAGCATGCCGAATATTACTTGGAATGTGAATTGGAACGAAATCGCCAATAGATAAGACGATTTTACAATTTGGGCCCAAGTTAGAAGCAGAGCCTAAGGTGTAAATTACCGATAGTCCATATCTCGGAAACTATAAGAGATAATGCAATTTGGCAACCGGCAATGTAATTAGCATGCCGAATATTCCTTGGAATGTGAATTGGAACGAAATCGCCAATAGATAAGACCATTTTACAATTTGGGCCCAAGTTAGAAGCAGAGCCTAAGGTGTAAATTATCGATAGTCGATATCTCGGAAACTATAAGAGATAATGCAATTTGGCAACCGGCAATGTAATTAGCATGCCGAATATTACTTGGAATGTGAATTGGAATGAAATCGCCAATAGATAAGACCATTTTACAATTTGGGCCCAAGTTAGAAGCAGAGCCTAAGGTGTAAATTATCCATAGTCCATATCTCGGAAACTATAAGAGATAATGCAATTTGGCAACTGGCAATGTAATTAGCATGCCGACTATTACTTGGAATGTGAATTGGGACGAAATCGCCAATAGATAAGACCATTTTACAATTTGGGCCCAAGTTAGAAGCAGAGCCTAAGGTGTAAATTATCGATAGTCCATATCTCGGAAACTATAAGAGATAATGCAATTTGGCAACCGGCAATGTAATTAGCATGCCGAATATTACTTGGAATGTGAATTGGAAAGAAATCGCCAATAGATAAGACGATTTTACAATTTGGGCCCAAGTTAGAAGCAGAGCCTAAGGTGTAAATTATCGATAGTCCATATCTCGGAAACTATAAGAGATAATGCAATTTGGCAACCGGCAATTTAATTAACATGCCGAATATTACTTGGAATGTGAATTGGAATGAAATCGCCAATAGATAAGACCATTTTACAATTTGGGCCCAAGTTAGAAGCAGAGCCTAAGGTGTAAATTATCGATAGTCCATATCTCGGAAACTATAAGAGATAATGCAATTTGGCAAACGGCAATGTAATTAGCATGCCGAATATTACTTGGAATGTGAATTGGAACGAAATCGCCAATAGATAAGACGATTTTACAATTTGGGCCCAGTTAGAAGCAGAGCCTAAGGTGTAAATTACCGATAGTCCATATCTCGGAAACTATAAGAGATAATGCAATTTGGCAACCGGCAATGTAATTAGCATGCCGAATATTCCTTGGAATGTGAATTGGAACGAAATCGCCAATAGATAAGACCATTTTACAATTTGGGCCCAAGTTAGAAGCAGAGCCTAAGGTGTAAATTATCGATAGTCGATATCTCGGAAACTATAAGAGATAATGCAATTTGGCAACCGGCAATGTAATTAGCATGCCGAATATTACTTGGAATGTGAATTGGAATGAAATCGCCAATAGATAAGACCATTTTACAATTTGGGCCCAAGTTAGAAGCAGAGCCTAAGGTGTAAATTATCCATAGTCCATATCTCGGAAACTATAAGAGATAATGCAATTTGGCAACTGGCAATGTAATTAGCATGCCGACTATTACTTGGAATGTGAATTGGGACGAAATCGCCAATAGATAAGACCATTTTACAATTTGGGCCCAAGTTAGAAGCAGAGCCTAAGGTGTAAATTATCGATAGCCCATATCTCGGAAACTATAAGAGATAATGCAATTTGGCAACCGGCAATGTAATTAGCATGCCGAATACTACTTGGAATGTGAATTGGAACGAAATCGCCAATAGATAAGACCATTTTACAGTTTGGGCCCAAGTTAGAAGCAGAGCCTAAGGTTAAAAATAATCGATAGTCCATATCTCGGAAACTATAAGAGATAATGCAATTTGGGAACCGGCAATGTAATTAGCATGCCGAATATTACTTGGAATGTGAATTGGAACGAAATCGCCAATAGAGAAGACCATTTTACAATTTGGGCCCAAGTTAGAAGCAGAGCCTAAGGTGTAAATTATCGATAGTCCATATCTCGGAAACTATAAGAGATAATTCAATTTGGCAACCGGCAATGTAATTAGCATGCCGAATATTACTTGGAATGTGAATTGGAACGAAATCGCCAATAGATAAGACCATTTTACAATTTGGGCCCAAGTTAGAAGCAGAGCCTAAGGTGTAAATTATCGATAGTCCATATCTCGGAAACTATAAGAGATAATGCAATTTGGCAACCGGCAATGTAATTAGCATGCCGAATATTACTTGGAATGTGAATTGGAACGAAATCGCCAATAGATAAGGCCATTTTACAATTTGGGCCCAAGTTAGAAGCAGAGCCTAAGGTGTAAATTATGGATAGTCCATATCTCGGAAACTATAAGAGATAATGCAATTTCGCAACCGGCAATGTAATTAGCATGCCGAATATTACTTGGAGTGTGAATTGGAACGAAATCGCCAATAGATAAGACCATTTTACAATTTGGGCCCAAGTTAGAAGCAGAGCCTAAGGTGTAAATTATCGATAGTCCATATCTCGGAAACTATAAGAGATAATGCAGTTTCGCAACCGGCAAAGTAATTAGCATGCCGAATATTACTTGGAATGTGAATTGGGACGAAATCGCCAATAGATAAGACCATTTTACAATTTGGGCCCAAGTTAGAAGCAGAGCCTAAGGTGTAAATTATCGATAGTCCATATCTCGGAAACTATAAGAGATAATGCAATTTGTTAACCGGCAATGTAATTAGCATGCCGAATATTACTTGGAATGTGAATTGGAACGAAATCGCCAATAGATAAGACCATTTTACAATTTGGGCCCAAGTTAGAAGCAGAGCCTAAGGTGTAATTTATCGATAGTCCATATCTCGGAAACTATAAGAGATAATGCAATTTGGCAACCGGCAATGTAATTAGCATGCCGAATACCACTTGGAATGTGAATTGGAACGAAATCGCCAATAGATAAGACCATTTTACAATTTGGGCCCAAGTTAGAAGCAGAGCCTAAGGTGTAAATTATCGATAGTCCATATCTCGGAAACTATAAGAGATAATTCAATTTGGCAACCGGCAATGTAATTAGCATGCCGAATATTACTTGGAATGTGAATTGGAACGAAATCGCCTATAGATAAGACCATTTTACAATTTGGGCCCAAGTTAGAAGCAGAGCCTAAGGTGTAAATTATCGATAGTCCATATCTCGGAAGCTATAAGAGATAATGCAATTTGGCAACCGGCAATGTAATTAGCATGCCGAATATTACTTGGAATGTGAATTGGAAAGAAATCGCCAATAGATAAGACGATTTTACAATTTGGGCCCAAGTTAGAAGCAGAGCCTAAGGTGTAAGTTATCGATAGTCCATATCTCGGAAACTATAAGAGATAATGCAATTTGGCAACCGGCAATTTAATTAACATGCCGAATATTACTTGGAATGTGAATTGGAACGAAATCGCCAATAGATAAGACCATTTTACAATTTGGGCCCAAGTTAGAAGCAGAGCCTAAGGTGTAAATTATCGATAGTCCATATCTCGGAAACTATAAGAGATAATGCAATTTGGCAACCGGCAATGTAATTAGCATGCCGAATATTACTTGGAATGTGAATTGGAACGAAATCGCCAATAGATAAGACGATTTTACAATTTGGGCCCAAGTTAGAAGCAGAGCCTAAGGTGTAAATTACCGATAGTCCATATCTCGGAAACTATAAGAGATAATGCAATTTGGCAACCGGCAATGTAATTAGCATGCCGAATATTCCTTGGAATGTGAATTGGAACGAAATCGCCAATAGATAAGACCATTTTACAATTTGGGCCCAAGTTAGAAGCCGAGCCTAAGGTGTAAATTATCGATAGTCCATATCTCGGAAACTATAAGAGATAATGCAATTTGGCCACCGGCAATGTAACTAGCATGCCGAATACTACTTGGAATGTGAATTGGAACGAAATCGCCAATAGATAAAACCATTTTACAATTTGGGCCCAAGTTAGAAGCAGAGCCTAAGGTGTAAATTATCGATAGTCCATATCTCGGAAACTATAAGAGATAATGCAATTTGGCAACCGGCAATGTAATTAGCATGCCGAATATTACTTGGAATGTGAATTGGAACGAAATCGCCAATAGATAAGACGATTTTACAATTTGGGCCCAAGTTAGAAGCAGAGCCTAAGGTGTAAATTACCGATAGTCCATATCTCGGAAACTATAAGAGATAATGCAATTTGGCAACCGGCAATGTAATTAGCATGCCGAATATTACTTGGAATGTGAATTGGAACGAAATCGCCAATAGATAAGACCATTTTACAATTTGGGCCCAAGTTAGAAGCAGAGCCTAAGGTGTAAATTATCGATAGTCCATATCTCGGAAACTATAAGAGATAATGCAATTTGGCAACCGGCAATGTAATTAGCATGCCGAATATTACTTGGAATGTGAATTGGAATGAAATCGCCAATAGATAAGACCATTTTACAATTTGGGCCCAAGTTAGAAGCAGAGCCAAAGGTGTAAATTATCGATAGTCCATATCTCGGAAACTATCAGAGATAATGCAATTTGGCAACCGGCAATGTAATTAGCATGCCGAATATTACTTGGAATGTGAATTGGAACGAAATCGCCAATAGATAAGACGATTTTACAATTTGGGCCCAAGTTAGAAGCAGAGCCTAAGGTGTAAATTACCGATAGTCCATATCTCGGAAACTATAAGTGATAATGCAATTTGGCAACCGGCAATGTAATTAGCATGCCGAATATTACTTGGAATGTGAATTGGAACGAAATCGCCAATAGATAAGACGATTTTACAATTTGGGCCCAAGTTAGAAGCAGAGCCTAAGGTGTAAATTACCGATAGTCCATATCTCGGAAACTATAAGAGATAATGCAATTTGGCAACCGGCAATGTAATTAGCATGCCGAATATTCCTTGGAATGTGAATTGGAACGAAATCGCCAATAGATAAGACCATTTTACAATTTGGGCCCAAGTTAGAAGCAGAGCCTAAGGTGTAAATTATCGATAGTCGATATCTCGGAAACTATAAGAGATAATGCAATTTGGCAACCGGCAATGTAATTAGCATGCCGAATATTACTTGGAATGTGAATTGGAATGAAATCGCCAATAGATAAGACCATTTTACAATTTGGGCCCAAGTTAGAAGCAGAGCCTAAGGTGTAAATTATCCATAGTCCATATCTCGGAAACTATAAGAGATAATGCAATTTGGCAACTGGCAATGTAATTAGCATGCCGACTATTACTTGGAATGTGAATTGGGACGAAATCGCCAATAGATAAGACCATTTTACAATTTGGGCCCAAGTTAGAAGCAGAGCCTAAGGTGTAAATTATCGATAGTCCATATCTCGGAAACTATAAGAGATAATGCAATTTGGCAACCGGCAATGTAATTAGCATGCCGAATATTACTTGGAATGTGAATTGGAAAGAAATCGCCAATAGATAAGACGATTTTACAATTTGGGCCCAATTTAGAAGCAGAGCCTAAGGTGTAAATTATCGATAGTCCATATCTCGGAAACTATAAGAGATAATGCAATTTGGCAACCGGCAATTTAATTAACATGCCGAATATTACTTGGAATGTGAATTGGAATGAAATCGCCAATAGATAAGACCATTTTACAATTTGGGCCCAAGTTAGAAGCAGAGCCTAAGGTGTAAATTATCGATAGTCCATATCTCGGAAACTATAAGAGATAATGCAATTTGGCAAACGGCAATGTAATTAGCATGCCGAATATTACTTGGAATGTGAATTGGAACGAAATCGCCAATAGATAAGACGATTTTACAATTTGGGCCCAAGTTAGAAGCAGAGCCTAAGGTGTAAATTACCGATAGTCCATATCTCGGAAACTATAAGAGATAATGCAATTTGGCAACCGGCAATGTAATTAGCATGCCGAATATTCCTTGGAATGTGAATTGGAACGAAATCGCCAATAGATAAGACCATTTTACAATTTGGGCCCAAGTTAGAAGCAGAGCCTAAGGTGTAAATTATCGATAGTCGATATCTCGGAAACTATAAGAGATAATGCAATTTGGCAACCGGCAATGTAATTAGCATGCCGAATATTACTTGGAATGTGAATTGGAATGAAATCGCCAATAGATAAGACCATTTTACAATTTGGACCCAAGTTAGAAGCAGAGCCTAAGGTGTAAATTATCCATAGTCCATATCTCGGAAACTATAAGAGATAATGCAATTTGGCAACTGGCAATGTAATTAGCATGCCGACTATTACTTGGAATGTGAATTGGGACGAAATCGCCAATAGATAAGACCATTTTACAATTTGGGCCCAAGTTAGAAGCAGAGCCTAAGGTGTAAATTATCGATAGCCCATATCTCGGAAACTATAAGAGATAATGCAATTTGGCAACCGGCAATGTAATTAGCATGCCGAATACTACTTGGAATGTGAATTGGAACGAAATCGCCAATAGATAAGACCATTTTACAGTTTGGGCCCAAGTTAGAAGCAGAGCCTAAGGTTAAAAATAATCGATAGTCCATATCTCGGAAACTATAAGAGATAATGCAATTTGGGAACCGGCAATGTAATTAGAATGCCGAATATTACTTGGAATGTGAATTGGAACGAAATCGCCAATAGAGAAGACCATTTTACAATTTGGGCCCAAGTTAGAAGCAGAGCCTAAGGTGTAAATTATCGATAGTCCATATCTCGGAAACTATAAGAGATAATGCAATTTGGCAACCGGCAATGTAATTAGCATGCCGAATATTACTTGGAATGTGAATTGGAACGAAATCGGCAATAGATAAGACCATTTTACAATTTGGGCACAAGTTAGAAGCAGAGCCTAAGGTGTAAATTAACGATAGTCCATATCTCGGAAACTATAGGAGATAATTCAATTTGGCAACCGGCTATGTAATTAGCATGCCGAATATTACTTGGAATATGAATTGTAACGAAATCGCCAATAGATAAGACCATTTTACAATTTGGGCCCAAGTTAGAAGCAGAGCCTAAGGTGTAAATAATCGATAGTCCATATCTCGGAAACTATAAGAGATAATGCAATTTGGCAACCGGCAATGTAATTAGCATGCCGAATATTACTTGGAATGTGAATTGGAAAGAAATCGCCAATAGATAAGACGATTTTACAATTTGGGCCCAAGTTAGAAGCAGAGCCTAAGGTGTAAATTATCGATAGTCCATATCTCGGAAACTATAAGAGATAATGCAATTTGGCAACCGGCAATTTAATTAACATGCCGAATATTACTTGGAATGTGAATTGGAACGAAATCGCCAATAGATAAGACCATTTTACAATTTGGGCCCAAGTTAGAAGCAGAGCCTAAGGTGTAAATTATCGATAGTCCATATCTCGGAAACTATAAGAGATAATGCAATTTGGCAACCGGCAATGTAATTAGCATGCCGAATATTACTTGGAATGTGAATTGGAACGAAATCGCCAATAGATAAGACGATTTTACAATTTGGGCCAGAGTTAGAAGCAGAGCCTAAGGTGTAAATTACCGATAGTCCATATCTCGGAAACTATAAGAGATAATGCAATTTGGCAACCGGCAATGTAATTAGCATGACGAATATTCCTTGGAATGTGAATTGGAACGAATTCGCCAATAGATAAGACCATTTTACAATTTGGGCCCAAGTTAGAAGCAGAGCCTAAGGTGTAAATTATCGATAGTCCATATCTCGGAAACTATAAGAGATAATGCAATTTGGCAACCGGCAATGTAATTAGCATGCCGAATATTACTTGGAATGTGAATTGGAATGAAATCGCCAATAGATAAGACCATTTTACAATTTGGGCCCAAGTTAGAAGCGGAGCCTAAGGTGTAAATTATCCATAGTCCATATCTCGGAAACTATAAGAGATAATGCAATTTGGCAACTGGCAATGTAATTAGCATGCCGAATATTACTTGGAATGTGAATTGGGACGAAATCGCCAATAGATAAGACCATTTTACAATTTGGGCCCAAGTTAGAAGCAGAGCCTAAGGTGTAAATTATCGATAGTCCATATCTCGGAAACTATAAGAGATAATGCAATTTGGCAACCGGCAATGTAATTAGCATGCCGAATACTACTTGGAATGTGAATTGGAACGAAATCGCCAATAGATAAGACCATTTTACAGTTTGGGCCCAAGTTAGAAGCAGAGCCTAAGGTTAAAAATAATCGATAGTCCATATCTCGGAAACTATAAGAGATAATGCAATTTGGGAACCGGCAATGTAATTAGCATGCCGAATATTACTTGGAATGTGAATTGGAACGAAATCGCCAATAGAGAATACCATTTTACAATTTGGGCCCAAGTTAGAAGCAGAGCCTAAGGTGTAAATTATCGATAGTCCATATCTCGGAAACTATAAGAGATAATTCAATTTGGCAACCGGCAATGTAATTAGCATGCCGAATATTACTTGGAATGTGAATTGGAACGAAATCGCCAATAGATAAGACCATTTTACAATTTGGGCCCAAGTTAGAAGCAGAGCCTAAGGTGTAAATTATCGATAGTCCATATCTCGGAAACTATAAGAGATAATGCAATTTGGCAACCGGCAATGTAATTAGCATGCCGAATATTACTTGGAATGTGAATTGGAACGAAATCGCCAATAGATAAGACCATTTTACAATTTGGGCCCAAGTTAGAAGCAGAGCCTAAGGTGTAAATTATGGATAGTCCATATCTCGGAAACTATAAGAGATAATGCAATTTCGCAACCGGCAATGTAATTAGCATGCCGAATATTACTTGGAGTGTGAATTGGAACGAAATCGCCAATAGATAAGACCATTTTACAATTTGGGCCCAAGTTAGAAGCAGAGCCTAAGGTGTAAATTAATGATAGTCCGTATCTCGGAAACTATAAGAGATAATGCAATTTGGCAACCGGCAATGTAATTAGCATGCCGAATATTACTTGGAATGTGAATTGGAACGAAATCGCCAATAGATAAGACCATATTACAATTTGGGCCCAAGTTAGAAGCAGAGCCTAAGGTGTAAATTATCGACAGTCCATATCTCGGAAACTATAAGAGATAATGCAATTTGGCAACCGGCAATGTAATTAGCATGCCGAATATTACTTGGAATGTGAATTGGAACGAAATCGCCAATAGATAAGACCATTTTACAATTTGGGCCCAAGTTAGAAGCAGAGCCTAAGGTGTAAATTATCGATAGTCCATATCTCGGAAACTATAAGAGATAATGCAGTTTCGCAACCGGCAAAGTAATTAGCATGCCGAATATTACTTGGAATGTGAATTGGGACGAAATCGCCAATAGATAAGACCATTTTACAATTTGGGCCCAAGTTAGAAGCAGAGCCTAAGGTGTAAATTATCGATAGTCCATATCTCGGAAACTATAAGAGATAATGCAATTTGTTAACCGGCAATGTAATTAGCATGCCGAATATTACTTGGAATGTGAATTGGAACGAAATCGCCAATAGATAAGACCATTTTACAATTTGGGCCCAAGTTAGAAGCAGAGCCTAAGGTGTAATTTATCGATAGTCCATATCTCGGAAACTATAAGAGATAATGCAATTTGGCAACCGGCAATGTAATTAGCATGCCGAATACCACTTGGAATGTGAATTGGAACGAAATCGCCAATAGATAAGACCATTTTACAATTTGGGCCCAAGTTAGAAGCAGAGCCTAAGGTGTAAATTATCGATAGTCCATATCTCGGAAACTATAAGAGATAATTCAATTTGGCAACCGGCAATGTAATTAGCATGCCGAATATTACTTGGAATGTGAATTGGAACGAAATCGCCTATAGATAAGACCATTTTACAATTTGGGCCCAAGTTAGAAGCAGAGCCTAAGGTGTAAATTATCGATAGTCCATATCTCGGAAACTATAAGAGATAATGCAATTTGGCAACCGGCAATGTAATTAGCATGCCGAATATTACTTGGAATGTGAATTGGAAAGAAATCGCCAATAGATAAGACGATTTTACAATTTGGGCCCAAGTTAGAAGCAGAGCCTAAGGTGTAAGTTATCGATAGTCCATATCTCGGAAACTATAAGAGATAATGCAATTTGGCAACCGGCAATTTAATTAACATGCCGAATATTACTTGGAATGTGAATTGGAACGAAATCGCCAATAGATAAGACCATTTTACAATTTGGGCCCAAGTTAGAAGCAGAGCCTAAGGTGTAAATTATCGATAGTCCATATCTCGGAAACTATAAGAGATAATGCAATTTGGCAACCGGCAATGTAATTAGCATGCCGAATATTACTTGGAATGTGAATTGGAACGAAATCGCCAATAGATAAGACGATTTTACAATTTGGGCCCAAGTTAGAAGCAGAGCCTAAGGTGTAAATTACCGATAGTCCATATCTCGGAAACTATAAGAGATAATGCAATTTGGCAACCGGCAATGTAATTAGCATGCCGAATATTCCTTGGAATGTGAATTGGAACGAAATCGCCAATAGATAAGACCATTTTACAATTTGGGCCCAAGTTAGAAGCCGAGCCTAAGGTGTAAATTATCGATAGTCCATATCTCGGAAACTATAAGAGATAATGCAATTTGGCCACCGGCAATGTAACTAGCATGCCGAATACTACTTGGAATGTGAATTGGAACGAAATCGCCAATAGATAAGACCATTTTACAATTTGGGCCCAAGTTAGAAGCAGAGCCTAAGGCGTAAATTATCGATAGTCCATATCTCGGAAACTATAAGAGATAATTCAATTTGGCAACCGGCAATGTAATTAGCATGCCGAATATTACTTGGAATGTGAATTGGAACGAAATCGCCAATAGATAAGACCATTTTACAATTTGGGCCCAAGTTAGAAGCAGAGCCTAAGGTGTAAATTATCGATAGTCCATATCTCGGAAACTATAAGAGATAATGCAATTTGGCAACCGGCAATGTAATTAGCATGCCGAATATTACTTGGAATGTGAATTTGAACGAAATCGCCAATAGATAAGGCCATTTTACAATTTGGGCCCAAGTTAGAAGCAGAGCCTAAGGTGTAAATTATGGATAGTCCATATCTCGGAAACTATAAGAGATAATGCAATTTCGCAACCGGCAATGTAATTAGCATGCCGAATATTACTTGGAGTGTGAATTGGAACGAAATCGCCAATAGATAAGACCATTTTACAATTTGGGCCCAAGTTAGAAGCAGAGCCTAAGGTGTAAATTATCGATAGTCCGTATCTCGGAAACTATAAGAGATAATGCAATTTGGCAACCGGCAATGTAATTAGCATGCCGAATATTACTTGGAATGTGAATTGGAACGAAATCGCCAATAGATAAGACCATATTACAATTTGGGCCCAAGTTAGAAGCAGAGCCTAAGGTGTAAATTATCGATAGTCCATATCTCGGAAACTATAAGAGATAATGCAATTTGGCAACCGGCAATGTAATTAGCATGCTGAATATTACTTGGAATGTGAATTGGAACGAAATCGCCAATAGATAAGACCATTTTACAATTTGGGCCCAAGTTAGAAGCAGAGCCTAAGGTGTAAATTATCGATAGTCCATATCTCGGAAACTATAAGAGATAATGCAGTTTCGCAACCGGCAAAGTAATTAGCATGCCGAATATTACTTGGAATGTGAATTGGGACGAAATCGCCAATAGATAAGACCATTTTACAATTTGGGCCCAAGTTAGAAGCAGAGCCTAAGGTGTAAATTATCGATAGTCCATATCTCGGAAACTATAAGAGATAATGCAATTTGGCAACCGGCAATGTAATTAGCATGCCGAATATTACTTGGAATGTGAATTGGAACGAAATCGCCAATAGATAAGACCATTTTACAATTTGGGCCCAAGTTAGAAGCAGAGCATAAGGTGTAAAATATCGATAGTCCATATCTCGGAAACTATAAGAGATAATGCAATTTGGCAACCGGCAATGTAATTAGCATGCCGAATACCACTTGGAATGTGAATTGGAACGAAATCGCCAATAGATAAGACCATTTTACAATTTGGGCCCAAGTTAGAAGCAGAGCCTAAGGTGTAAATTATCGATAGTCCATATCTCGGAAACTATAAGAGATAATTCAATTTGGCAACCGGCAATGTAATTAGCATGCCGAATATTACTTGGAATGTGAATTGGAACGATATCGCCAATAGATAAGACCATTTTACAATTTGGGCCCAAGTTAGAAGCAGAGCCTAAGGTGTAAATTATCGATAGTCCATATCTCGGAAACTATAAGAGATAATGCAATTTGGCAACCGGCAATGTAATTAGCATGCCGAATATTACTTGGAATGTGAATTGGAACGAAATCGCCAATAGATAAGACGATTTTACAATTTGGGCCCAAGTTAGAAACAGAGCCTAAGGTGTAAATTACCGATAGTCCATATCTCGGAAACTATAAGAGATAATGCAATTTGGCAACCGGCAATGTAATTAGCATGCCGAATATTCCTTGGAATGTGAATTGGAACGAAATCGCCAATAGATAAGACCATTTTACAATTTGGGCCCAAGTTAGAAGCAGAGCCTAAGGTGTAAATTATCGATAGTCCATATCTCGGAAACTATAAGAGATAATGCAATTTGGCAACCGGCAATGTAACTAGCATGCCGAATACTACTTGGAATGTGAATTGGAACGAAATCGCCAATAGATAAGACCATTTTACAATTTGGGCCCAAGTTAGAAGCAGAGCCTAAGGTGTAAATTATCGATAGTCCATATCTCGGAAACTATAAGAGATAATTCAATTTGGCAACCGGCAATGTAATTAGCATGCCGAATATTACTTGGAATGTGAATTGGAACGAAATCGCCAATAGATAAGACCATTTTACAATTTGGGCCCAAGTTAGAAGCAGAGCCTTAGGTGTAAATTATCGATAGTCAATATCTCGGAAACTATAAGAGATAATGCAATTTGGCAACCGGCAATGTAATTAGCATGCCGAATATTACTTGGAATGTGAATTGGAACGAAATCGCCAATAGATAAGACCATTTTACAATTTGGGACCAAGTTAGAAGCAGAGCCTAAGGTGTAAATTATCCATAGTCCATATCTCGGAAACTATAAGAGATAATGCAATTTGGCAACCGGCAATGTAATTAGCATGCCGAATATTACTTGGAATGTGAATTGGAACGAAATCGCCAATAGATAAGACCATTTTACAATTTGGGCCCAAGTTAGAAGCAGAGCCTAAGGTGTAAATTATGGATAGTCCATATCTCGAAAACTTTAAGAGATAATGCAATTTCGCAACCGGCAATGTAATTAGCATGCCGAATATTACTTGGAGTGTGAATTGGAACGAAATCGCCAATAGATAAGACCATTTTACAATTTGGGCCCAAGTTAGAAGCAGAGCCTAAGGTGTAAATTATCGATAGTCCGTATCTCGGAAACTATAAGAGATAATGCAATTTGGCAACCGGCAATGTAATTAGCATGCCGAATATTACTTGGAGTGTGAATTGGAACGAAATCGCCAATAGATAAGACCATTTTACAATTTGGGCCCAAGTTAGAAGCAGAGCCTAAGGTGTAAATTATCGATAGTCCGTATCTCGGAAACTATAAGAGATAATGCAATTTGGCAACCGGCAATGTAATTAGCATGCCGAATATTACTTGGAATGTGAATTGGAACGAAATCGCCAATAGATAAGACCATATTACAATTTGGGCCCAAGTTAGAAGCAGAGCCTAAGGTCTAAATTATCGATAGTCCATATCTCGGAAACTATAAGAGATAATGCAATTTGGCAACCGGCAATGTAATTAGCATGCTGAATATTACTTGGAATGTGAATTGGAACGAAATCGCCAATAGATAAGACCATTTTACAATTTGGGCCCAAGTTAGAAGCAGAGCCTAAGGTGTAAATTATCGATAGTCCATATCTCGGAAACTATAAGAGATAATGCAGTTTCGCAACCGGCAAAGTAATTAGCATGCCGAATATTACTTGGAATGTGAATTGGGACGAAATCGCCAATAGATAAGACCATTTTACAATTTGGGCCCAAGTTAGAAGCAGAGCCTAAGGTGTAAATTATCGATAGTCCATATCTCGGAAACTATAAGAGATAATGCAATTTGGCAACCGGCAATGTAATTAGCATGCCGAATATTACTTGGAATGTGAATTGGAACGAAATCGCCAATAGATAAGACCATTTTACAATTTGGGCCCAAGTTAGAAGCAGAGCATAAGGTGTAAAATATCGATAGTCCATATCTCGGAAACTATAAGAGATAATGCAATTTGGCAACCGGCAATGTAATTAGCATGCCGAATACCACTTGGAATGTGAATTGGAACGAAATCGCCAATAGATAAGACCATTTTACCATTTGGGCCCAAGTTAGAAGCAGAGCCTAAGGTGTAAATTATCGATAGTCCATATCTCGGAAACTATAAGAGATAATGCAATTTGGCAACCGGCAATTTAATTAACATGCCGAATATTACTTGGAATGTGAATTGGAACGAAATCGCCAATAGATAAGACCATTTTACCATTTGGGCCCAAGTTAGAAGCAGAGCCTAAGGTGTAAATTATCGATAGTCCATATCTCGGAAACTATAAGAGATAATTCAATTTGGCAACCGGCAATGTAATTAGCATGCCGAATATTACTTGGAATGTGAATTGGAACGAAATCGCCAATAGATAAGACCATTTTACAATTTGGGCCCAAGTTAGAAGCAGAGCCTAAGGTGTAAATTATCGATAGTCCATATCTCGGAAACTATAAGAGATAATGCAATTTGGCAACCGGCAATGTAATTAGCATGCCGAATATTACTTGGAATGTGAATTGGAAAGAAATCGCCAATAGATAAGACGATTTTACAATTTGGGCCCAAGTTAGAAGCACAGCCTAAGGTGTAAATTATCGATAGTCCATATCTCGGAAACTATAAGAGATAATGCAATTTGGCAACCGGCAATTTAATTAACATGCCGAATATTACTTGGAATGTGAATTGGAACGAAATCGGCAATAGATAAGACCATTTTACAATTTGGGCCCAAGTTAGAAGCAGAGCCTAAGGTGTAAATTAACGATAGTCCATATCTCGGAAACTATAGGAGATAATTCAATTTGGCAACCGGCTATGTAATTAGCATGCCGAATATTACTTGGAATGTGAATTGTAACGAAATCGCCAATAGATAAGACCATTTTACAATTTGGGCCCAAGTTAGAAGCAGAGCCTAAGGTGTAAATAATCGATAGTCCATATCTCGGAAACTATAAGTGATAATGCAATTTGGCAACCGGCAATGTAATTAGCATGCCGAATATTACTTGGAATGTGAATTGGAAAGAAATCGCCAATAGATAAGACGATTTTACAATTTGGGCCCAAGTTAGAAGCAGAGCCTAAGGTGTAAATTATCGATAGTCCATATCTCGGAAACTATAAGAGATAATGCAATTTGGCAACCGGCAATTTAATTAACATGCCGAATATTACTTGGAATGTGAATTGGAACGAAATCGCCAATAGATAAGACCATTTTACAATTTGGGCCCAAGTTAGAAGCAGAGCCTAAGGTGTAAATTATCGATAGTCCATATCTCGGAAACTATAAGAGATAATGCAAGTTGGCAACCGGCAATGTAATTAGCATGCCGAATATTACTTGGAATGTGAATTGGAACGAAATCGCCAATAGATAAGACGATTTTACAATTTGGGCCCAATTTAGAAGCAGAGCCTAAGGTGTAAATTACCGATAGTCCATATCTCGGAAACTATAAGAGATAATGCAATTTGGCAACCGGCAATGTAATTAGCATGCCGAATATTCCTTGGAATGTGAATTGGAACGAAATCGCCAATAGATAAGACCATTTTACAATTTGGGCCCAAGTTAGAAGCAGAGCCTAAGGTGTAAATTATCGATAGTCCATATCTCGGAAACTATAAGAGATAATGCAATTTGGCAACCGGCAATGTAATTAGCATGCCGAATATTACTTGGAATGTGAATTGGAATGAAATCGCCAATAGATAAGACCATTTTACAATTTGGGCCCAAGTTAGAAGCAGAGCCTAAGGTGTAAATTATCCATAGTCCATATCTCGGAAACTATAAGAGATAATGCAATTTGGCAACCGGCAATGTAATTAGCATGCCGAATATTACTTGGAATGTGAATTGGAATGAAATCGCCAATAGATAAGACCATTTTACAATTTGGGCCCAAGTTAGAAGCAGAGCCTAAGGTGTAAATTATCGATAGTCCATACACATTCCAAGTAATATTCGGCATGCTAATTACATTGCCGGTTGCCAAATTGCATTATCTCTTATAGTTTCCGAGATATGGACTATCGATAATTTACACCTTAGGCTCTGCTTCTAACTTGGGCCCAAATTGTAAAATGGTCTTATCTATTGGCGATTTCGTTCCAATTCACATTCCAAGGAATATTCGGCATGCTAATTACATTGCCGGTTGCCAAATTGCATTATCTCTTATAGTTTCCGAGATATGGACTATCGATAATTTACACCTTAGGCTCTGCTTCTAACTTGGGCCCAAATTGTAAAATCGTCTTATCTATTGGCGATTTCTTTCCAATTCACATTCCAAGTAATATTCGGCATGCTAATTACATTGCCGGTTGCCAAATTGCATTATCACTTATAGTTTCCGAGATATGGACTATCGATTATTTACACCTTAGGCTCTGCTTCTAACTTGGGCCCAAATTGTAAAATGGTCTTATCTATTGGCGATTTCGTTACAATTCACATTCCAAGTAATATTCGGCATGCTAATTACATAGCCGGTTGCCAAATTGAATTATCTCCTATAGTTTCCGAGATATGGACTATCGTTAATTTACACCTTAGGCTCTGCTTCTAACTTGGGCCCAAATTGTAAAATGGTCTTATCTATTGCCGATTTCGTTCCAATTCACATTCCAAGTAATATTCGGCATGTTAATTAAATTGCCGGTTGCCAAATTGCATTATCTCTTATAGTTTCCGAGATATGGACTATCGATAATTTACACCTTAGGCTGTGCTTCTAACTTGGGCCCAAATTGTAAAATGGTCTTATCTATTGGCGATTTCGTTCCAATTCACATTCCAAGTAATATTCGGCATGTTAATTAAATTGCCGGTTGCCAAATTGCATTATCTCTTATAGTTTCCGAGATATGGACTATCGATAATTTACACCTTAGGCTCTGCTTCTAACTTGGGCCCAAATTGTAAAATCGTCTTATCTATTGGCGATTTCTTTCCAATTCACATTCCAAGTAATATTCGGCATGCTAATTACATTGCCGGTTGCCAAATTGCATTATCACTTATAGTTTCCGAGATATGGACTATCGATTATTTACACCTTAGGCTCTGCTTCTAACTTGGGCCCAAATTGTAAAATGGTCTTATCTATTGGCGATTTCGTTACAATTCACATTCCAAGTAATATTCGGCATGCTAATTACATAGCCGGTTGCCAAATTGAATTATCTCCTATAGTTTCCGAGATATGGACTATCGTTAATTTACACCTTAGGCTCTGCTTCTAACTTGGGCCCAAATTGTAAAATGGTCTTATCTATTGCCGATTTCGTTCCAATTCACATTCCAAGTAATATTCGGCATGTTAATTAAATTGCCGGTTGCCAAATTGCATTATCTCTTATAGTTTCCGAGATATGGACTATCGATAATTTACACCTTAGGCTGTGCTTCTAACTTGGGCCCAAATTGTAAAATCGTCTTATCTATTGGCGATTTCTTTCCAATTCACATTCCAAGTAATATTCGGCATGCTAATTACATTGCCGGTTGCCAAATTGCATTATCTCTTATAGTTTCCGAGATATGGACTATCGATAATTTACACCTTAGGCTCTGCTTCTAACTTGGGCCCAAATTGTAAAATGGTCTTATCTATTGGCGATTTCGTTCCAATTCACATTGCAAGTAATATTCGGCATGCTAATTACATTGCCGGTTGCCAAATTGAATTATCTCTTATAGTTTCCGAGATATGGACTATCGATAATTTACACCTTAGGCTCTGCTTCTAACTTGGGCCCAAATGGTAAAATGGTCTTATCTATTGGCGATTTCGTTCCAATTCACATTCCAAGTAATATTCGGCATGTTAATTAAATTGCCGGTTGCCAAATTGCATTATCTCTTATAGTTTCCGAGATATGGACTATCGATAATTTACACCTTAGGCTCTGCTTCTAACTTGGGCCCAAATGGTAAAATGGTCTTATCTATTGGCGATTTCGTTCCAATTCACATTCCAAGTGGTATTCGGCATGCTAATTACATTGCCGGTTGCCAAATTGCATTATCTCTTATAGTTTCCGAGATATGGACTATCGATATTTTACACCTTATGCTCTGCTTCTAACTTGGGCCCAAATTGTAAAATGGTCTTATCTATTGGCGATTTCGTTCCAAATCACATTCCAAGTAATATTCGGCATGCTAATTACATTGCCGGTTGCCAAATTGCATTATCTCTTATAGTTTCCGAGATATGGACTATCGATAATTTACACCTTAGGCTCTGCTTCTAACTTGGGCCCAAATGGTAAAATGGTCTTATCTATTGGCGATTTCGTTCCAATTCACATTCCAAGTGGTATTCGGCATGCTAATTACATTGCCGGTTGCCAAATTGCATTATCTCTTATAGTTTCCGAGATATGGACTATCGATATTTTACACCTTATGCTCTGCTTCTAACTTGGGCCCAAATTGTAAAATGGTCTTATCTATTGGCGATTTCGTTCCAATTCACACTCCAAGTAATATTCGGCATGCTAATTACATTGCCGGTTGCGAAATTGCATTATCTCTTAAAGTTTTCGAGATATGGACTATCCATAATTTACACCTTAGGCTCTGCTTCTAACTTGGGCCCAAATTGTAAAATGGTCTTATCTATTGACGATTTCGTTCCAATTCACATTCCAAGTAATATTCGGCATGCTAATTACATTGCCGGTTGCCAAATTGCATTATCTCTTATAGTTTCCGAGATATGGACTATGGATAATTTACACCTTAGGCTCTGCTTCTAACATGGTCCCAAATTGTAAAATGGTCTTATCTATTGGCGATTTCGTTCCAATTCACATTCCAAGTAATATTCGGCATGCTAATTACATTGCCGGTTGCCAAATTGCATTATCTCTTATAGTTTCCGAGATATTGACTATCGATAATTTACACCTAAGGCTCTGCTTCTAACTTGGGCCCAAATTGTAAAATGGTCTTATCTATTGGCGATTTCGTTCCAATTCACATTCCAAGTAATATTCGGCATGCTATTTACATTGCCGGTTGCCAAATTGAATTATCTCTTATAGTTTCCGAGATATGGACTATCGATAATTTACACCTTAGGCTCTGCTTCTAACTTGGGCCCAAATTGTAAAATGGTCTTATCTATTGGCGATTTCGTTCCAATTCACATTCCAAGTAGTATTCGGCATGCTAGTTACATTGCCGGTTGCCAAATTGCATTATCTCTTATAGTTTCCGAGATATGGACTATCGATAATTTACACCTTAGGCTCTGCTTCTAACTTGGGCCCAAATTGTAAAATGGTCTTATCTATTGGCGATTTCGTTCCAATTCACATTCCAAGGAATATTCGGCATGCTAATTACATTGCCGGTTGCCAAATTGCATTATCTCTTATAGTTTCCGAGATATGGACTATCGGTAATTTACACCTTAGGCTCTGCTTCTAACTTGGGCCCAAATTGTAAAATCGTCTTATCTATTGGCGATTTCGTTCCAATTCACATTCCAAGTAATATTCGGCATGCTAATTACATTGCCGGTTGCCAAATTGCATTATCTCTTATAGTTTCCGAGATATGGACTATCGATAATTTACACCTTAGGCTCTGCTTCTAACTTGGGCCCAAATTGTAAAATGGTCTTATCTATTGGCGATATCGTTCCAATTCACATTCCAAGTAATATTCGGCATGCTAATTACATTGCCGGTTGCCAAATTGAATTATCTCTTATAGTTTCCGAGATATGGACTATCGATAATTTACACCTTAGGCTCTGCTTCTAACTTGGGCCCAAATTGTAAAATGGTCTTATCTATTGGCGATTTCGTTCCAATTCACATTCCAAGTGGTATTCGGCATGCTAATTACATTGCCGGTTGCCAAATTGCATTATCTCTTATAGTTTCCGAGATATGGACTATCGATATTTTACACCTTATGCTCTGCTTCTAACTTGGGCCCAAATTGTAAAATGGTCTTATCTATTGGCGATTTCGTTCCAATTCACATTCCAAGTAATATTCGGCATGCTAATTACATTGCCGGTTGCCAAATTGCATTATCTCTTATAGTTTCCGAGATATGGACTATCGATAATTTACACCTTAGGCTCTGCTTCTAACTTGGGCCCAAATTGTAAAATGGTCTTATCTATTGGCGATTTCGTCCCAATTCACATTCCAAGTAATATTCGGCATGCTAATTACTTTGCCGGTTGCGAAACTGCATTATCTCTTATAGTTTCCGAGATATGGACTATCGATAATTTACACCTTAGGCTCTGCTTCTAACTTGGGCCCAAATTGTAAAATGGTCTTATCTATTGGCGATTTCGTTCCAATTCACATTCCAAGTAATATTCAGCATGCTAATTACATTGCCGGTTGCCAAATTGCATTATTTCTTATAGTTTCCGAGATATGGACTATCGATAATTTACACCTTAGGCTCTGCTTCTAACTTGGGCCCAAATTGTAATATGGTCTTATCTATTGGCGATTTCGTTCCAATTCACATTCCAAGTAATATTCGGCATGCTAATTACATTGCCGGTTGCCAAATTGCATTATCTCTTATAGTTTCCGAGATACGGACTATCGATAATTTACACCTTAGGCTCTGCTTCTAACTTGGGCCCAAATTGTAAAATGGTCTTATCTATTGGCGATTTCGTTCCAATTCACACTCCAAGTAATATTCGGCATGCTAATTACATTGCCGGTTGCGAAATTGCATTATCTCTTATAGTTTCCGAGATATGGACTATCCATAATTTACACCTTAGGCTCTGCTTCTAACTTGGGCCCAAATTGTAAAATGGCCTTATCTATTGGCGATTTCGTTCAAATTCACATTCCAAGTAATATTCGGCATGCTAATTACATTGCCGGTTGCCAAATTGCATTATCTCTTATAGTTTCCGAGATATGGACTATCGATAATTTACACCTTAGGCTCTGCTTCTAACTTGGGCCCAAATTGTAAAATGGTCTTATCTATTGGCGATTTCGTTCCAATTCACATTCCAAGTAATATTCGGCATGCTAATTACATTGCCGGTTGCCAAATTGAATTATCTCTTATAGTTTCCGAGATATGGACTATCGATAATTTACGCCTTAGGCTCTGCTTCTAACTTGGGCCCAAATTGTAAAATGGTCTTATCTATTGGCGATTTCGTTCCAATTCACATTCCAAGTAGTATTCGGCATGCTAGTTACATTGCCGGTGGCCAAATTGCATTATCTCTTATAGTTTCCGAGATATGGACTATCGATAATTTACACCTTAGGCTCGGCTTCTAACTTGGGCCCAAATTGTAAAATGGTCTTATCTATTGGCGATTTCGTTCCAATTCACATTCCAAGGAATATTCGGCATGCTAATTACATTGCCGGTTGCCAAATTGCATTATCTCTTATAGTTTCCGAGATATGGACTATCGGTAATTTACACCTTAGGCTCTGCTTCTAACTTGGGCCCAAATTGTAAAATCGTCTTATCTATTGGCGATTTCGTTCCAATTCACATTCCAAGTAATATTCGGCATGCTAATTACATTGCCGGTTGCCAAATTGCATTATCTCTTATAGTTTCCGAGATATGGACTATCGATAATTTACACCTTAGGCTCTGCTTCTAACTTGGGCCCAAATTGTAAAATGGTCTTATCTATTGGCGATTTCGTTCCAATTCACATTCCAAGTAATATTCGGCATGTTAATTAAATTGCCGGTTGCCAAATTGCATTATCTCTTATAGTTTCCGAGATATGGACTATCGATAACTTACACCTTAGGCTCTGCTTCTAACTTGGGCCCAAATTGTAAAATCGTCTTATCTATTGGCGATTTCTTTCCAATTCACATTCCAAGTAATATTCGGCATGCTAATTACATTGCCGGTTGCCAAATTGCATTATCTCTTATAGTTTCCGAGATATGGACTATCGATAATTTACACCTTAGGCTCTGCTTCTAACTTGGGCCCAAATTGTAAAATGGTCTTATCTATAGGCGATTTCGTTCCAATTCACATTCCAAGTAATATTCGGCATGCTAATTACATTGCCGGTTGCCAAATTGAATTATCTCTTATAGTTTCCGAGATATGGACTATCGATAATTTACACCTTAGGCTCTGCTTCTAACTTGGGCCCAAATTGTAAAATGGTCTTATCTATTGGCGATTTCGTTCCAATTCACATTCCAAGTGGTATTCGGCATGCTAATTACATTGCCGGTTGCCAAATTGCATTATCTCTTATAGTTTCCGAGATATGGACTATCGATAAATTACACCTTAGGCTCTGCTTCTAACTTGGGCCCAAATTGTAAAATGGTCTTATCTATTGGCGATTTCGTTCCAATTCACATTCCAAGTAATATTCGGCATGCTAATTACATTGCCGGTTAACAAATTGCATTATCTCTTATAGTTTCCGAGATATGGACTATCGATAATTTACACCTTAGGCTCTGCTTCTAACTTGGGCCCAAATTGTAAAATGGTCTTATCTATTGGCGATTTCGTCCCAATTCACATTCCAAGTAATATTCGGCATGCTAATTACCTTGCCGGTTGCGAAACTGCATTATCTCTTATAGTTTCCGAGATATGGACTATCGATAATTTACACCTTAGGCTCTGCTTCTAACTTGGGCCCAAATTGTAAAATGGTCTTATCTATTGGCGATTTCGTTCCAATTCACATTCCAAGTAATATTCGGCATGCTAATTACATTGCCGGTTGCCAAATTGCATTATCTCTTATAGTTTCCGAGATATGGACTGTCGATAATTTACACCTTAGGCTCTGCTTCTAACTTGGGCCCAAATTGTAATATGGTCTTATCTATTGGCGATTTCGTTCCAATTCACATTCCAAGTAATATTCGGCATGCTAATTACATTGCCGGTTGCCAAATTGCATTATCTCTTATAGTTTCCGAGATACGGACTATCATTAATTTACACCTTAGGCTCTGCTTCTAACTTGGGCCCAAATTGTAAAATGGTCTTATCTATTGGCGATTTCGTTCCAATTCACACTCCAAGTAATATTCGGCATGCTAATTACATTGCCGGTTGCGAAATTGCATTATCTCTTATAGTTTCCGAGATATGGACTATCCATAATTTACACCTTAGGCTCTGCTTCTAACTTGGGCCCAAATTGTAAAATGGTCTTATCTATTGGCGATTTCGTTCCAATTCACATTCCAAGTAATATTCGGCATGCTAATTACATTGCCGGTTGCCAAATTGCATTATCTCTTATAGTTTCCGAGATATGGACTATCGATAATTTACACCTTAGGCTCTGCTTCTAACTTGGGCCCAAATTGTAAAATGGTCTTATCTATTGGCGATTTCGTTCCAATTCACATTCCAAGTAATATTCGGCATGCTAATTACATTGCCGGTTGCCAAATTGAATTATCTCTTATAGTTTCCGAGATATGGACTATCGATAATTTACACCTTAGGCTCTGCTTCTAACTTGGGCCCAAATTGTAAAATGGTCTTCTCTATTGGCGATTTCTTTCCAATTCACATTCCAAGTAATATTCGGCATGCTAATTACATTGCCGGTTCCCAAATTGCATTATCTCTTATAGTTTCCGAGATATGGACTATCGATTATTTTTAACCTTAGGCTCTGCTTCTAACTTGGGCCCAAACTGTAAAATGGTCTTATCTATTGGCGATTTCGTTCCAATTCACATTCCAAGTAGTATTCGGCATGCTAATTACATTGCCGGTTGCCAAATTGCATTATCTCTTATAGTTTCCGAGATATGGACTATCGATAATTTACACCTTAGGCTCTGCTTCTAACTTGGGCCCAAATTGTAAAATGGTCTTATCTATTGGCGATTTCGTCCCAATTCACATTCCAAGTAATATTCGGCATGCTAATTACATTGCCAGTTGCCAAATTGCATTATCTCTTATAGTTTCCGAGATATGGACTATGGATAATTTACACCTTAGGCTCTGCTTCTAACTTGGGCCCAAATTGTAAAATGGTCTTATCTATTGGCGATTTCATTCCAATTCACATTCCAAGTAATATTCGGCATGCTAATTACATTGCCGGTTGCCAAATTGCATTATCTCTTATAGTTTCCGAGATATGGACTATCGATAATTTACACCTTAGGCTCTGCTTCTAACTTGGGCCCAAATTGTAAAATGGTCTTATCTATTGGCGAATTCGTTCCAATTCACATTCCAAGGAATATTCGTCATGCTAATTACATTGCCGGTTGCCAAATTGCATTATCTCTTATAGTTTCCGAGATATGGACTATCGGTAATTTACACCTTAGGCTCTGCTTCTAACTCTGGCCCAAATTGTAAAATCGTCTTATCTATTGGCGATTTCGTTCCAATTCACATTCCAAGTAATATTCGGCATGCTAATTACATTGCCGGTTGCCAAATTGCATTATCTCTTATAGTTTCCGAGATATGGACTATCGATAATTTACACCTTAGGCTCTGCTTCTAACTTGGGCCCAAATTGTAAAATGGTCTTATCTATTGGCGATTTCGTTCCAATTCACATTCCAAGTAATATTCGGCATGTTAATTAAATTGCCGGTTGCCAAATTGCATTATCTCTTATAGTTTCCGAGATATGGACTATCGATAATTTACACCTTAGGCTCTGCTTCTAACTTGGGCCCAAATTGTAAAATCGTCTTATCTATTGGCGATTTCTTTCCAATTCACATTCCAAGTAATATTCGGCATGCTAATTACATTGCCGGTTGCCAAATTGCATTATCTCTTATAGTTTCCGAGATATGGACTATCGATTATTTACACCTTAGGCTCTGCTTCTAACTTGGGCCCAAATTGTAAAATGGTCTTATCTATTGGCGATTTCGTTACAATTCACATTCCAAGTAATATTCGGCATGCTAATTACATAGCCGGTTGCCAAATTGAATTATCTCCTATAGTTTCCGAGATATGGACTATCGTTAATTTACACCTTAGGCTCTGCTTCTAACTTGGGCCCAAATTGTAAAATGGTCTTATCTATTGCCGATTTCGTTCCAATTCACATTCCAAGTAATATTCGGCATGCTAATTACATTGCCGGTTGCCAAATTGCATTATCTCTTATAGTTTCCGAGATATGGACTATCGATAATTTACACCTTAGGCTCTGCTTCTAACTTGGGCCCAAATTGTAAAATGGTCATCTCTATTGGCGATTTCGTTCCAATTCACATTCCAAGTAATATTCGGCATTCTAATTACATTGCCGGTTCCCAAATTGCATTATCTCTTATAGTTTCCGAGATATGGACTATCGATTATTTTTAACCTTAGGCTCTGCTTCTAACTTGGGCCCAAACTGTAAAATGGTCTTATCTATTGGCGATTTCGTTCCAATTCACATTCCAAGTAGTATTCGGCATGCTAATTACATTGCCGGTTGCCAAATTGCATTATCTCTTATAGTTTCCGAGATATGGGCTATCGATAATTTACACCTTAGGCTCTGCTTCTAACTTGGGCCCAAATTGTAAAATGGTCTTATCTATTGGCGATTTCGTCCCAATTCACATTCCAAGTAATAGTCGGCATGCTAATTACATTGCCAGTTGCCAAATTGCATTATCTCTTATAGTTTCCGAGATATGGACTATGGATAATTTACACCTTAGGCTCTGCTTCTAACTTGGGCCCAAATTGTAAAATGGTCTTATCTATTGGCGATTTCATTCCAATTCACATTCCAAGTAATATTCGGCATGCTAATTACATTGCCGGTTGCCAAATTGCATTATCTCTTATAGTTTCCGAGATATCGACTATCGATAATTTACACCTTAGGCTCTGCTTCTAACTTGGGCCCAAATTGTAAAATGGTCTTATCTATTGGCGATTTCGTTCCAATTCACATTCCAAGGAATATTCGGCATGCTAATTACATTGCCGGTTGCCAAATTGCATTATCTCTTATAGTTTCCGAGATATGGACTATCGATAATTTACACCTTAGGCTCTGCTTCTAACTTGGGCCCAAATTGTAAAACCGTCTTATCTATTGGCGATTTCGTTCCAATTCACATTCCAAGTAATATTCGGCATGCTAATTACATTGCCGGTTGCCAAATTGCATTATCTCTTATAGTTTCCGAGATATGGACTATCGATAATTTACACCTTAGGCTCTGCTTCTAACTTGGGCCCAAATTGTAAAATGGTCTTATCTATTGGCGATTTCATTCCAATTCACATTCCAAGTAGTATTCGGCATGCTAATTACATTGCCGGTTGCCAAATTGCATTATCTCTTATAGTTTCCGAGATATGGGCTATCGATAATTTACACCTTAGGCTCTGCTTCTAACTTGGGCCCAAATTGTAAAATGGTCTTATCTATTGGCGATTTCGTCCCAATTCACATTCCAAGTAATAGTCGGCATGCTAATTACATTGCCAGTTGCCAAATTGCATTATCTCTTATAGTTTCCGAGATATGGACTATGGATAATTTACACCTTAGGCTCTGCTTCTAACTTGGGCCCAAATTGTAAAATGGTCTTATCTATTGGCGATTTCATTCCAATTCACATTCCAAGTAATATTCGGCATGCTAATTACATTGCCGGTTGCCAAATTGCATTATCTCTTATAGTTTCCGAGATATCGACTATCGATAATTTACACCTTAGGCTCTGCTTCTAACTTGGGCCCAAATTGTAAAATGGTCTTATCTATTGGCGATTTCGTTCCAATTCACATTCCAAGGAATATTCGGCATGCTAATTACATTGCCGGTTGCCAAATTGCATTATCTCTTATAGTTTCCGAGATATGGACTATCGGTAATTTACACCTTAGGCTCTGCTTCTAACTTGGGCCCAAATTGTAAAATCGTCTTATCTATTGGCGATTTCGTTCCAATTCACATTCCAAGTAATATTCGGCATGCTAATTACATTGCCGGTTGCCAAATTGCATTATCTCTTATAGTTTCCGAGATATGGACTATCGATAATTTACACCTTAGGCTCTGCTTCTAACTTGGGCCCAAATTGTAAAATGGTCTTATCTATTGGCGATTTCATTCCAATTCACATTCCAAGTAATATTCGGCATGTTAATTAAATTGCCGGTTGCCAAATTGCATTATCTCTTATAGTTTCCGAGATATGGACTATCGATAATTTACACCTTAGGCTCTGCTTCTAACTTGGGCCCAAATTGTAAAATCGTCTTATCTATTGGCGATTTCTTTCCAATTCACATTCCAAGTAATATTCGGCATGCTAATTACATTGCCGGTTGCCAAATTGCATTATCTCTTATAGTTTCCGAGATATGGACTATCGATAATTTACACCTTAGGCTCTGCTTCTAACTTGGGCCCAAATTGTAAAATGGTCTTATCTATTGGCGATTTCGTCCCAATTCACATTCCAAGTAATATTCGGCATGCTAATTACATTGCCAGTTGCCAAATTGCATTATCTCTTATAGTTTCCGAGATATGGACTATGGATAATTTACACCTTAGGCTCTGCTTCTAACTTGGGCCCAAATTGTAAAATGGTCTTATCTATTGGCGATTTCATTCCAATTCACATTCCAAGTAATATTCGGCATGCTAATTACATTGCCGGTTGCCAAATTGCATTATCTCTTATAGTTTCCGAGATATCGACTATCGATAATTTACACCTTAGGCTCTGCTTCTAACTTGGGCCCAAATTGTAAAATGGTCTTATCTATTGGCGATTTCGTTCCAATTCACATTCCAAGGAATATTCGGCATGCTAATTACATTGCCGGTTGCCAAATTGCATTATCTCTTATAGTTTCCGAGATATGGACTATCGGTAATTTACACCTTAGGCTCTGCTTCTAACTTGGGCCCAAATTGTAAAATCGTCTTATCTATTGGCGATTTCGTTCCAATTCACATTCCAAGTAATATTCGGCATGCTAATTACATTGCCGGTTGCCAAATTGCATTATCTCTTATAGTTTCCGAGATATGGACTATCGATAATTTACACCTTAGGCTCTGCTTCTAACTTGGGCCCAAATTGTAAAATGGTCTTATCTATTGGCGATTTCATTCCAATTCACATTCCAAGTAGTATTCGGCATGCTAATTACATTGCCGGTTGCCAAATTGCATTATCTCTTATAGTTTCCGAGATATGGGCTATCGATAATTTACACCTTAGGCTCTGCTTCTAACTTGGGCCCAAATTGTAAAATGGTCTTATCTATTGGCGATTTCGTCCCAATTCACATTCCAAGTAATAGTCGGCATGCTAATTACATTGCCAGTTGCCAAATTGCATTATCTCTTATAGTTTCCGAGATATGGACTATGGATAATTTACACCTTAGGCTCTGCTTCTAACTTGGGCCCAAATTGTAAAATGGTCTTATCTATTGGCGATTTCATTCCAATTCACATTCCAAGTAATATTCGGCATGCTAATTACATTGCCGGTTGCCAAATTGCATTATCTCTTATAGTTTCCGAGATATCGACTATCGATAATTTACACCTTAGGCTCTGCTTCTAACTTGGGCCCAAATTGTAAAATGGTCTTATCTATTGGCGATTTCGTTCCAATTCACATTCCAAGGAATATTCGGCATGCTAATTACATTGCCGGTTGCCAAATTGCATTATCTCTTATAGTTTCCGAGTTATGGACTATCGGTAATTTACACCTTAGGCTCTGCTTCTAACTTGGGCCCAAATTGTAAAATCGTCTTATCTATTGGCGATTTCGTTCCAATTCACATTCCAAGTAATATTCGGCATGCTAATTACATTGCCGGTTGCCAAATTGCATTATCTCTTATAGTTTCCGAGATATGGACTATCGATAATTTACACCTTAGGCTCTGCTTCTAACTTGGGCCCAAATTGTAAAATGGTCTTATCTATTGGCGATTTCATTCCAATTCACATTCCAAGTAATATTCGGCATGTTAATTAAATTGCCGGTTGCCAAATTGCATTATCTCTTATAGTTTCCGAGATATGGACTATCGATAATTTACACCTTAGGCTCTGCTTCTAACTTGGGCCCAAATTGTAAAATCGTCTTATCTATTGGCGATTTCTTTCCAATTCACATTCCAAGTAATATTCGGCATGCTAATTACATTGCCGGTTGCCAAATTGCATTATCTCTTATAGTTTCCGAGATATGGACTATCGATAATTTACACCTTAGGCTCTGCTTCTAACTTGGGCCCAAATTGTAAAATGGTCTTATCTATTGGCGATTTCGTCCCAATTCACATTCCAAGTAATATTCGGCATGCTAATTACATTGCCAGTTGCCAAATTGCATTATCTCTTATAGTTTCCGAGATATGGACTATGGATAATTTACACCTTAGGCTCTGCTTCTAACTTGGGCCCAAATTGTAAAATGGTCTTATCTATTGGCGATTTCATTCCAATTCACATTCCAAGTAATATTCGGCATGCTAATTACATTGCCGGTTGCCAAATTGCATTATCTCTTATAGTTTCCGAGATATCGACTATCGATAATTTACACCTTAGGCTCTGCTTCTAACTTGGGCCCAAATTGTAAAATGGTCTTATCTATTGGCGATTTCGTTCCAATTCACATTCCAAGGAATATTCGGCATGCTAATTACATTGCCGGTTGCCAAATTGCATTATCTCTTATAGTTTCCGAGATATGGACTATCGGTAATTTACACCTTAGGCTCTGCTTCTAACTTGGGCCCAAATTGTAAAATCGTCTTATCTATTGGCGATTTCGTTCCAATTCACATTCCAAGTAATATTCGGCATGCTAATTACATTGCCGGTTGCCAAATTGCATTATCACTTATAGTTTCCGAGATATGGACTATCGGTAATTTACACCTTAGGCTCTGCTTCTAACTTGGGCCCAAATTGTAAAATCGTCTTATCTATTGGCGATTTCGTTCCAATTCACATTCCAAGTAATATTCGGCATGCTAATTACATTGCCGGTTGCCAAATTGCATTATCTCTGATAGTTTCCGAGATATGGACTATCGATAATTTACACCTTTGGCTCTGCTTCTAACTTGGGCCCAAATTGTAAAATGGTCTTATCTATTGGCGATTTCATTCCAATTCACATTCCAAGTAATATTCGGCATGCTAATTACATTGCCGGTTGCAAAATTGCATTATCTCTTATAGTTTCCGAGATATGGACTATCGATAATTTACACCTTAGGCTCTGCTTCTAACTTGGGCCCAAATTGTAAAATGGTCTTATCTATTGGCGATTTCGTTCCAATTCACATTCCAAGTAATATTCGGCATGCTAGTTACATTGCCGGTTGCCAAATTGCATTATCTCTTATAGTTTCCGAGATATGGACTATCGGTAATTTACACCTTAGGCTCTGCTTCTAACTTGGGCCCAAATTGTAAAATCGTCTTATCTATTGGCGATTTCGTTCCAATTCACATTCCAAGTAATATTCGGCATGCTAATTACATTGCCGGTTGCCAAATTGCATTATCTCTTATAGTTTCCGAGATATGGACTATCGATAATTTACACCTTAGGCTCTGCTTCTAACTTGGGCCCAAATTGTAAAATGGTTTTATCTATTGGCGATTTCGTTCCAATTCACATTCCAAGTAGTATTCGGCATGCTAGTTACATTGCCGGTGGCCAAATTGCATTATCTCTTATAGTTTCCGAGATATGGACTATCGATAATTTACACCTTAGGCTCGGCTTCTAACTTGGGCCCAAATTGTAAAATGGTCTTATCTATTGGCGATTTCGTTCCAATTCACATTCCAAGGAATATTCGGCATGCTAATTACATTGCCGGTTGCCAAATTGCATTATCTCTTATAGTTTCCGAGATATGGACTATCGGTAATTTACACCTTAGGCTCTGCTTCTAACTTGGGCCCAAATTGTAAAATCGTCTTATCTATTGGCGATTTCGTTCCAATTCACATTCCAAGTAATATTCGGCATGCTAATTACATTGCCGGTTGCCAAATTGCATTATCTCTTATAGTTTCCGAGATATGGACTATCGATAATTTACACCTTAGGCTCTGCTTCTAACTTGGGCCCAAATTGTAAAATGGTCTTATCTATTGGCGATTTCGTTCCAATTCACATTCCAAGTAATATTCGGCATGTTAATTAAATTGCCGGTTGCCAAATTGCATTATCTCTTATAGTTTCCGAGATATGGACTATCGATAACTTACACCTTAGGCTCTGCTTCTAACTTGGGCCCAAATTGTAAAATCGTCTTATCTATTGGCGATTTCTTTCCAATTCACATTCCAAGTAATATTCGGCATGCTAATTACATTGCCGGTTGCCAAATTGCATTATCTCTTATAGCTTCCGAGATATGGACTATCGATAATTTACACCTTAGGCTCTGCTTCTAACTTGGGCCCAAATTGTAAAATGGTCTTATCTATAGGCGATTTCGTTCCAATTCACATTCCAAGTAATATTCGGCATGCTAATTACATTGCCGGTTGCCAAATTGAATTATCTCTTATAGTTTCCGAGATATGGACTATCGATAATTTACACCTTAGGCTCTGCTTCTAACTTGGGCCCAAATTGTAAAATGGTCTTATCTATTGGCGATTTCGTTCCAATTCACATTCCAAGTGGTATTCGGCATGCTAATTACATTGCCGGTTGCCAAATTGCATTATCTCTTATAGTTTCCGAGATATGGACTATCGATAAATTACACCTTAGGCTCTGCTTCTAACTTGGGCCCAAATTGTAAAATGGTCTTATCTATTGGCGATTTCGTTCCAATTCACATTCCAAGTAATATTCGGCATGCTAATTACATTGCCGGTTAACAAATTGCATTATCTCTTATAGTTTCCGAGATATGGACTATCGATAATTTACACCTTAGGCTCTGCTTCTAACTTGGGCCCAAATTGTAAAATGGTCTTATCTATTGGCGATTTCGTCCCAATTCACATTCCAAGTAATATTCGGCATGCTAATTACTTTGCCGGTTGCGAAACTGCATTATCTCTTATAGTTTCCGAGATATGGACTATCGATAATTTACACCTTAGGCTCTGCTTCTAACTTGGGCCCAAATTGTAAAATGGTCTTATCTATTGGCGATTTCGTTCCAATTCACACTCCAAGTAATATTCGGCATGCTAATTACATTGCCGGTTGCGAAATTGCATTATCTCTTATAGTTTCCGAGATATGGACTATCCATAATTTACACCTTAGGCTCTGCTTCTAACTTGGGCCCAAATTGTAAAATGGTCTTATCTATTGGCGATTTCGTTCCAATTCACATTCCAAGTAATATTCGGCATGCTAATTACATTGCCGGTTGCCAAATTGCATTATCTCTTATAGTTTCCGAGATATGGACTATCGATAATTTACACCTTAGGCTCTGCTTCTAACTTGGGCCCAAATTGTAAAATGGTCTTATCTATTGGCGATTTCGTTCCAATTCACATTCCAAGTAATATTCGGCATGCTAATTACATTGCCGGTTGCCAAATTGAATTATCTCTTATAGTTTCCGAGATATGGACTATCGATAATTTACACCTTAGGCTCTGCTTCTAACTTGGGCCCAAATTGTAAAATGGTCTTCTCTATTTGCGATTTCGTTCCAATTCACATTCCAAGTAATATTCGGCATGCTAATTACATTGCCGGTTCCCAAATTGCATTATCTCTTATAGTTTCCGAGATATGGACTATCGATTATTTTTAACCTTAGGCTCTGCTTCTAACTTGGGCCCAAACTGTAAAATGGTCTTATCTATTGGCGATTTCGTTCCAATTCACATTCCAAGTAGTATTCGGCATGCTAATTACATTGCCGGTTGCCAAATTGCATTATCTCTTATAGTTTCCGAGATATGGACTATCGATAATTTACACCTTAGGCTCTGCTTCTAACTTGAGCCCAAATTGTAAAATGGTCTTATCTATTGGCGATTTCGTCCCAATTCACATTCCAAGTAATATTCGGCATGCTAATTACATTGCCAGTTGCCAAATTGCATTATCTCTTATAGTTTCCGAGATATGGACTATGGATAATTTACACCTTAGGCTCTGCTTCTAACTTGGGCCCAAATTGTAAAATGGTCTTATCTATTGGCGATTTCATTCCAATTCACATTCCAAGTAATATTCGGCATGCTAATTACATTGCCGGTTGCCAAATTGCATTATCTCTTATAGTTTCCGAGATATGGACTATCGATAATTTACACCTTAGGCTCTGCTTCTAACTTGGGCCCAAATTGTAAAATGGTCTTATCTATTGGCGATTTCGTTCCAATTCACATTCCAAGGTTCGTCCATCGATCGATGGACGAACCTAATTACATTGCCGGTTGCCAAATTGCATTATCTCTTATAGTTTCCGAGATATGGACTATCGGTAATTTACACCTTAGGCTCTGCTTCTAACTCTGGCCCAAATTGTAAAATCGTCTTATCTATTGGCGATTTCGTTCCAATTCACATTCCAAGTAATATTCGGCATGCTAATTACATTGCCGGTTGCCAAATTGCATTATCTCTTATAGTTTCCGAGATATGGACTATCGATAATTTACACCTTAGGCTCTGCTTCTAACTTGGGCCCAAATTGTAAAATGGTCTTATCTATTGGCGATTTCGTTCCAATTCACATTCCAAGTAATATTCGGCATGTTAATTAAATTGCCGGTTGCCAAATTGCATTATCTCTTATAGTTTCCGAGATATGGACTATCGATAATTTACACCTTAGGCTCTGCTTCTAACTTGGGCCCAAATTGTAAAATCGTCTTATCTATTGGCGATTTCTTTCCAATTCACATTCCAAGTAATATTCGGCATGCTAATTACATTGCCGGTTGCCAAATTGCATTATCTCTTATAGTTTCCGAGATATGGACTATCGATTATTTACACCTTAGGCTCTGCTTCTAACTTGGGCCCAAATTGTAAAATGGTCTTATCTATTGGCGATTTCGTTACAATTCACATTCCAAGTAATATTCGGCATGCTAATTACATAGCCGGTTGCCAAATTGAATTATCTCCTATAGTTTCCGAGATATGGACTATCGTTAATTTACACCTTAGGCTCTGCTTCTAACTTGGGCCCAAATTGTAAAATGGTCTTATCTATTGCCGATTTCGTTCCAATTCACATTCCAAGTAATATTCGGCATGCTAATTACATTGCCGGTTGCCAAATTGCATTATCTCTTATAGTTTCCGAGATATGGACTATCGATAATTTACACCTTAGGCTCTGCTTCTAACTTGGGCCCAAATTGTAAAATGGTCTTCTCTATTGGCGATTTCGTTCCAATTCACATTCCAAGTAATATTCGGCATGCTAATTACATTGCCGGTTCCCAAATTGCATTATCTCTTATAGTTTCCGAGATATGGACTATCGATTATTTTTAACCTTAGGCTCTGCTTCTAACTTGGGCCCAAAGTGTAAAATGGTCTTATCTATTGGCGATTTCGTTCCAATTCACATTCCAAGTAGTATTCGGCATGCTAATTACATTGCCGGTTGCCAAATTGCATTATCTCTTATAGTTTCCGAGATATGGGCTATCGATAATTTACACCTTAGGCTCTGCTTCTAACTTGGGCCCAAATTGTAAAATGGTCTTATCTATTGGCGATTTCGTCCCAATTCACATTCCAAGTAATAGTCGGCATGCTAATTACATTGCCAGTTGCCAAATTGCATTATCTCTTATAGTTTCCGAGATATGGACTATGGATAATTTACACCTTAGGCTCTGCTTCTAACTTGGGCCCAAATTGTAAAATGGTCTTATCTATTGGCGATTTCATTCCAATTCACATTCCAAGTAATATTCGGCATGCTAATTACATTGCCGTTTGCCAAATTGCATTATCTCTTATAGTTTCCGAGATATCGACTATCGATAATTTACACCTTAGGCTCTGCTTCTAACTTGGGCCCAAATTGTAAAATGGTCTTATCTATTGGCGATTTCGTTCCAATTCACATTCCAGGGAATATTCGGCATGCTAATTACATTGCCGGTTGCCAAATTGCATTATCTCTTATAGTTTCCGAGATATGGACTATCGGTAATTTACACCTTAGGCTCTGCTTCTAACTTGGGCCCAAATTGTAAAATCGTCTTATCTATTGGCGATTTCGTTCCAATTCACATTCCAAGTAATATTCGGCATGCTAATTACATTGCCGGTTGCCAAATTGCATTATCTCTTATAGTTTCCGAGATATGGACTATCGATAATTTACACCTTAGGCTCTGCTTCTAACTTGGGCCCAAATTGTAAAATGGTCTTATCTATTGGCGATTTCGTTCCAATTCACATTCCAAGTAATATTCGGCATGTTAATTAAATTGCCGGTTGACAAATTGCATTATCTCTTATAGTTTCCGAGATATGGACTATCGATAATTTACACCTTAGGCTCTGCTTCTAACTTGGGCCCAAATTGTAAAATCGTCTTATCTATTGGCGATTTCTTTCCAATTCACATTCCAAGTAATATTCGGCATGCTAATTACATTGCCGGTTGCCAAATTGCATTATCTCTTATAGTTTCCGAGATATGGACTATCGATAATTTACACCTTAGGCTCTGCTTCTAACTTGGGCCCAAATTGTAAAATGGTCTTATCTATTGGCGATTTCGTCCCAATTCACATTCCAAGTAATAGTCGGCATGCTAATTACATTGCCAGTTGCCAAATTGCATTATCTCTTATAGTTTCCGAGATATGGACTATGGATAATTTACACCTTAGGCTCTGCTTCTAACTTGGGCCCAAATTGTAAAATGGTCTTATCTATTGGCGATTTCATTCCAATTCACATTGCAAGTAATATTCGGCATGCTAATTACATTGCCGGTTGCCAAATTGCATTATCTCTTATAGTTTCCGAGATATCGACTATCGATAATTTACACCTTAGGCTCTGCTTCTAACTTGGGCCCAAATTGTAAAATGGTCTTATCTATTGGCGATTTCGTTCCAATTCACATTCCAAGGAATATTCGGCATGCTAATTACATTGCCGGTTGCCAAATTGCATTATCTCTTATAGTTTCCGAGATATGGACTATCGGTAATTTACACCTTAGGCTCTGCTTCTAACTTGGGCCCAAATTGTAAAATCGTCTTATCTATTGGCGATTTCGTTCCAATTCACATTCCAAGTAATATTCGGCATGCTAATTACATTGCCGGTTGCCAAATTGCATTATCACTTATAGTTTCCAAGATATGGACTATCGGTAATTTACACCTTAGGCTCTGCTTCTAACTTGGGCCCAAATTGTAAAATCGTCTTATCTATTGGCGATTTCGTTCCAATTCACATTCCAAGTAATATTCGGCATGCTAATTACATTGCCGGTTGCCAAATTGCATTATCTCTTATAGTTTCCGAGATATGGACTATCGATAATTTACACCTTAGGCTCTGCTTCTAACTTGGGCCCAAATTGTAAAATGGTCTTATCTATTGGCGATTTCGTTCCAATTCACATTCCAAGTAATATTCGGCATGCTAATTACATTGCCGGTTGCCAAATTGCATTATCTCTTATAGTTTCCGAGATATGGACTATCGGTAATTTACACCTTAGGCTCTGCTTCTAACTTGGGCCCAAATTGTAAAATCGTCTTATCTATTGGCGATTTCGTTCCAATTCACATTCCAAGTAATATTCGGCATGCTAATTACATTGCCGGTTGCCAAATTGCATTATCTCTTATAGTTTCCGAGATATGGACTATCGATAATTTACACCTTAGGCTCTGCTTCTAACTTGGGCCCAAATTGTAAAATGGTTTTATCTATTGGCGATTTCGTTCCAATTCACATTCCAAGTAATATTCGGCATGCTAATTACATTGCCGGTTGCCAAATTGAATTATCTCTTATAGTTTCCGAGATATGGACTATCGATAATTTACACCTTAGGCTCTGCTTCTAACTTGGGCCCAAATTGTAAAATGGTCTTATCTATTGGCGATTTCGTTCCAATTCACATTCCAAGTGGTATTCGGCATGCTAATTACATTGCCGGTTGCCAAATTGCATTATCTCTTATAGTTTCCGAGATATGGACTATCGATAATTTACACCTTAGGCTCTGCTTCTAACTTGGGCCCAAATTGTAAAATGGTCTTATCTATTGGCGATTTCGTTCCAATTCACATTCCAAGTAATATTCGGCATGCTAATTACATTGCCAGTTGCCAAATTGCATTATCTCTTATAGTTTCCGAGATATGGACTATCGATAATTTACACCTTAGGCTCTGCTTCTAACTTGGGCCCAAATTGTAAAATGGTCTTATCTATTGGCGATTTCGTTCCAATTCACATTCCAAGTGGTATTCGGCATGCTAATTACATTGCCGGTTGCCAAATTGCATTATCTCTTTTAGTTTCCGAGATATGGACTATCGATAATTTACACCTTAGGCTCTGCTTCTAACTTGGGCCCAAATTGTAAAATGGTCTTATCTATTGGCGATTTCGTTCCAATTCACATTCCAAGGAATATTCGGCATGCTAATTACATTGCCGGTTGCCAAATTGCATTATCTCTTATAGTTTCCGAGATATGGACTATCGGTAATTTACACCTTAGGCTCTGCTTCTAACTTGGGCCCAAATTGTAAAATCGTCTTATCTATTGGCGATTTCGTTCCAATTCACATTCCAAGTAATATTCGGCATGCTAATTACATTGCGGGTTCCCAAATTGCATTATCTCTTATAGTTTCCGAGATATGGACTATCGATTATTTTTAACCTTAGGCTCTGCTTCTAACTTGGACCCAAACTGTAAAATGGTCTTATCTATTAGCGATTTCGTTCCAATTCACATTCCAAGTAATATTCGGCATGCTAATTACATTGCGGGTTCCCAAATTGCATTATCTCTTATAGTTTCCGAAATATGGACTATCGATAATTTACACCTTAGGCTCTGCTTCTAACTTGGGCCCAAATTGTAAAATGGTCTTATCTATTGGCGATTTCGTCCCAATTCACATTCCAAGTAATATTCGGCATGCTAATTACATTGCGGGTTCCCAAATTGCATTATCTCTTATAGTTTCCGAAATATGGACTATCGATAATTTACACCTTAGGCTCTGCTTCTAACTTGGGCCCAAATTGTAAAATGGTCTTCTCTATTGGCGATTTCGTTCCAATTCACATTCCAAGTAATATTCGGCATGCTAATTACATTGCGGGTTCCCAAATTGCATTATCTCTTATAGTTTCCGAAATATGGACTATCGATAATTTACACCTTAGGCTCTGCTTCTAACTTGGGCCCAAATTGTAAAATGGTCTTATCTATTGGCGATTTCGTCCCAATTCACATTCCAAGTAATATTCGGCATGCTAATTACATTGCCAGTTGCCAAATTGCATTATCTCTTATAGTTTCCGAGATATGGACTATGGATAATTTACACCTTAGGCTCTGCTTCTAACTTGGGCCCAAATTGTAAAATGGTCTTATCTATTGGCGATTTCGTTCCAATTCACATTCCAAGTAATATTCGGCATGCTAATTACATTGCCGGTTGCCAAATTGCATTATCTCTTATAGTTTCCGAGATACGGACTATCGATAATTTACACCTTAGGCTCTGCTTCTAACTTGGGCCCAAATTGTAAAATGGTCTTATCTATTGGCGATTTCCTTCCAATTCACACTCCAAGTAATATTCGGCATGTTAATTACATTGCCGGTTGCGAAATTGCATTATCTCTTATAGTTTCCGAGATATGGACTATCAATAATTTACACCTTAGGCTCTGCTTCTAACTTGGGCCCAAATTGTAAAATGGTCTTATCTATTGGCGATTTCGTTCCAATTCACATTCCAAGTAATATTCGGCATGCTAATTACATTGCCGGTTGCCAAATTGCATTATATCTTATAGTTTCCGAGATATGGACTATGGATAATTTACACCTTAGGCTCTGCTTCTAACTTGGGCCCAAATTGTAAAATGGTCTTATCTCTTGGCGATTTCGTTCGAATTCACATTCCAAGTAATATTCAGCATGCTAATTACATTGCCGGTTGCCAAATTGCATTATCTCTTATAGTTTCCGAGATATGGACTATCGATAATTTACACCTTAGGCTCTGCTTCTAACTTGGGCCCAAATTGTAAAATGGTCTTATCTATTGGCTATTTCGTTCCAATTCACATTCCAAGTAATATTCGGCATGCTAATTACATTGCCGGTTGCCAAATTGCATTATCTCTTATAGTTTCCGAGATATGGACTATCGATAATTTACACCTTAGGCTCTGCTTCTAACTTGGGCCCAAATTGTAAAATGGTCTTCTCTATTGGCGATTTCGTTCCAATTCACATTCCAAGTAATATTCGGCATGCTAATTACATTGCGGGTTCCCAAATTGCATTATCTCTTATAGTTTCCGAGATATGGACTATCGATTATTTTTAACCTTAGGCTCTGCTTCTAACTTGGGCCCAAACTGTAAAATGGTCTTATCTATTGGCGATTTCGTTCCAATTCACATTCCAAGTAGTATTCGGCATGCTAATTACATTGCCGGTTGCCAAATTGCATTATCTCTTATAGTTTCCGAGATATGGACTATGGATAATTTACACCTTAGGCTCTGCTTCTAACTTGGGCCCAAATTGTAAAATGGCCTTATCTATTGGCGATTTCATTCCAATTCACATTCCAAGTAATATTCGGCATGCTAATTACATTGCCGGTTGCCAAATTGCATTATCTCTTATAGTTTCCGAAATATGGACTATCGGTAATTTACACCTTAGGCTCTGCTTCTAACTAGGGCCCAAATTGTAAAATCGTCTTATCTATTGGCGATTTCGTTCCAATTCACATTCCAAGTAATATTCGGCATGCTAATTACATTGCCGGTTGCCAAATTGCATTATCTCTTATAGTTTCCGAGATATGGACTATCGATAATTTACACCTTAGGCTCTGCTTCTAACTTGGGGCCAAATTGTAAAATGGTCTTATCTATTGGCGATTTCGTTCCAATTCACATTCCAAGTAATATTCGGCATGCTAATTACATTGCCAGTTGCCAAATTGTATTATCTCTTATAGTTTCCGAGATATGGACTATCGATAATTTACACCTTAGGCTCTGCTTCTAACTTGGGTCCAAATTGTAAAATGGTCTTATTTATTGGCGATTTCGTCCCAATTCACATTCCAAGTAATATTCGGCATGCTAATTACATTGCCGGTTGCGAAACTGCATTATCTCTTATAGTTTCCGAGATATGGACTATCGATAATTTACACCTTAGGCTCTGCTTCTAACTTGGGCCCAAATTGTAAAATGGTCTTATCTATTGGCGATTTCGTTCCAATTCACATTCCAAGTAATATTCGGCATGCTAATTACATTGCCGGTTGCCAAATTGCATTATCTCTTTTAGTTTCCGAGATATGGACTCTCGATAATTTACACCTTAGGCTCTGCTTCTAACTTGGGCCCAAATTGTAAAATGGTCTTATCTATTGGCGATTTCGTTCCAATTCACATTCCAAGTAATATTCGGCATGCTAATTACATTGCCGGTTGCCAAATTGCATTATCTCTTATAGTTTCCGAGATATGGACTATCGATAATTTACACCTTAGGCTCTGCTTCTAACTTGGGCCCAAATTGTAAAATGGTCTTATCTATTGGCGATTTCGTTCCAATTCACATTCCAAGTGGTATTCGGCATGCTAATTACATTGCCGGTTGCCAAATTGCATTATCTCTTATAGTTTCCGAGATATGGACTATCGATAATTTACACCTTAGGCTCTGCTTCTAACTTGGGCCCAAATTGTAAAATGGTCTTATCTATTGGCGATTTCGTTCCAATTCACATTCCAAGTAATATTCGGCATGCTAATTACATTGCCGGTTGCCAAATTGCATTATCTCTTATAGTTTCCGAGATATGGACTATCGATAATTTACACCTTAGGCTCTGCTTCTAACTTGGGCCCAAATTGTAAAATGGTCTTATCTATTGGCGATTTCGTCCCAATTCACATTCCAAGTAATATTCGGCATGCTAATTACATTGCCGGTTGCGAAACTGCATTATCTCTTATAGTTTCCGAGATATGGAGTATCGATAATTTACACCTTAGGCTCTGCTTCTAACTTGGGCCCAAATTGTAAAATGGTCTTATCTATTGGCGATTTCGTCCCAATTCACATTCCAAGTAATATTCGGCATGCTAATTACATTGCCGGTTGCGAAACTGCATTATCTCTTATAGTTTCCGAGATATGGACTATCGATAATTTACACCTTAGGCTCTGCTTCTAACTTGGGCCCAAATTGTAAAATGGTCTTATCTATTGGCGATTTCGTTCCAATTCACATTCCAAGTAATATTCGGCATGCTAATTACATTGCCGGTTTCCAAATTGAATTATCTCTTATAGTTTCCGAGATATGGACTATCGATAATTTACACCTTAGGCTCTGCTTCTAACTTGGGCCCAAATTGTAAAATGGTCTTACCTATTGGCGATTTCGTTCCAATTCACATTCCAAGTAATATTCGGCATGCTAATTACATTGCCGGTTGCCAAATTGCATTATCTCTTATAGTTTCCGAGATATGGACTATCGATAATTTACACCTTAGGCTCTGCTTCTAACTTGGACCCAAATTGTAAAATGGTCTTATCTATTGGCGATTTCGTTCCAATTCACATTCCAAGTAATATTCGGCATGCTAATTACATTGCCGGTTGCCAAATTGCATTATCTCTTATAGTTTCCGAGATACGGACTATCGATAATTTACACCTTAGGCTCTGCTTCTAACTTGGGCCAAAATTGTAAAATGGTCTTATCTATTGGCGATTTCGTTCCAATTCATACTCCAAGTAATATTCGGCATGTTAATTACATTGCCGGTTGCGAAATTGCATTATCTCTTATAGTTTCCGAGATATGGACTATCAATAATTTACACCTTAGGCTCTGCTTCTAACTTGGGCCCAAATTGTAAAATGGTCTTATCTATTGGCGATTTCGTTCCAATTCACATTCCAAGTAATATTCGGCATGCTAATTACATTGCCGGTTGCCAAATTGCATTATATCTTATAGTTTCCGAGATATGGACTATGGATAATTTACACCTTAGGCTCTGCTTCTAACTTGGGCCCAAATTGTAAAATGGTCTTATCTCTTGGCGATTTCGTTCGAATTCACATTCCAAGTAATATTCAGCATGCTAATTACATTGCCGGTTGCCAAATTGCATTATCTCTTATAGTTTCCGAGATATGGACTATCGATAATTTACACCTTAGGCTCTGCTTCTAACTTGGGCCCAAATTGTAAAATGGTCTTATCTATTGGCGATTTCGTTCCAATTCACATTCCAAGTAATATTCGGCATGCTAATTACATTGCCGGTTGCCAAATTGCATTATCTCTTATAGTTTCCGAGATATGGACTATCGATAATTTACACCTTAGGCTCTGCTTCTAACTTGGGCCCAAATTGTAAAATGGTCTTCTCTATTGGCGATTTCGTTCCAATTCACATTCCAAGTAATATTCGGCATGCTAATTACATTGCGGGTTCCCAAATTGCATTATCTCTTATAGTTTCCGAGATATGGACTATCGATTATTTTTAACCTTAGGCTCTGCTTCTAACTTGGGCCCAAACTGTAAAATGGTCTTATCTATTAGCGATTTCGTTCCAATTCACATTCCAAGTAATATTCGGCATGCTAATTACATTGCGGGTTCCCAAATTGCATTATCTCTTATAGTTTCCGAAATATGGACTATCGATAATTTACACCTTAGGCTCTGCTTCTAACTTGGGCCCAAATTGTAAAATGGTCTTATCTATTGGCGATTTCGTCCCAATTCACATTCCAAGTAATATTCGGCATGCTAATTACATTGCGGGTTCCCAAATTGCATTATCTCTTATAGTTTCCGAAATATGGACTATCGATAATTTACACCTTAGGCTCTGCTTCTAACTTGGGCCCAAATTGTAAAATGGTCTTCTCTATTGGCGATTTCGTTCCAATTCACATTCCAAGTAATATTTGGCATGCTAATTACATTGCGGGTTCCCAAATTGCATTATCTCTTATAGTTTCCGAAATATGGACTATCGATAATTTACACCTTAGGCTCTGCTTCTAACTTGGGCCCAAATTGTAAAATGGTCTTATCTATTGGCGATTTCGTCCCAATTCACATTCCAAGTAATATTCGGCATGCTAATTACATTGCCAGTTGCCAAATTGCATTATCTCTTATAGTTTCCGAGATATGGACTATGGATAATTTACACCTTAGGCTCTGCTTCTAACTTGGGCCCAAATTGTAAAATGGTCTTATCTATTGGCGATTTCGTTCCAATTCACATTCCAAGTAATATTCGGCATGCTAATTACATTGCCGGTTGCCAAATTGCCTTATCTCTTATAGTTTCCGAGATACGGACTATCGATAATTTACACCTTAGGCTCTGCTTCTAACTTGGGCCCAAATTGTAAAATGGTCTTATCTATTGGCGATTTCCTTCCAATTCACACTCCAAGTAATATTCGGCATGTTAATTACATTGCCGGTTGCGAAATTGCATTATCTCTTATAGTTTCCGAGATATGGACTATCAATAATTTACACCTTAGGCTCTGCTTCTAACTTGGGCCCAAATTGTAAAATGGTCTTATCTATTGGCGATTTCGTTCCAATTCACATTCCAAGTAATATTCGGCATGCTAATTACATTGCCGGTTGCCAAATTGCATTATATCTTATAGTTTCCGAGATATGGACTATGGATAATTTACACCTTAGGCTCTGCTTCTAACTTGGGCGCAAATTGTAAAGTGGTCTTATCTCTTGGCGATTTCGTTCGAATTCACATTCCAAGTAATATTCAGCATGCTAATTACATTGCCGGTTGCCAAATTGCATTATCTCTTATAGTTTCCGAGATATGGACTATCGATAATTTACACCTTAGGCTCTGCTTCTAACTTGGGCCCAAATTGTAAAATGGTCTTATCTATTGGCTATTTCGTTCCAATTCACATTCCAAGTAATATACGGCATGCTAATTACATTGCCGGTTGCCAAATTGCATTATCTCTTATAGTTTCCGAGATATGGACTATCGATAATTTACACCTTAGGCTCTGCTTCTAACTTGGGCCCAAATTGTAAAATGGTCTTCTCTATTGGCGATTTCGTTCCAATTCACATTCCAAGTAATATTCGGCATGCTAATTACATTGCGGGTTCCCAAATTGCATTATCTCTTATAGTTTCCGAGATATGGACTATCGATTATTTTTAACCTTAGGCTCTGCTTCTAACTTGGGCCCAAACTGTAAAATGGTCTTATCTATTGGCGATTTCGTTCCAATTCACATTCCAAATAGTATTCGGCATGCTAATTACATTGCCGGTTGCCAAATTGCATTATCTCTTATAGTTTCCGAGATATGGACTATGGATAATTTACACCTTAGGCTCTGCTTCTAACTTGGGCCCAAATTGTAAAATGGCCTTATCTATTGGCGATTTCATTCCAATTCACATTCCAAGTAATATTCGGCATGCTAATTACATTGCCGGTTGCCAAATTGCATTATCTCTTATAGTTTCCGAAATATGGACTATCGGTAATTTACACCTTAGGCTCTGCTTCTAACTAGGGCCCAAATTGTAAAATCGTCTTATCTATTGGCGATTTCGTTCCAATTCACATTCCAAGTAATATTCGGCATGCTAATTACATTGCCGGTTGCCAAATTGCATTATCTCTTATAGTTTCCGAGATATGGACTATCGATAATTTACACCTTAGGCTCTGCTTCTAACTTGGGGCCAAATTGTAAAATGGTCTTATCTATTGGCGATTTCGTTCCAATTCACATTCCAAGTAATATTCGGCATGCTAATTACATTGCCAGTTGCCAAATTGTATTATCTCTTATAGTTTCCGAGATATGGACTATCGATAATTTACACCTTAGGCTCTGCTTCTAACTTGGGCCCAAATTGTAAAATGGTCTTATCTATTGGCGATTTCGTCCCAATTCACATTCCAAGTGGTATTCGGCATGCTAATTACATTGCCGGTTGCCAAATTGCATTATCTCTTATAGTTTCCGAGATATGGACTATCGATAATTTACACCTTAGGCTCTGCTTCTAACTTGGGCCCAAATTGTAAAATGGTCTTATCTATTGGCGATTTCGTTCCAATTCACATTCCAAGTAATATTCGGCATGCTAATTACATTGCCGGTTGCCAAATTGCATTATCTCTTATAGTTTCCGAGATATGGACTATCGATAATTTACACCTTAGGCTCTGCTTCTAACTTGGGCCCAAATTGTAAAATGGTCTTATCTATTGGCGATTTCGTCCCAATTCACATTCCAAGTAATATTCGGCATGCTAATTACATTGCCGGTTGCGAAACTGCATTATCTCTTATAGTTTCCGAGATATGGACTATCGATAATTTACACCTTAGGCTCTGCTTCTAACTTGGGCCGAAATTGTAAAATGGTCTTATCTATTGGCGATTTCGTTCCAATTCACATTCCAAGTAATATTCGGCATGCTAATTACATTGCCGGTTGCCAAATTGCATTATCTCTTTTAGTTTCCGAGATATGGACTATCGATAAATTACACCTTAGGCTCTGCTTCTAACTTGGGCCCAAATTGTAAAATGGTCTTATCTATTGGCGATTTCGTTCCAATTCACATTCCAAGTAATATTCGGCATGCTAATTACATTGCCGGTTGCCAAATTGCATTATCTCTTATAGTTTCCGAGATATGGACTATCGATTATTTACACCTTAGGCTCTGCTTCTAACTTGGGCCCAAATTGTAAAATGGCCTTATCTATTGGCGATTTCGTTCCAATTCACATTCCAAGTAATACTCGGCATGCTGATTACATTGCCGGTTGCCAAATTGCATTATCTCTTATAGTTTCAGAGATATGGACTATCGATAATTTACACCTTAGGCTCTGCTTCTAACTTGGGGCCAAATTGTAAAATGGTCTTATCTATTGGCGATTTCGTTCCAATTCACATTCCAAGTAATATTCGGCATGCTAATTACATTGCCAGTTGCCAAATTGTATTATCTCTTATAGTTTCCGAGATATGGACTATCGATAATTTACACCTTAGGCTCTGCTTCTAACTTGGGCCCAAATTGTAAAATGGTCTTCTCTATTGGCGATTTCGTTCCAATTCACATTCCAAGTAATATTCGGCATGCTAATTACATTGCGGGTTCCCAAATTGCATTATCTCTTATAGTTTCCGAGATATGGACTATCGATTATTTTTAACCTTAGGCTCTGCTTCTAACTTGGGCCCAAACTGTAAAATGGTCTTATCTATTGGCGATTTCGTTCCAATTCACATTCCAAGTAGTATTCGGCATGCTAATTACATTGCCGGTTGCCAAATTGCATTATCTCTTATAGTTTCCGAGATATGGACTATGGATAATTTACACCTTAGGCTCTGCTTCTAACTTGGGCCCAAATTGTAAAATGGCCTTATCTATTGGCGATTTCATTCCAATTCACATTCCAAGTAATATTCGGCATGCTAATTACATTGCCGGTTGCCAAATTGCATTATCTCTTATAGTTTCCGAAATATGGACTATCGGTAATTTACACCTTAGGCTCTGCTTCTAACTAGGGCCCAAATTGTAAAATCGTCTTATCTATTGGCGATTTCGTTCCAATTCACATTCCAAGTAATATTCGGCATGCTAATTACATTGCCGGTTGCCAAATTGCATTATCTCTTATAGTTTCCGAGATATGGACTATCGATAATTTACACCTTAGGCTCTGCTTCTAACTTGGGGCCAAATTGTAAAATGGTCTTATCTATTGGCGATTTCGTTCCAATTCACATTCCAAGTAATATTCGGCATGCTAATTACATTGCCAGTTGCCAAATTGTATTATCTCTTATAGTTTCCGAGATATGGACTATCGATAATTTACACCTTAGGCTCTGCTTCTAACTTGGGCCCAAATTGTAAAATGGTCTTATCTATTGGCGATTTCGTCCCAATTCACATTCCAAGTAATATTCGGCATGCTAATTACATTGCCGGTTGCGAAACTGCATTATCTCTTATAGTTTCCGAGATATGGACTATCGATAATTTACACCTTAGGCTCTGCTTCTAACTTGGGCCCAAATTGTAAAATGGTCTTATCTATTGGCGATTTCGTTCCAATTCACATTCCAAGTAATATTCGGCATGCTAATTACATTGCCGGTTGCCAAATTGCATTATCTCTTTTAGTTTCCGAGATATGGACTCTCGATAATTTACACCTTAGGCTCTGCTTCTAACTTGGGCCCAAATTGTAAAATGGTCTTATCTATTGGCGATTTCGTTCCAATTCACATTCCAAGTAATATTCGGCATTCTAATTACATTGCCGGTTGCCAAATTGCATTATCTCTTATAGTTTCCGAGATATGGACTATCGATAATTTACACCTTAGGCTCTGCTTCTAACTTGGGCCCAAATTGTAAAATGGCCTTATCTATTGGCGATTTCGTTCCAATTCACATTCCAAGTAATATTCGGCATGCTAATTACATTGCCGGTTGCCAAATTGCATTATCTCTTATAGTTTCCGAGATATGGACTATCGATAATTTACACCTTAGGCTCTGCTTCTAACATGGGCCCAAATTGTAAAATGGTCTTATCTATTGGCGATTTCGTTCCAATTCACATTCCAAGTGGTATTCGGCATGCTAATTACATTGCCGGTTGCCAAATTGCATTATCTCTTATAGTTTCCGAGATATGGACTATCGATAATTTACACCTTAGGCTCTGCTTCTAACTTGGGCCCAAATTGTAAAATGGTCTTATCTATTGGCGATTTCGTTCCAATTCACATTCCAAGTAATATTCGGCATGCTAATTACATTGCCGGTTGCCAAATTGCATTATCTCTTATAGTTTCCGAGATATGGACTATCGATAATTTACACCTTAGGCTCTGCTTCTAACTTGGGCCCAAATTGTAAAATGGTCTTATCTATTGGCGATTTCGTCCCAATTCACATTCCAAGTAATATTCGGCATGCTAATTACATTGCCGGTTGCGAAACTGCATTATCTCTTATAGTTTCCGAGATATGGAGTATCGATAATTTACACCTTAGGCTCTGCTTCTAACTTGGGCCCAAATTGTAAAATGGTCTTATCTATTGGCGATTTCGTCCCAATTCACATTCCAAGTAATATTCGGCATGCTAATTACATTGCCGGTTGCGAAACTGCATTATCTCTTATAGTTTCCGAGATATGGACTATCGATAATTTACACCTTAGGCTCTGCTTCTAACTTGGGCCCAAATTGTAAAATGGTCTTATCTATTGGCGATTTCGTTCCAATTCACATTCCAAGTAATATTCGGCATGCTAATTACATTGCCGGTTGCCAAATTGCATTATCTCTTATAGTTTCCGAGATATGGACTATGGATAATTTACACCTTAGGCTCTGCTTCTAACTTGGGCCCAAATTGTAAAATGGTCTTATCTCTTGGCGATTTCGTTCGAATTCACATTCCAAGTAATATTCAGCATGCTAATTACATTGCCGGTTGCCAAATTGCATTATCTCTTATAGTTTCCGAGATATGGACTATCGATAATTTACACCTTAGGCTCTGCTTCTAACTTGGGCCCAAATTGTAAAATGGTCTTATCTATTGGCGATTTCGTTCCAATTCACATTCCAAGTAATATTCGGCATGCTAATTACATTGCCGGTTGCCAAATTGCATTATCTCTTTTAGTTTCCGAGATATGGACTATCGATAATTTACACCTTAGGCTCTGCTTCTAACTTGGGCCCAAATTGTAAAATGGTCTTATCTATTGGCGATTTCGTTCCAATTCACATTCCAAGTAATATTCGGCATGCTAATTACATTGCGGGTTCCCAAATTGCATTATCTCTTATAGTTTCCGAGATATGGACTATCGATAATTTACACCTTAGGCTCTGCTTCTAACTTGGGCCCAAATTGTAAAATGGCCTTATCTATTGGCGATTTCGTTCCAATTCACATTCCAAGTAATATTCGGCATGCTAATTACATTGCCGGTTGCCAAATTGCATTATCTCTTATAGTTTCCGAGATATAGACTATCGATAATTTACACCTTAGGCTCTGCTTCTAACTTGGGCCCAAATTGTAAAATGGTCTTATCTATTGGCGATTTCGTTCCAATTCACATTCCAAGTAATATTCGGCATGCTAATTACATTGCCGGTTTCCAAATTGAATTATCTCTTATAGTTTCCGAGATATGGACTATCGATAATTTACACCTTAGGCTCTGCTTCTAACTTGGGCCCAAATTGTAAAATGGTCTTACCTATTGGCGATTTCGTTCCAATTCACATTCCAAGTAATATTCGGCATGCTAATTACATTGCCGGTTGCCAAATTGCATTATCTCTTATAGTTTCCGAGATATGGACTATCGATAATTTACACCTTAGGCTCTGCTTCTAACTTGGACCCAAATTGTAAAATGGTCTTATCTATTGGCGATTTCGTTCCAATTCACATTCCAAGTAATATTCGGCATGCTAATTACATTGCCGGTTGCCAAATTGCATTATCTCTTATAGTTTCCGAGATACGGACTATCGAAAATTTACACCTTAGGCTCTGCTTCTAACTTGGGCCCAAATTGTAAAATGGTCTTATCTATTGGCGATTTCGTTCCAATTCATACTCCAAGTAATATTCGGCATGTTAATTACATTGCCGGTTGCGAAATTGCATTATCTCTTATAGTTTCCGAGATATGGACTATCAATAATTTACACCTTAGGCTCTGCTTCTAACTTGGGCCCAAATTGTAAAATGGTCTTATCTATTGGCGATTTCGTTCCAATTCACATTCCAAGTAATATTCGGCATGCTAATTACATTGCCGGTTGCCAAATTGCATTATATCTTATAGTTTCCGAGATATGGACTATGGATAATTTACACCTTAGGCTCTGCTTCTAACTTGGGCCCAAATTGTAAAATGGTCTTATCTCTTGGCGATTTCGTTCGAATTCACATTCCAAGTAATATTCAGCATGCTAATTACATTGCCGGTTGCCAAATTGCATTATCTCTTATAGTTTCCGAGATATGGACTATCGATAATTTACACCTTAGGCTCTGCTTCTAACTTGGGCCCAAATTGTAAAATGGTCTTATCTATTGGCGATTTCGTTCCAATTCACATTCCAAGTAGTATTCGGCATGCTAATTACATTGCCGGTTGCCAAATTGCATTATCTCTTATAGTTTCCGAGATATGGACTATGGATAATTTACACCTTAGGCTCTGCTTCTAACTTGGGCCCAAATTGTAAAATGGCCTTATCTATTGGCGATTTCATTCCAATTCACATTCCAAGTAATATTCGGCATGCTAATTACATTGCCGGTTGCCAAATTGCATTATCTCTTATAGTTTCCGAAATATGGACTATCGGTAATTTACACCTTAGGCTCTGCTTCTAACTAGGGCCCAAATTGTAAAATCGTCTTATCTATTGGCGATTTCGTTCCAATTCACATTCCAAGTAATATTCGGCATGCTAATTACATTGCCGGTTGCCAAATTGCATTATCTCTTATAGTTTCCGAGATATGGACTATCGATAATTTACACCTTAGGCTCTGCTTCTAACTTGGGGCCAAATTGTAAAATGGTCTTATCTATTGGCGATTTCGTTCCAATTCAAATTCCAAGTAATATTCGGCATGCTAATTACATTGCCAGTTGCCAAATTGTATTATCTCTTATAGTTTCCGAGATATGGACTATCGATAATTTACACCTTAGGCTCTGCTTCTAACTTGGGCCCAAATTGTAAAATGGTCTTATCTATTGGCGATTTCGTCCCAATTCACATTCCAAGTAATATTCGGCATGCTAATTACATTGCCGGTTGCGAAACTGCATTATCTCTTATAGTTTCCGAGATATGGACTATCGATAATTTACACCTTAGGCTCTGCTTCTAACTTGGGCCCAAATTGTAAAATGGTCTTATCTATTGGCGATTTCGTTCCAATTCACATTCCAAGTAATATTCGGCATGCTAATTACATTGCCGGTTGCCAAATTGCATTATCTCTTTTAGTTTCCGAGATATGGACTCTCGATAATTTACACCTTAGGCTCTGCTTCTAACTTGGGCCCAAATTGTAAAATGGTCTTATCTATTGGCGATTTCGTTCCAATTCACATTCCAAGTAATATTCGGCATGCTAATTACATTGCCGGTTGCCAAATTGCATTATCTCTTATAGTTTCCGAGATATGGACTATCGATAATTTACACCTTAGGCTCTGCTTCTAACTTGGGCCCAAATTGTAAAATGGCCTTATCTATTGGCGATTTCGTTCCAATTCACATTCCAAGTAATATTCGGCATGCTAATTACATTGCCGGTTGCCAAATTGCATTATCTCTTATAGTTTCCGAGATATGGACTATCGATAATTTACACCTTAGGCTCTGCTTTTAACATGGGCCCAAATTGTAAAATGGTCTTATCTATTGGCGATTTCGTTCCAATTCACATTCCAAGTGGTATTCGGCATGCTAATTACATTGCCGGTTGCCAAATTGCATTATCTCTTATAGTTTCCGAGATATGGACTATCGATAATTTACACCTTAGGCTCTGCTTCTAACTTGGGCCCAAATTGTAAAATGGTCTTATCTATTGGCGATTTCGTTCCAATTCACATTCCAAGTAATATTCGGCATGCTAATTACATTGCCGGTTGCCAAATTGCATTATCTCTTATAGTTTCCGAGATATGGACTATCGATAATTTACACCTTAGGCTCTGCTTCTAACTTGGGCCCAAATTGTAAAATGGTCTTATCTATTGGCGATTTCGTCCCAATTCACATTCCAAGTAATATTCGGCATGCTAATTACATTGCCGGTTGCGAAACTGCATTATCTCTTATAGTTTCCGAGATATGGAGTATCGATAATTTACACCTTAGGCTCTGCTTCTAACTTGGGCCCAAATTGTAAAATGGTCTTATCTATTGGCGATTTCGTCCCAATTCACATTCCAAGTAATATTCGGCATGCTAATTACATTGCCGGTTGCGAAACTGCATTATCTCTTATAGTTTCCGAGATATGGACTATCGATAATTTACACCTTAGGCTCTGCTTCTAACTTGGGCCCAAATTGTAAAATGGTCTTATCTATTGGCGATTTCGTTCCAATTCACATTCCAAGTAATATTCGGCATGCTAATTACATTGCCGGTTGCCAAATTGCATTATCTCTTATAGTTTCCGAGATATGGACTATGGATAATTTACACCTTAGGCTCTGCTTCTAACTTGGGCCCAAATTGTAAAATGGTCTTATCTCTTGGCGATTTCGTTCGAATTCACATTCCAAGTAATATTCAGCATGCTAATTACATTGCCGGTTGCCAAATTGCATTATCTCTTATAGTTTCCGAGATATGGACTATCGATAATTTACACCTTAGGCTCTGCTTCTAACTTGGGCCCAAATTGTAAAATGGTCTTATCTATTGGCGATTTCGTTCCAATTCACATTCCAAGTAATATTCGGCATGCTAATTACATTGCCGGTTGCCAAATTGCATTATCTCTTTTAGTTTCCGAGATATGGACTATCGATAATTTACACCTTAGGCTCTGCTTCTAACTTGGGCCCAAATTGTAAAATGGTCTTATCTATTGGCGATTTCGTTCCAATTCACATTCCAAGTAATATTCGGCATGCTAATTACATTGCGGGTTCCCAAATTGCATTATCTCTTATAGTTTCCGAGATATGGACTATCGATAATTTACACCTTAGGCTCTGCTTCTAACTTGGGCCCAAATTGTAAAATGGCCTTATCTATTGGCGATTTCGTTCCAATTCACATTCCAAGTAATATTCGGCATGCTAATTACATTGCCGGTTGCCAAATTGCATTATCTCTTATAGTTTCCGAGATATAGACTATCGATAATTTACACCTTAGGCTCTGCTTCTAACTTGGGCCCAAATTGTAAAATGGTCTTATCTATTGGCGATTTCGTTCCAATTCACATTCCAAGTAATATTCGCCATGCTAATTACATTGCCGGTTTCCAAATTGAATTATCTCTTATAGTTTCCGAGATATGGACTATCGATAATTTACACCTTAGGCTCTGCTTCTAACTTGGGCCCAAATTGTAAAATGGTCTTACCTATTGGCGATTTCGTTCCAATTCACATTCCAAGTAATATTCGGCATGCTAATTACATTGCCGGTTGCCAAATTGCATTATCTCTTATAGTTTCCGAGATATGGACTATCGATAATTTACACCTTAGGCTCTGCTTCTAACTTGGACCCAAATTGTAAAATGGTCTTATCTATTGGCGATTTCGTTCCAATTCACATTCCAAGTAATATTCGGCATGCTAATTACATTGCCGGTTGCCAAATTGCATTATCTCTTATAGTTTCCGAGATACGGACTATCGAAAATTTACACCTTAGGCTCTGCTTCTAACTTGGGCCCAAATTGTAAAATGGTCTTATCTATTGGCGATTTCGTTCCAATTCATACTCCAAGTAATATTCGGCATGTTAATTACATTGCCGGTTGCGAAATTGCATTATCTCTTATAGTTTCCGAGATATGGACTATCAATAATTTACACCTTAGGCTCTGCTTCTAACTTGGGCCCAAATTGTAAAATGGTCTTATCTATTGGCGATTTCGTTCCAATTCACATTCCAAGTAATATTCGGCATGCTAATTACATTGCCGGTTGCCAAATTGCATTATATCTTATAGTTTCCGAGATATGGACTATGGATAATTTACACCTTAGGCTCTGCTTCTAACTTGGGCCCAAATTGTAAAATGGTCTTATCTCTTGGCGATTTCGTTCGAATTCACATTCCAAGTAATATTCAGCATGCTAATTACATTGCCGGTTGCCAAATTGCATTATCTCTTATAGTTTCCGAGATATGGACTATCGATAATTTACACCTTAGGCTCTGCTTCTAACTTGGGCCCAAATTGTAAAATGGTCTTATCTATTGGCGATTTCGTTCCAATTCACATTCCAAGTAATATTCGGCATGCTAATTACATTGCCGGTTGCCAAATTGCATTATCTCTTATAGTTTCCGAGATATGGACTATCGATAATTTACACCTTAGGCTCTGCTTCTAACTTGGGCCCAAATTGTAAAATGGTCTTCTCTATTGGCGATTTCGTTCCAATTCACATTCCAAGTAATATTCGGCATGCTAATTACATTGCGGGTTCCCAAATTGCATTATCTCTTATAGTTTCCGAGATATGGACTATCGATTATTTTTAACCTTAGGCTCTGCTTCTAACTTGGGCCCAAACTGTAAAATGGTCTTATCTATTAGCGATTTCGTTCCAATTCACATTCCAAGTAATATTCGGCATGCTAATTACATTGCGGGTTCCCAAATTGCATTATCTCTTATAGTTTCCGAAATATGGACTATCGATAATTTACACCTTAGGCTCTGCTTCTAACTTGGGCCCAAATTGTAAAATGGTCTTATCTATTGGCGATTTCGTCCCAATTCACATTCCAAGTAATATTCGGCATGCTAATTACATTGCGGGTTCCCAAATTGCATTATCTCTTATAGTTTCCGAAATATGGACTATCGATAATTTACACCTTAGGCTCTGCTTCTAACTTGGGCCCAAATTGTAAAATGGTCTTCTCTATTGGCGATTTCGTTCCAATTCACATTCCAAGTAATATTCGGCATGCTAATTACATTGCGGGTTCCCAAATTGCATTATCTCTTATAGTTTCCGAAATATGGACTATCGATAATTTACACCTTAGGCTCTGCTTCTAACTTGGGCCCAAATTGTAAAATGGTCTTATCTATTGGCGATTTCGTCCCAATTCACATTCCAAGTAATATTCGGCATGCTAATTACATTGCCAGTTGCCAAATTGCATTATCTCTTATATTTTCCGAGATATGGACTATGGATAATTTACACCTTAGGCTCTGCTTCTAACTTGGGCCCAAATTGTAAAATGGTCTTATCTATTGGCGATTTCGTTCCAATTCACATTCCAAGTAATATTCGGCATGCTAATTACATTGCCGGTTGCCAAATTGCATTATCTCTTATAGTTTCCGAGATACGGACTATCGATAATTTACACCTTAGGCTCTGCTTCTAACTTGGGCCCAAATTGTAAAATGGTCTTATCTATTGGCGATTTCCTTCCAATTCACACTCCAAGTAATATTCGGCATGTTAATTACATTGCCGGTTGCGAAATTGCATTATCTCTTATAGTTTCCGAGATATGGACTATCAATAATTTACACCTTAGGCTCTGCTTCTAACTTGGGCCCAAATTGTAAAATGGTCTTATCTATTGGCGATTTCGTTCCAATTCACATTCCAAGTAATATTCGGCATGCTAATTACATTGCCGGTTGCCAAATTGCATTATATCTTATAGTTTCCGAGATATGGACTATGGATAATTTACACCTTAGGCTCTGCTTCTAACTTGGGCCCAAATTGTAAAGTGGTCTTATCTCTTGGCTATTTCGTTCGAATTCACATTCCAAGTAATATTCAGCATGCTAATTACATTGCCGGTTGCCAAATTGCATTATCTCTTATAGTTTCCGAGATATGGACTATCGATAATTTACACCTTAGGCTCTGCTTCTAACTTGGGCCCAAATTGTAAAATGGTCTTATCTATTGGCTATTTCGTTCCAATTCACATTCCAAGTAATATTCAGCATGCTAATTACATTGCCGGTTGCCAAATTGCATTATCTCTTATAGTTTCCGAGATATGGACTATCGATAATTTACACCTTAGGCTCTGCTTCTAACTTGGGCCCAAATTGTAAAATGGTCTTCTCTATTGGCGATTTCGTTCCAATTCACATTCCAAGTAATATTCGGCATGCTAATTACATTGCGGGTTCCCAAATTGCATTATCTCTTATAGTTTCCGAGATATGGACTATCGATTATTTTTAACCTTAGGCTCTGCTTCTAACTTGGGCCCAAACTGTAAAATGGTCTTATCTATTGGCGATTTCGTTCCAATTCACATTCCAAGTAGTATTCGGCATGCTAATTACATTGCCGGTTGCCAAATTGCATTATCTCTTATAGTTTCCGAGATATGGACTATGGATAATTTACACCTTAGGCTCTGCTTCTAACTTGGGCCCAAATTGTAAAATGGCCTTATCTATTGGCGATTTCATTCCAATTCACATTCCAAGTAATATTCGGCATGCTAATTACATTGCCGGTTGCCAAATTGCATTATCTCTTATAGTTTCCGAAATATGGACTATCGGTAATTTACACCTTAGGCTCTGCTTCTAACTAGGGCCCAAATTGTAAAATCGTCTTATCTATTGGCGATTTCGTTCCAATTCACATTCCAAGTAATATTCGGCATGCTAATTACATTGCCGGTTGCCAAATTGCATTATCTCTTATAGTTTCCGAGATATGGACTATCGATAATTTACACCTTAGGCTCTGCTTCTAACTTGGGGCCAAATTGTAAAATGGTCTTATCTATTGGCGATTTCGTTCCAATTCACATTCCAAGTAATATTCGGCATGCTAATTACATTGCCAGTTGCCAAATTGTATTATCTCTTATAGTTTCCGAGATATGGACTATCGATAATTTACACCTTAGGCTCTGCTTCTAACTTGGGCCCAAATTGTAAAATGGTCTTATCTATTGGCGATTTCGTCCCAATTCACATTCCAAGTGGTATTCGGCATGCTAATTACATTGCCGGTTGCCAAATTGCATTATCTCTTATAGTTTCCGAGATATGGACTATCGATAATTTACACCTTAGGCTCTGCTTCTAACTTGGGCCCAAATTGTAAAATGGTCTTATCTATTGGCGATTTCGTTCCAATTCACATTCCAAGTAATATTCGGCATGCTAATTACATTGCCGGTTGCCAAATTGCATTATCTCTTATAGTTTCCGAGATATGGACTATCGATAATTTACACCTTAGGCTCTGCTTCTAACTTGGGCCCAAATTGTAAAATGGTCTTATCTATTGGCGATTTCGTCCCAATTCACATTCCAAGTAATATTCGGCATGCTAATTACATTGCCGGTTGCGAAACTGCATTATCTCTTATAGTTTCCGAGATATGGACTATCGATAATTTACACCTTAGGCTCTGCTTCTAACTTGGGTCCAAATTGTAAAATGGTCTTATCTATTGGCGATTTCGTTCCAATTCACATTCCAAGTAATATTCGGCATGCTAATTACATTGCCGGTTGCCAAATTGCATTATCTCTTTTAGTTTCCGAGATATGGACTATCGATAAATTACACCTTAGGCTCTGCTTCTAACTTGGGCCCAAATTGTAAAATGGTCTTATCTATTGGCGATTTCGTTCCAATTCACATTCCAAGTAATATTCGGCATGCTAATTACATTGCCGGTTGCCAAATTGCATTATCTCTTATAGTTTCCGAGATATGGACTATCGATAATTTACACCTTAGGCTCTGCTTCTAACTTGGGCCCAAATTGTAAAATGGCCTTATCTATTGGCGATTTCGTTCCAATTCACATTCCAAGTAATATTCGGCATGCTAATTACATTGCCGGTTGCCAAATTGCATTATCTCTTATAGTTTCCGAGATATGGACTATCGATAATTTACACCTTAGGCTCTGCTTCTGACTTGGGCCCAAATTGTAAAATGGTCTTATCTATTGGCGATTTCGTTCCAATTCACATTCCAAGTAATATTCGGCATGCTAATTACATTGCCGGTTTCCAAATTGAATTATCTCTTATAGTTTCCGAGATATGGACTATCGATAATTTACACCTTAGGCTCTGCTTCTAACTTGGGCCCAAATTGTAAAATGGTCTTACCTATTGGCGATTTCGTTCCAATTCACATTCCAAGTAATATTCGGCATGCTAATTACATTGCCGGTTGCCAAATTGCATTATATCTTATAGTTTCCGAGATATGGACTATCGATAATTTACACCTTAGGCTCTGCTTCTAACTTGGGCCCAAATTGTAAAATGGTCTTATCTATTGGCGATTTCGTTCCAATTCACATTCCAAGTAATATTCGGCATGCTAATTACATTGCCGGTTGCCAAATTGCATTATCTCTTATAGTTTCCGAGATATGGACTATCGATAATTTACACATTAGGCTCTGCTTCTAACTTGGACCCAAATTGTAAAATGGTCTTCTCTATTGGCGATTTCGTTCCAATTCACATTCCAAGTAATATTCGGCATGCTAATTACATTGCCGGTTGCCAAATTGCATTATCTCTTATAGTTTCCGAGATATGGACTATCGATAATTTACACCTTAGGCTCTGCTTCTAACTTGGGCCCAAATTGTAAAATGGTCTTATCTATTGGCGATTTCGTTCCAATTCACATTCCAAGTAATATTCGGCATGCTAATTACATTGCCGGTTGCCAAATTGCATTATCTCTTATAGTTTCCGAGATATGGACTATCGATAATTTACACCTTAGGCTCTGCTTCTAACTTGGGCCCAAATTGTAAAATGGTCTTATCTATTGGCGATTTCGTTCCAATTCACATTCCAAGTAATATTCGGCATGCTAATTACATTGCCGGTTGCCAAATTGCATTATCTCTTATAGTTTCCGAGATACGGACTATCGATAATTTACACCTTAGGCTCTGCTTCTAACTTGGGCCCAAATTGTAAAATGGTCTTATCTATTGGCGATTTCATTCCAATTCACATTCCAAGTAATATTCGGCATGCTAATTACATTGCCGGTTGCCAAATTGCATTATCTCTTATAGTTTCCGAGATATGGACTATCGATAATTTACACCTTAGGCTCTGCTTCTAACTTGGGCCCAAATTGTAAAATGGTCTTATCTATTGGCGATTTCGTCCCAATTCACATTCCAAGTAATATTCGGCATGCTAATTACATTGCCGGTTGCGAAACTGCATTATCTCTTATAGTTTCCGAGATATGGACTATCGATAATTTACACCTTAGGCTCTGCTTCTAACTTGGGCCCAAATTGTAAAATGGTCTTATCTATTGGCGATTTCGTTCCAATTCACATTCCAAGTGGTATTCGGCATGCTAATTACATTGCCGGTTGCCAAATTGCATTATCTCTTTTAGTTTCCGAGATATGGACTATCGATAATTTACACCTTAGGCTCTGCTTCTAACTTGGGCCCAAATTGTAAAATGGTCTTATCTATTGGCGATTTCGTTCCAATTCACATTCCAAGTAATATTCGGCATGCTAATTACATTGCCGGTTGCCAAATTGAATTATCTCTTATAGTTTCCGAGATATGGACTATCGATAATTTACACCTTAGGCTCTGCTTCTAACTTGGGCCCAAATTGTAAAATGGTCTTATCTATTGGCGATTTCGTTCCAATTCACATTCCAAGTGGTATTCGGCATGCTAATTACATTGCCGGTTGCCAAATTGCATTATCTCTTATAGTTTCCGAGATATGGACTATCGATAATTTACACCTTAGGCTCTGCTTCTAACTTGGGCCCAAATTGTAAAATGGTCTTATCTATTGGCGATTTCATTCCAATTCACATTCCAAGTAATATTCGGCATGCTAATTACATTGCCGGTTGCCAAATTGCATTATCTCTTATAGTTTCCGAGATATGGACTATCGATAATTTACACCTTAGGCTCTGCTTCTAACTTGGGCCCAAATTGTAAAATGGTCTTATCTATTGGCGATTTCGTCCCAATTCACATTCCAAGTAATATTCGGCATGCTAATTACATTGCCGGTTGCGAAACTGCATTATTTCTTATAGTTTCCGAGATATGGACTATCGATGATTTACACCTTAGGCTCTGCTTCTAACTTGGGCCCAAATTGTAAAATGGTCTTATCTATTGGCGATTTCGTTCCAATTCACATTCCAAGTAATATTCGGCATGCTAATTACATTGCCGGTTGCCAAATTGCATTATCTCTTATAGTTTCCGAGATATGGACTATCGATAATTTACACCTTAGGCTCTGCTTCTAACTTGGGCCCAAATTGTAAAATGGTCTTATCTATTGGCGATTTCGTCCCAATTCACATTCCAAGTAATATTCGGCATGCTAATTACATTGCCGGTTGCGAAACTGCATTATCTCTTATAGTTTCCGAGATATGGACTATCGATAATTTACACCTTAGGCTCTGCTTCTAACTTGGGCCCAAATTGTAAAATGGTCTTATCTATTGGCGATTTCGTTCCAATTCACATTCCAAGTGGTATTCGGCATGCTAATTACATTGCCGGTTGCCAAATTGCATTATCTCTTTTAGTTTCCGAGATATGGACTATCGATAATTTACACCTTAGGCTCTGCTTCTAACTTGGGCCCAAATTGTAAAATGGTCTTATCTATTGGCGATTTCGTTCCAATTCACATTCCAAGTAATATTCGGCATGCTAATTACATTGCCGGTTGCCAAATTGAATTATCTCTTATAGTTTCCGAGATATGGACTATCGATAATTTACACCTTAGGCTCTGCTTCTAACTTGGGCCCAAATTGTAAAATGGTCTTATCTATTGGCGATTTCGTTCCAATTCACATTCCAAGTGGTATTCGGCATGCTAATTACATTGCCGGTTGCCAAATTGCATTATCTCTTATAGTTTCCGAGATATGGACTATCGATAATTTACACCTTAGGCTCTGCTTCTAACTTGGGCCCAAATTGTAAAATGGTCTTATCTATTGGCGATTTCATTCCAATTCACATTCCAAGTAATATTCGGCATGCTAATTACATTGCCGGTTGCCAAATTGCATTATCTCTTATAGTTTCCGAGATATGGACTATCGATAATTTACACCTTAGGCTCTGCTTCTAACTTGGGCCCAAATTGTAAAATGGTCTTATCTATTGGCGATTTCGTCCCAATTCACATTCCAAGTAATATTCGGCATGCTAATTACATTGCCGGTTGCGAAACTGCATTATCTCTTATAGTTTCCGAGATATGGACTATCGATGATTTACACCTTAGGCTCTGCTTCTAACTTGGGCCCAAATTGTAAAATGGTCTTATCTATTGGCGATTTCGTTCCAATTCACATTCCAAGTAATATTCGGCATGCTAATTACATTGCCGGTTGCCAAATTGCATTATCTCTTTTAGTTTCCGAGATATGGACTATCGATAATTTACACCTTAGGCTCTGCTTCTAACTTGGGCCCAAATTGTAAAATGGTCTTATCTATTGGCGATTTCGTTCCAATTCACATTCCAAGTAATATTCGGCATGCTAATTACATTGCCGGTTGCCAAATTGCATTATCTCTTATAGTTTCCGAGATATGGACTATCGATAATTTACACCTTAGGCTCTGCTTCTAACTTGGGCCCAAATTGTAAAATGGTCTTATCTATTGGCGATTTCGTTCCAATTCACATTCCAAGTGGTATTCGGCATGCTAATTACATTGCCGGTTGCCAAATTGCATTATCTCTTATAGTTTCCGAGATATGGACTATCGATAATTTACACCTTAGGCTCTGCTTCTAACTTGGGCCCAAATTGTAAAATGGTCTTATCTATTGGCGATTTCGTTCCAATTCACATTCCAAGTAATATTCGGCATGCTAATTACATTGCCGGTTGCCAAATTGCATTATCTCTTATAGTTTCCGAGATATGGACTATCGATAATTTACACCTTAGGCTCTGCTTCTAACTTGGGCCCAAATTGTAAAATGGTCTTATCTATTGGCGATTTCGTCCCAATTCACATTCCAAGTAATATTCGGCATGCTAATTACATTGCCGGTTGCGAAACTGCATTATCTCTTATAGTTTCCGAGATATGGACTATCGATAATTTACACCTTAGGCTCTGCTTCTAACTTGGGCCCAAATTGTAAAATGGTCTTATCTATTGGCGATTTCGTTCCAATTCACATTCCAAGTGGTATTCGGCATGCTAATTACATTGCCGGTTGCCAAATTGCATTATCTCTTATAGTTTCCGAGATATGGACCATCGATAATTTACACCTTAGGCTCTGCTTCTAACTTGGGCCCAAATTGTAAAATGGTCTTATCTATTGGCGATTTCGTTCCAATTCACATTCCAAGTAATATTCGGCATGCTAATTACATTGCCGGTTGCCAAATTGCATTATCTCTTATAGTTTCCGAGATATGGACTATCGATAATTTACACCTTAGGCTCTGCTTCTAACTTGGGCCCAAATTGTAAAATGGTCTTATCTATTGGCGATTTCGTTCCAATTCACATTCCAAGTAATATTCGGCATGCTAATTACATTGCCGGTTGCCAAATTGAATTATCTCTTATAGTTTCCGAGATATGGACTATCGATAATTTACACCTTAGGCTCTGCTTCTAACTTGGGCCCAAATTGTAAAATGGTCTTATCTATTGGCGATTTCGTTCCAATTCACATTCCAAGTGGTATTCGGCATGCTAATTACATTGCCGGTTGCCAAATTGCATTATCTCTTATAGTTTCCGAGATATGGACTATCGATAATTTACACCTTAGGCTCTGCTTCTAACTTGGGCCCAAATTGTAAAATGGTCTTATCTATTGGCGATTTCGTTCCAATTCACATTCCAAGTAATATTCGGCATGCTAATTACATTGCCGGTTGCCAAATTGCATTATCTCTTATAGTTTCCGAGATATGGACTATCGATAATTTACACCTTAGGCTCTGCTTCTAACTTGGGCCCAAATTGTAAAATGGTCTTACCTATTGGCGATTTCGTCCCAATTCACATTCCAAGTAATATTCGGCATGCTAATTACATTGCCGGTTGCGAAACTGCATTATCTCTTATAGTTTCCGAGATATGGACTATCGATAATTTACACCTTAGGCTCTGCTTCTAACTTGGGCCCAAATTGTAAAATGGTCTTATCTATTGGCGATTTCGTTCCAATTCACATTCCAAGTAATATTCGGCATGCTAATTACATTGCCGGTTGCCAAATTGCATTATCTCTTTTAGTTTCCGAGATATGGACTATCGATAAATTACACCTTAGGCTCTGCTTCTAACTTGGGCCCAAATTGTAAAATGGTCTTATCTATTGGCGATTTCGTTCCAATTCACATTCCAAGTAATATTCGGCATGCTAATTACATTGCCGGTTGCCAAATTGCATTATCTCTTATAGTTTCCGAGATATGGACTATCGATAATTTACACCTTAGGCTCTGCTTCTAACTTGGGCCCAAATTGTAAAATGGCCTTATCTATTGGCGATTTCGTTCCAATTCACATTCCAAGTAATATTCGGCATGCTAATTACATTGCCGGTTGCCAAATTGCATTATCTCTTATAGTTTCCGAGATATGGACTATCGATAATTTACACCTTAGGCTCTGCTTCTGACTTGGGCCCAAATTGTAAAATGGTCTTATCTATTGGCGATTTCGTTCCAATTCACATTCCAAGTAATATTCGGCATGCTAATTACATTGCCGGTTTCCAAATTGAATTATCTCTTATAGTTTCCGAGATATGGACTATCGATAATTTACACCTTAGGCTCTGCTTCTAACTTGGGCCCAAATTGTAAAATGGTCTTACCTATTGGCGATTTCGTTCCAATTCACATTCCAAGTAATATTCGGCATGCTAATTACATTGCCGGTTGCCAAATTGCATTATATCTTATAGTTTCCGAGATATGGACTATCGATAATTTACACCTTAGGCTCTGCTTCTAACTTGGGCCCAAATTGTAAAATGGTCTTATCTATTGGCGATTTCGTTCCAATTCACATTCCAAGTAATATTCGGCATGCTAATTACATTGCCGGTTGCCAAATTGCATTATCTCTTATAGTTTCCGAGATATGGACTATCGATAATTTACACATTAGGCTCTGCTTCTAACTTGGACCCAAATTGTAAAATGGTCTTCTCTATTGGCGATTTCGTTCCAATTCACATTCCAAGTAATATTCGGCATGCTAATTACATTGCGGGTTCCCAAATTGCATTATCTCTTATAGTTTCCGAGATATGGACTATCGATTATTTTTAACCTTAGGCTCTGCTTCTAACTTGGGCCCAAACTGTAAAATGGTCTTATCTATTGGCGATTTCGTTCCAATTCACATTCCAAGTAATATTCGGCATGCTAATTACATTGCCGGTTGCCAAATTGCATTATCTCTTATAGTTTCCGAGATATGGACTATCGATAATTTACACCTTAGGCCCTGCTTCTAACTTGGGCCCAAATTGTAAAATGGTCTTATCTATTGGCGATTTCGTTCCAATTCACATTCCAAGTAATATTCGGCATGCTAATTACATTGCCGGTTGCCAAATTGCATTATCTCTTATAGTTTCCGAGATATGGACTATCGATAATTTACACCTTAGGCTCTGCTTCTAACTTGGGCCCAAATTGTAAAATGGTCTTATCTATTGGCGATTTCGTTCCAATTCACATTCCAAGTAATATTCGGCATGCTAATTACATTGCCGGTTGCCAAATTGCATTATCTCTTATAGTTTCCGAGATACGGACTATCGATAATTTACACCTTAGGCTCTGCTTCTAACTTGGGCCCAAATTGTAAAATGGTCTTATCTATTGGCGATTTCGTTCCAATTCACACCCCAAGTAATATTCGGCATGTTAATTACATTGCCGGTTGCGAAATTGCATTATCTCTTATAGTTTCCGAGATATGGACTATCAATAATTTACACCTTAGGCTCTGCTTCTAACTTGGGCCCAAATTGTAAAATGGTCTTATCTATTGGCGATTTCGTTCCAATTCACATTCCAAGTAATATTCGGCATGCTAATTACATTGCCGGTTGCCAAATTGCATTATATCTTATAGTTTCCGAGATATGGACTATGGATAATTTACACCTTAGGCTCTGCTTCTAACTTGGGCCCAAATTGTAAAATGGTCTTATCTATTGGCGATTTCGTTCCAATTCACATTCCAAGTAATATTCGGCATGCTAATTACATTGCCGGTTGCCAAATTGCATTATCTCTTATAGTTTCCGAGATATGGACTATCGATAATTTACACCTTAGGCTCTGCTTCTAACTTGGGCCCAAATTGTAAAATGGTCTTATCTATTGGCGATTTCGTTCCAATTCACATTCCAAGTAATATTCGGCATGCTAATTACATTGCCGGTTGCCAAATTGCATTATCTCTTATAGTTTCCGAGATATGGACTATCGATAATTTACACCTTAGGCTCTGCTTCTAACTTGGGCCCAAATTGTAAAATGGTCTTATCTATTGGCGATTTCGTTCCAATTCACATTCCAAGTAATATTCGGCATGCTAATTACATTGCCGGTTGCCAAATTGCATTATCTCTTATAGTTTCCGAGATATGGACTATCGATAATTTACACCTTAGGCTCTGCTTCTAACTTGGGCCCAAATTGTAAAATGGTCTTATCTATTGACGATTTCGTTCCAATTCACATTCCAAGTAATATTCGGCATGCTAATTACATTGCCGGTTGCCAAATTGCATTATCTCTTATAGTTTCCGAGATACGGACTATCGATAATTTACACCTTAGGCTCTGCTTCTAACTTGGGCCCAAATTGTAAAATGGTCTTATCTATTGGCGATTTCGTTCCAATTCACACCCCAAGTAATATTCGGCATGTTAATTACATTGCCGGTTGCGAAATTGCATTATCTCTTATAGTTTCCGAGATATGGACTATCAATAATTTACACCTTAGGCTCTGCTTCTAACTTGGGCCCAAATTGTAAAATGGTCTTATCTATTGGCGATTTCGTTCCAATTCACATTCCAAGTAATATTCGGCATGCTAATTACATTGCCGGTTGCCAAATTGCATTATATCTTATAGTTTCCGAGATATGGACTATGGATAATTTACACATTAGGCTCTGCTTCTAACTTGGGCCCAAATTGTAAAATGGTCTTATCTATTGGCGATTTCGTTCCAATTCACATTCCAAGTAATATTCGGCATGCTGATTACATTGCCGGTTGCCAAATTGCATTATCTCTTATAGTTTCCGAGATATGGACTATCGATAATTTACACCTTAGGCTCTGCTTCTAACTTGGGCCCAAATTGTAAAATGGTCTTATCTATTGGCGATTTCGTTCCAATTCACATTCCAAGTAATATTCGGCATGCTAATTACATTGCCGGTTGCCAAATTGCATTATCTCTTATAGTTTCCGAGATATGGACTATCGATAATTTACACCTTAGGCTCTGCTTCTAACTTGGGCCCAAATTGTAAAATGGTCTTCTCTATTGGCGATTTCGTTCCAATTCACATTCCAAGTAATATTCGGCATGCTAATTACATTGCCGGTTGCGAAATTGCATTATCTCTTATAGTTTCCGAGATATGGACTATCAATAATTTACACCTTAGGCTCTGCTTCTAACTTGGGCCCAAATTGTAAAATGGTCTTATCTATTGGCGATTTCGTTCCAATTCACATTCCAAGTAATATTCGGCATGCTAATTACATTGCCGGTTGCCAAATTGCATTATATCTTATAGTTTCCGAGATATGGACTATGGATAATTTACACCTTAGGCTCTGCTTCTAACTTGGGCCCAAATTGTAAAATGGTCTTATCTATTGGCGATTTCGTTCCAATTCACATTCCAAGTAATATTCGGCATGCTAATTACATTGCCGGTTGCCAAATTGCATTATCTCTTATAGTTTCCGAGATATGGACTATCGATAATTTACACCTTAGGCTCTGCTTCTAACTTGGGCCCAAATTGTAAAATGGTCTTATCTATTGGCGATTTCGTTCCAATTCACATTCCAAGTAATATTCGGCATGCTAATTACATTGCCGGTTGCCAAATTGCATTATCTCTTATAGTTTCCGAGATATGGACAATCGATAATTTACACCTTAGGCTCTGCTTCTAACTTGGGCCCAAATTGTAAAATGGTCTTCTCTATTGGCGATTTCGTTCCAATTCACATTCCAAGTAATATTCGGCATGCTAATTACATTGCGGGTTCCCAAATTGCATTATCTCTTATAGTTTCCGAGATATGGACTATCGATTATTTTTAACCTTATTCTCTGCTTCTAACTTGGGCCCAAACTGTAAAATGGTCTTATCTATTGGCGATTTTGTTCCAATTCACATTCCAAGTAATATTCGGCATGCTAATTACATTGCCGGTTGCCAAATTGCATTATCTCTTATAGTTTCCGAGATATGGACTATCGATAATTTACACCTTAGGCTCTGCTTCTAACTTGGGCCCAAATTGTAATATGGTCTTATCTATTGGCGATTTCGTTCCAATTCACTTTCCAAGTAATATTCGGCATGCTAATTACATTGCCGGTTGCCAAATTGCATTATCTCTTATAGTTTCCGAGATATGGACTATCGACAATTTACACCTTAGGCTCTGCTTCTAACTTGGGCCCAAATTGTAAAATGGTCTTATCTATTGGCGATTTCGTTCCAATTCACATTCCAAGTAATATTCGGCATGCTAATTACATTGCCGGTTGCCAAATTGCATTATCTCTTATAGTTTCCGAGATATGGACTATCGATAATTTACACCTTAGGCTCTGCTTCTAACTTGGGCCCAAATTGTAAAATGGTCTTATCTATTGGCGATTTCGTTCCAATTCACATTCCAAGTAATATTCGGCATGCTAATTACATTGCCGGTTGCCAAATTGCATTATCTCTTATAGTTTCCGAGATATGGACTATCGATAATTTACACCTTAGGCTCTGCTTCTAACTTGGGCCGAAATTGTAAAATGGTCTTCTCTATTGGCGATTTCGTTCCAATTCACATTCCAAGTAATATTCGGCATGCTAATTACATTGCGGGTTCCCAAATTGCATTATCTCTTATAGTTTCCGAGATATGGACTATCGATTATTTTTAACCTTATTCTCTGCTTCTAACTTGGGCCCAAACTGTAAAATGGTCTTATCTATTGGCGATTTCGTTCCAATTCACATTCCAAGTAATATTCGGCATGCTAATTACATTGCCGGTTGCCAAATTGCATTATCTCTTATAGTTTCCGAGATATGGACTATCGATAATTTACACCTTAGGCTCTGCTTCTAACTTGGGCCCAAATTGTAATATGGTCTTATCTATTGGCGATTTCGTTCCAATTCACTTTCCAAGTAATATTCGGCATGCTAATTACATTGCCGGTTGCCAAATTGCATTATCTCTTATAGTTTCCGAGATATGGACTATCGACAATTTACACCTTAGGCTCTGCTTCTAACTTGGGCCCAAATTGTAAAATGGTCTTATCTATTGGCGATTTCGTTCCAATTCACATTCCAAGTAATATTCGGCATGCTAATTACATTGCCGGTTGCCAAATTGCATTATCTCTTATAGTTTCCGAGATATGGACTATCGATAATTTACACCTTAGGCTCTGCTTCTAACTTGGGCCCAAATTGTAAAATCGTCTTATCTATTGGCGATTTCGTTCCAATTCACATTCCAAGTAATATTAGGCATGCTAATTACATTGCCAGTTGCCAAATTACATTATCTCTTATAGTTTCCGAGATATGGACTATGGATAATTTACACCTTAGGCTCTGCTTCTTACTTGGGCCCAAATTGTAAAATGGTCTTATCTATTGGCGATTTCGTTCCAATTCACATTCCAAGTAATATTCGGCATGCTATTTACATTGCCGGTTGCCAAATTGCATTATCTTTTATAGTTTCCGAGATATGGACTATCGATAATTTACACCTTAGGCTCTGCTTCTAACTTGGGCCCAAATTGTAAAATGGCCTTATCTATTGGCGATTTCGTTCCAATTCACATTCCAAGTAATACTCGGCATGCTGATTACATTGCCGGTTGCCAAATTGCATTATCTCTTATAGTTTCCGAGATATGGACTATCGATAATTTACACCTTAGGCTCTGCTTCTAACTTGGGCCCAAATTGTAATATGGTCTTATCTATTGGCGATTTCGTTCCAATTCACTTTCCAAGTAATATTCGGCATGCTAATTACATTGCCGGTTGCCAAATTGCATTATCTCTTATAGTTTCCGAGATATGGACTATCGACAATTTACACCTTAGGCTCTGCTTCTAACTTGGGCCCAAATTGTAAAATGGTCTTATCTATTGGCGATTTCGTTCCAATTCACATTCCAAGTAATATTCGGCATGCTAATTACATTGCCGGTTGCCAAATTGCATTATCTCTTATAGTTTCCGAGATATGGACTATCGATAATTTACACCTTAGGCTCTGCTTCTAACTTGGGCCCAAATTGTAAAATCGTCTTATCTATTGGCGATTTCGTTCCAATTCACATTCCAAGTAATATTAGGCATGCTAATTACATTGCCAGTTGCCAAATTACATTATCTCTTATAGTTTCCGAGATATGGACTATGGATAATTTACACCTTAGGCTCTGCTTCTTACTTGGGCCCAAATTGTAAAATGGTCTTATCTATTGGCGATTTCGTTCCAATTCACATTCCAAGTAATATTCGGCATGCTATTTACATTGCCGGTTGCCAAATTGCATTATCTTTTATAGTTTCCGAGATATGGACTATCGATAATTTACACCTTAGGCTCTGCTTCTAACTTGGGCCCAAATTGTAAAATGGCCTTATCTATTGGCGATTTCGTTCCAATTCACATTCCAAGTAATACTCGGCATGCTGATTACATTGCCGGTTGCCAAATTGCATTATCTCTTATAGTTTCAGAGATATGGACTATCGATAATTTACACCTTAGGCTCTGCTTCTAACTTGGGCCCAAATTGTAAAATGGTCTTATCTATTGGCTATTTCGTTCCAATTCACATTCCAAGTAATATTCGGCATGCTAATTACATTGCCGGTTGCCAAATTGCATTATCTCTTATAGTTTCCGAGATATGGACTATCGATAATTTACACCTTAGGATCTGCTTCTAACTTGGGCCCAAATTGTAAAATGGTCTTATCTATTGGCGATTTCGTTCCAATTCACATTCCAAGTAATATTCGGCATGCTAATTACATTGCCGGTTGCCAAATTGAATTATCTCCTATAGTTTCCGAGATATGGACTATCGATAATTTACACCTTAGGCTCTGCTTCTAACTTGGGCCCAAATTGTAAAATGGTCTTACCTATTGGCGATTTCGTTCCAATTCACATTCCAAGTAATATTCGGCATGCTAATTACATTGCCGGTGGCCAAGTTGCATTATCTCTTATAGTTTCCGAGATATGGACTATCGATAATTTACACCTTAGGCTCTGCTTCTAACTTGGGCCCAAATTGTAAAATGGTCCTATCTATTGGCGATTTCGTTCCAATTCACATTCCAAGGAATATTCGGCATGCTAATTACATTGCCGGTTGCCAAATTGCATTATCTCTTATAGTTTCCGAGATATGGACTATCGGTAATTTACACCTTAGGCTCTGCTTCTAACTTGGGCCCAAATTGTAAAATCGTCTTATCTATTGGCGATTTCGTTCCAATTCACATTCCAAGTAATATTCGGCATGCTAATTACATTGCCGGTTGCCAAATTGCATTATCTCTTATAGTTTCCGAGATATGGACTATCGATAATTTACACCTTAGGCTCTGCTTCTAACTTGGGCCCAAATTGTAAAATGGTCTTATCTATTGGCGATTTCGTTCCAATTCACATTCCAAGTAATATTCGGCATGTTAATTAAATTGCCGGTTGCCAAATTGCATTATATCTTATAGTTTCCGAGATATGGACTATCGATAATTTACACCTTAGGCTCTGCTTCTAACTTGGGCCCAAATTGTAAAATCGTCTTATCTATTGGCGATTTCTTTCCAATTCACATTCCAAGTAATATTCGGCATGCTAATTACATTGCCGGTTGCCAAATTGCATTATCTCTTATAGTTTCCGAGATATGGACTATCGATAATTTACACCTTAGGCTCTGCTTCTAACTTGGGCCCAAATTGTAAAATGGTCTTATCTATTGGCGATTTCGTTACAATTCACATTCCAAGTAATATTCGGCATACTAATTACATAGCCGGTTGCCAAATTGAATTATCTCCTATAGTTTCCGAGATATGGACTATCGTTAATTTACACCTTAGGCTCTGCTTCTAACTTGGGCCCAAATTGTAAAAAGGTCTTATCTATTGCCTATTTCGTTCCAATTCACATTCCAAGTAATATTCGGCATGCTAATTACATTGCCGGTTGCCAAATTGCATTATCTCTTATAGTTTCCGTGATATGGACTATCGATAATTTACACCTTAGGCTCTGCTTCTAACTTGGGCCCAAATTGTAAAATGGTCTTATATATTGGCGATTTCGTTCCAATTCACATTCCAAGTAATATTCGGCATGCTAATTACATTGCCGGTTGCCAAATTGCATTATCTCTTATAGTTTCCGAGATATGGACTATCGATAATTTACACCTTAGGCTCTGCTTCTAACTTGGGCCCAAATTGTAAAATGGTCTTCTCTATTGGCGATTTCGTTCCAATTCACATTCCAAGTAATATTCGGCATGCTAATTACATTGCCGGTTCCCAAATTGCATTATCTCTTATAGTTTCCGAGATATGGACTATCGATTATTTTTAACCTTAGGCTCTGCTTCTAACTTGGGCCCAAACTGTAAAATGGTCTTATCTATTGGCGATTTCGTTCCAATTGACATTCCAAGTAGTATTCGGCATGCTAATTACATTGCCGGTTGCCAAATTGCATTATCTCTTATAGTTTCCGAGATATGGGCTATCGATCATTTACACCTTAGGCTCTGCTTCTAACTTGGGCCCAAATTGTGAAATGGTCTTATCTATTGGCGATTTCGTCCCAATTCACATTCCAAGTAATATTCGGCATGCTAATTACATTGCCAGTTGCCAAATTGCATTATCTCTTATAGTTTCCGAGATATGGACTATGGATAATTTACACCTTAGGCTCTGCTTCTAACTTGGGCCCAAATTGTAAAATGGTCTTATCTATTGGCGATTTCATTCCAATTCACATTCCAAGTAATATTCGGCATGCTAATTACATTGCCGGTTGCCAAATTGCATTATCTCTTATAGTTTCCGAGATATGGACTATCGATAATTTACACCTTAGGCTCTGCTTCTAACTTGGGCCCAAATTGTAAAATGGTCTTATCTATTGGCGATTTCGTTCCAATTCACATTCCAAGGAATACTCGGCATGCTAATTACATTGCCGGTTGCCAAATTGCATTATCTCATATAGTTTCCGAGATATGGACTATCGGTAATTTACACCTTAGGCTCTGCTTCTAACTTGGGCCCAAATTGTAAAATCGTCTTATCTATTGGCGATTTCGTTCCAATTCACATTCCAAGTAATATTCGGCATGCTAATTACATTGCCGGTTGCCAAATTGCATTATCTCTTATAGTTTCCGAGATATGGACTATCGATAATTTACACCTTAGGCTCGTCTTCTAACTTGGGCCCAAATTGTAAAATGGTCTTATCTATTGGCGATTTCGTTCCAATTCACATTCCAAGTAATATTCGGCATGTTAATTAAATTGCCGGTTGCCAAATTGCATTATCTCTTATAGTTTCCGAGATATGGACTATCGATAATTTACACCTTAGGCTCTGCTTCTAACTTGGGCCCAAATTGTAAAATCGTCTTATCTATTGGCGAATTCTTTCCAATTCACATTCCAAGTAATATTCGGCATGCTAATTACATTGCCGGTTGCCAAATTGCATTATCTCTTATAGTTTCCGAAATATGGACTATCGATAATTTACACCTTAGGCTCTGCTTCTAACTTGGGCCCAAATTGTAAAATGGTCTTATCTATTGGCGATTTCGTTCCAATTCACATTCCAAGTAATATTCGGCATGCTAATTACATTGCCGGTTGCCAAATTGCATTATCACTTATAGTTTCCGAGATATGGACTATCGGTAATTTACACCTTAGGCTCTGCTTCTAACTTGGGCCCAAATTGTAAAATCGTCTTATCTATTGGCGATTTCGTTCCAATTCACATTCCAAGTAATATTCGGCATGCTAATTACATTGCCGGTTGCCAAATTGCATTATCTCTGATAGTTTCCGAGATATGGACTATCGATAATTTAGACCTTTGGCTCTGCTTCTAACTTGGGCCCAAATTGTAAAATGGTCTTATCTATTGGCGATTTCATTCCAATTCACATTCCAAGTAATATTCGGCATGCTAATTACATTGCCGGTTGCCAAATTGCATTATCTCTTATAGTTTCCGAGATATGGACTATCGATAATTTACACCTTAGGCTCTGCTTCTAACTTGGGCCCAAATTGTAAAATGGTCTTATCTATTGGCGATTTCGTTCCAATTCACATTCCAAGTAATATTCGGCATGCTAATTACATTGCCGGTTGCCAAATTGCATTATCACTTATAGTTTCCGAGATATGGACTATCGGTAATTTACACCTTAGGCTCTGCTTCTAACTTGGGCCCAAATTGTAAAATCGTCTTATCTATTGGCGATTTCGTTCCAATTCACATTCCAAGTAATATTCGGCATGCTAATTACATTGCCGGTTGCCAAATTGCATTATCTCTGATAGTTTCCGAGATATGGACTATCGATAATTTAGACCTTTGGCTCTGCTTCTAACTTGGGCCCAAATTGTAAAATGGTTTTATCTATTGGCGATTTCGTTCCAATTCACATTCCAAGTAATATTCGGCATGCTAATTACATTGCCGGTTGCCAAATTGAATTATCTCTTATAGTTTCCGAGATATGGACTATCGATAATTTACACCTTAGGCTCTGCTTCTAACTTGGGCCCAAATTGTAAAATGGTCTTATCTATTGGCGATTTCGTTCCAATTCACATTCCAAGTGGTATTCGGCATGCTAATTACATTGCCGGTTGCCAAATTGCATTATCTCTTATAGTTTCCGAGATATGGACTATCGATAATTTACACCTTAGGCTCTGCTTCTAACTTGGGAGGTTCGTCCATCGATCGATGGACAAATCTAAAATGGTCTTATCTATTGGCGATTTCGTTCCAATTCACATTCCAAGTAATATTCGGCATGCTAATTACATTGCCGGTTGCCAAATTGCATTATCTCTTGTAGTTTCCGAGATATGGACTATCGATAATTTACACCTTAGGCTCTGCTTCTAACTTGGGCCCAAATTGTAAAATGGTCTTATCTATTGGCGATTTCGTTCCAACTCACATTCCAAGTAATATTCGGCATGCTAATTACATTGCCGGTTGCCAAATTGAATTATCTCTTATAGTTTCCGAGATATGGACTATCGATAATTTACACCTTAGGCTCTGCTTCTAACTTGGGCCCAAATTGTAAAATGGTCTTATTATCTATTGGCGATTTCGTTCCAATTCACATTCCAAGTAATATTCGGCATGCTAATTACATTGCCGGTTGCCAAATTGCATTATCTCTTATAGTTTCCGAGATATGGACTATCGATAATTTACACCTTAGGCTCTGCTTCTAACTTGGGCCCAAATTGTAAAATGGTCTTATCTATTGGCGATTTCGTTCCAATTCACTTTCCAAGTAATATTCGGCATGCTAATTACATTGCCGGTTGCCAAATTGCATTATCTCTTATAGTTTCCGAGATATGGACTATCGATAATTTACACCTTAGGCTCAGCTTCTAACTTGGGCCCAAATTGTAAAATGGCCTTATCTATTGGCGATTTGGTTCCAATTCACATTCCAAGTAATATTCGGCATGCTAATTACATTGCCGGTTGCCATATTGCATTATCTCTTATAGTTTCCGGGATATGGACTATCGATAATTTACACCTTAGGCTCTGCTTCTAACTTGGGCCCAAATTGTAAAATGGTCTTATCTATTGGCGATTTCGTTCCAATTCACATTCCAAGTAATATTCGGCATGCTAATTACATTGCCGGTGGCCAAATTGAATTATCTCTTATAGTTTCCGAGATATGGACTATCGATAATTTACACCTTAGGCTCTGCTTCTAACTTGGGCCCAAATTGTAAAATGGTCTTACCTATTGGCGATTTCGTTCCAATTCACATTCCAAGTAATATTCGGCATGCTAATTACATTGCCGGTTGCCAAATTGCATTATCTCTTATAGTTTCCGAGATATGGACTATCGATAATTTACACCTTAGGCTCTGCTTCTAACTTGGGCCCAAATTGTAAAATGGTCTTATCTATTGGCGATTTCGTTCCAATTCACATTCCAAGTAATATTCGGCATGCTAATTACATTGCCGGTTGCCAAATTGCATTATCTCTTATAATTTCCGAGATATGGACTATCGATAATTTACACCTTAGGCTCTGCTTCTAACTTGGGCCCAAATTGTAAAATGGTCTTATCTATTGGCGATTTCGTTCCAATTCACATTCCAAGTAATATTCGGCATGCTAATTACATTGCCGGTTGCCAAATTGCATTATCTCTTATAGTTTCCGAGATATGGACTATCGATAATTTACACCTTAGGCTCTGCTTCTAACTTGGGCCCAAATTGTAAAATGGTCTTATCTATTGGCGATTTCGTTCCAATTCACATTCCAAGTAATATTCGGCATGCTAATTACATTGCCGGTTGCCAAATTGCATTATCTCTTATAGTTTCCGAGATATGGACTATCGATAATTTACACCTTAGGCTCTGCTTCTAACTTGGGCCCAAATTGTAAAATGGTCTTATCTATTGGCGATTTCGTTCCAATTCACATTCCAAGTAATATTCGGCATGCTAATTACATTGCCGGTTGCCAAATTGCATTATCTCTTATAGTTTCCGAGATATGGACTATCGATAATTTACACCTTAGGCTCTGCTTCTAACTTGGGCCCAAATTGTAAAATGGTCTTATCTATTGGCGATTTCGTTCCAATTCACATTCCAAGTAATATTCGGCATGCTAATTACATTGCCGGTTGCCAAATTGCATTATCTCTTATAGTTTCCGAGATACGGACTATCGATAATTTACACCTTAGGCTCTGCTTCTAACTTGGGCCCAAATTGTAAAATGGTCTTATCTATTGGCGATTTCGTTCCAATTCACACTCCAAGTAATATTCGGCATGCTAATTACATTGCCGGTTGCGAAATTGCATTATCTCTTATAGTTTCCGAGATATGGACTATCAATAATTTACACCTTAGGCTCTGCTTCTAACTTGGGCCCAAGTTGTAAAATGGTCTTATCTATTGGCGATTTCGTTCCAATTCACATTCCAAATAATATTCGGCATGCTAATTACATTGCCGGTTGCCAAATTGCATTATCTCTTATAGTTTCCGAGATATGGACTATCGATAATTTACACCTTAGGCCCTGCTTCTAGCTTGGGCCCAAATTGTAAAATGGTCTTATCTATTGGCGATTTCGTTCCAATTCACATTCCAAGTAATATTCGGCATGCTAATTACATTGCCGGTTGCCAAATTGAATTATCTCTTATAGTTTCCGAGATATGGACTATCGATAATTTACACCTTAGGCTCTGCCTCTAACTTGGGCCCAAATTGTAAAATGGTCTTCGCTATTGGCGATTTCGTTCCAATTCACATTCCAAGTAATATTCGGCATGCTAATTACATTGCCGGTTGCCAAATTGCATTATCTCTTATAGTTTCCGAGATATGGACTATCGATAATTTACACCTTAGGCTCTGCTTCTAGCTTGGGCCCAAATTGTAAAATGGTCTTATCTATTGGCGATTTCGTTCCAATTCACATTCCAAGTAATATTCGGCATGCTAATTACATTGCCGGTTGCCTAATTGCATTATCTCTTATAGTTTCCGAGATATGGACTATCGATAATTTACACCTTAGGCTCTGCTTCTAACTTGGGCCCAAATTGTAAAATGGTCTTATCTATTGGCGATTTCGTTCCAATTCACATTCCAAGTAATATTCGGCATGCTAATTACATTGCCGGTTGCCAAATTGCATTATCTCTTATAGTTTCCGAGATATGGACTATCGATAATTTACACCTTAGGCTCTGCTTCTAACTTGGGCCCAAATTGTAATATGGTCTTATCTATTGGCGATTTCGTTCCAATTCACATTCCAAGTAATATTCTTCATGCTAATTACATTGCCGGTTGCCAAATTGCATTATCTCTTATAGTTTCCGAGATATGGACTATCGATAATTTACGCCTTAGGCTCTGCTTCTAACTTGGGCCCAAATTGTAAAATTGTCTTATCTATTGGCGATTTCGTTCCAATTCACATTCCAAGTAATATTCGGCATGCTAATTACATTGCCGGTTACCAAATTGCATTATCTCTTATAGTTTCCGAGATATGGACTATCGATAATTTACACCTTAGGCTCTGCTTCTAACTTGGGCCCAAATTGTAAAATGGTCTTATCTATTGGCGATTTCGTTCCAATTCACATTCCAAGTAATATTCGGCATGCTAATTACATTGCCGGTTGCCAAATTGCATTATCTCTTATAGTTTCCGGGATATGGACTATCGATAATTTACACCTTAGGCTCTGCTTCTAACTTGCTCCCAAATTGTAAAATGGTCTTATCTATTGGCGATTTCGTTCCAATTCACATTCCAAGTAATATTCGGCATGCTAATTACATTGCCGGTTGCCAAATTGCATTATCTCTTATAGTTTCCGAGATATGGACTATCGATAATTTACACCTTAGGCTCGTCTTCTAACTTGGGCCCAAATTGTAAAATGGTCTTATCTATTGGCGATTTCGTTCCAATTCACATTCCAAGTAATATTCGGCATGTTAATTAAATTGCCGGTTGCCAAATTGCATTATCTCTTATAGTTTCCGAGATATGGACTATCGATAATTTACACCTTAGGCTCTGCTTCTAACTTGGGCCCAAATTGTAAAATCGTCTTATCTATTGGCGAATTCTTTCCAATTCACATTCCAAGTAATATTCGGCATGCTAATTACATTGCCGGTTGCCAAATTGCATTATCTCTTATAGTTTCCGAAATATGGACTATCGATAATTTACACCTTAGGCTCTGCTTCTAACTTGGGCCCAAATTGTAAAATGGTCTTATCTATTGGCGATTTCGTTCCAATTCACATTCCAAGTAATATTCGGCATGCTAATTACATTGCCGGTTGCCAAATTGCATTATCACTTATAGTTTCCGAGATATGGACTATCGGTAATTTACACCTTAGGCTCTGCTTCTAACTTGGGCCCAAATTGTAAAATCGTCTTATCTATTGGCGATTTCGTTCCAATTCACATTCCAAGTAATATTCGGCATGCTAATTACATTGCCGGTTGCCAAATTGCATTATCTCTGATAGTTTCCGAGATATGGACTATCGATAATTTAGACCTTTGGCTCTGCTTCTAACTTGGGCCCAAATTGTAAAATGGTCTTATCTATTGGCGATTTCATTCCAATTCACATTCCAAGTAATATTCGGCATGCTAATTACATTGCCGGTTGCCAAATTGCATTATCTCTTATAGTTTCCGAGATATGGACTATCGATAATTTACACCTTAGGCTCTGCTTCTAACTTGGGCCCAAATTGTAAAATGGTCTTATCTATTGGCGATTTCGTTCCAATTCACATTCCAAGTAATATTCGGCATGCTAATTACATTGCCGGTTGCCAAATTGCATTATCACTTATAGTTTCCGAGATATGGACTATCGGTAATTTACACCTTAGGCTCTGCTTCTAACTTGGGCCCAAATTGTAAAATCGTCTTATCTATTGGCGATTTCGTTCCAATTCACATTCCAAGTAATATTCGGCATGCTAATTACATTGCCGGTTGCCAAATTGCATTATCTCTGATAGTTTCCGAGATATGGACTATCGATAATTTAGACCTTTGGCTCTGCTTCTAACTTGGGCCCAAATTGTAAAATGGTTTTATCTATTGGCGATTTCGTTCCAATTCACATTCCAAGTAATATTCGGCATGCTAATTACATTGCCGGTTGCCAAATTGAATTATCTCTTATAGTTTCCGAGATATGGACTATCGATAATTTACACCTTAGGCTCTGCTTCTAACTTGGGCCCAAATTGTAAAATGGTCTTATCTATTGGCGATTTCGTTCCAATTCACATTCCAAGTGGTATTCGGCATGCTAATTACATTGCCGGTTGCCAAATTGCATTATCTCTTATAGTTTCCGAGATATGGACTATCGATAATTTACACCTTAGGCTCTGCTTCTAACTTGGGAGGTTCGTCCATCGATCGATGGACGAATCTAAAATGGTCTTATCTATTGGCGATTTCGTTCCAATTCACATTCCAAGTAATATTCGGCATGCTAATTACATTGCCGGTTGCCAAATTGCATTATCTCTTTTAGTTTCCGAGATATGGACTATCGATAATTTACACCTTAGGCTCTGCTTCTAACTTGGGCCCAAATTGTAAAATGGTCTTATCTATTGGCGATTTCGTTCCAATTCACTTTCCAAGTAATATTCGGCATGCTAATTACATTGCCGGTTGCCAAATTGCATTATCTCTTATAGTTTCCGAGATATGGACTATCGATAATTTACACCTTAGGCTCAGCTTCTAACTTGGGCCCAAATTGTAAAATGGCCTTATCTATTGGCGATTTGGTTCCAATTCACATTCCAAGTAATATTCGGCATGCTAATTACATTGCCGGTTGCCATATTGCATTATCTCTTATAGTTTCCGGGATATGGACTATCGATAATTTACACCTTAGGCTCTGCTTCTAACTTGGGCCCAAATTGTAAAATGGTCTTATCTATTGGCGATTTCGTTCCAATTCACATTCCAAGTAATATTCGGCATGCTAATTACATTGCCGGTGGCCAAATTGAATTATCTCTTATAGTTTCCGAGATATGGACTATCGATAATTTACACCTTAGGCTCTGCTTCTAACTTGGGCCCAAATTGTAAAATGGTCTTACCTATTGGCGATTTCGTTCCAATTCACATTCCAAGTAATATTCGGCATGCTAATTACATTGCCGGTTGCCAAATTGCATTATCTCTTATAGTTTCCGAGATATGGACTATCGATAATTTACACCTTAGGCTCTGCTTCTAACTTGGGCCCAAATTGTAAAATGGTCTTATCTATTGGCGATTTCGTTCCAATTCACATTCCAAGTAATATTCGGCATGCTAATTACATTGCCGGTTGCCAAATTGCATTATCTCTTATAATTTCCGAGATATGGACTATCGATAATTTACACCTTAGGCTCTGCTTCTAACTTGGGCCCAAATTGTAAAATGGTCTTATCTATTGGCGATTTCGTTCCAATTCACATTCCAAGTAATATTCGGCATGCTAATTACATTGCCGGTTGCCAAATTGCATTATCTCTTATAGTTTCCGAGATATGGACTATCGATAATTTACACCTTAGGCTCTGCTTCTAACTTGGGCCCAAATTGTAAAATGGTCTTATCTATTGGCGATTTCGTTCCAATTCACATTCCAAGTAATATTCGGCATGCTAATTACATTGCCGGTTGCCAAATTGCATTATCTCTTATAGTTTCCGAGATATGGACTATCGATAATTTACACCTTAGGCTCTGCTTCTAACTTGGGCCCAAATTGTAAAATGGTCTTATCTATTGGCGATTTCGTTCCAATTCACATTCCAAGTAATATTCGGCATGCTAATTACATTGCCGGTTGCCAAATTGCATTATCTCTTATAGTTTCCGAGATATGGACTATCGATAATTTACACCTTAGGCTCTGCTTCTAACTTGGGCCCAAATTGTAAAATGGTCTTATCTATTGGCGATTTCGTTCCAATTCACATTCCAAGTAATATTCGGCATGCTAATTACATTGCCGGTTGCCAAATTGCATTATCTCTTATAGTTTCCGAGATACGGACTATCGATAATTTACACCTTAGGCTCTGCTTCTAACTTGGGCCCAAATTGTAAAATGGTCTTATCTATTGGCGATTTCGTTCCAATTCACACTCCAAGTAATATTCGGCATGCTAATTACATTGCCGGTTGCGAAATTGCATTATCTCTTATAGTTTCCGAGATATGGACTATCAATAATTTACACCTTAGGCTCTGCTTCTAACTTGGGCCCAAGTTGTAAAATGGTCTTATCTATTGGCGATTTCGTTCCAATTCACATTCCAAATAATATTCGGCATGCTAATTACATTGCCGGTTGCCAAATTGCATTATCTCTTATAGTTTCCGAGATATGGACTATCGATAATTTACACCTTAGGCCCTGCTTCTAGCTTGGGCCCAAATTGTAAAATGGTCTTATCTATTGGCGATTTCGTTCCAATTCACATTCCAAGTAATATTCGGCATGCTAATTACATTGCCGGTTGCCAAATTGAATTATCTCTTATAGTTTCCGAGATATGGACTATCGATAATTTACACCTTAGGCTCTGCCTCTAACTTGGGCCCAAATTGTAAAATGGTCTTCGCTATTGGCGATTTCGTTCCAATTCACATTCCAAGTAATATTCGGCATGCTAATTACATTGCCGGTTGCCAAATTGCATTATCTCTTATAGTTTCCGAGATATGGACTATCGATAATTTACACCTTAGGCTCTGCTTCTAGCTTGGGCCCAAATTGTAAAATGGTCTTATCTATTGGCGATTTCGTTCCAATTCACATTCCAAGTAATATTCGGCATGCTAATTACATTGCCGGTTGCCTAATTGCATTATCTCTTATAGTTTCCGAGATATGGACTATCGATAATTTACACCTTAGGCTCTGCTTCTAACTTGGGCCCAAATTGTAAAATGGTCTTATCTATTGGCGATTTCGTTCCAATTCACATTCCAAGTAATATTCGGCATGCTAATTACATTGCCGGTTGCCAAATTGCATTATCTCTTATAGTTTCCGAGATATGGACTATCGATAATTTACACCTTAGGCTCTGCTTCTAACTTGGGCCCAAATTGTAATATGGTCTTATCTATTGGCGATTTCGTTCCAATTCACATTCCAAGTAATATTCTTCATGCTAATTACATTGCCGGTTGCCAAATTGCATTATCTCTTATAGTTTCCGAGATATGGACTATCGATAATTTACGCCTTAGGCTCTGCTTCTAACTTGGGCCCAAATTGTAAAATTGTCTTATCTATTGGCGATTTCGTTCCAATTCACATTCCAAGTAATATTCGGCATGCTAATTACATTGCCGGTTACCAAATTGCATTATCTCTTATAGTTTCCGAGATATGGACTATCGATAATTTACACCTTAGGCTCTGCTTCTAACTTGGGCCCAAATTGTAAAATGGTCTTATCTATTGGCGATTTCGTTCCAATTCACATTCCAAGTAATATTCGGCATGCTAATTACATTGCCGGTTGCCAAATTGCATTATCTCTTATAGTTTCCGGGATATGGACTATCGATAATTTACACCTTAGGCTCTGCTTCTAACTTGGGCCCAAATTGTAAAATGGTCTTATCTATTGGCGATTTCGTTCCAATTCACATTCCAAGTAATATTCGGCATGCTAATTACATTGCCGGTGGCCAAATTGAATTATCTCTTATAGTTTCCGAGATATGGACTATCGATAATTTACACCTTAGGCTCTGCTTCTAACTTGGGCCCAAATTGTAAAATGGTCCTACCTATTGGCGATTTCGTTCCAATTCACATTCCAAGTAATATTCGGCATGCTAATTACATTGCCGGTTGCCAAATTGCATTATCTCTTATAGTTTCCGAGATATGGACTATCGATAATTTACACCTTAGGCTCTGCTTCTAACTTGGGCCCAAATTGTAAAATGGTCTTATCTATTGGCGATTTCGTTCCAATTCACATTCCAAGTAATATTCGGCATGCTAATTACATTGCCGGTTGCCAAATTGCATTATCTCTTATAGTTTCCGAGATATGGACTATCGATAATTTACACCTTAGGCTCTGCTTCTAACTTGGGCCCAAATTGTAATATGGTCTTATCTATTGGCGATTTCGTTCCAATTCACATTCCAAGTAATATTCGGCATGCTAATTACATTGCCGGTTGCCAAATTGCATTATCTCTTATAGTTTCCGAGATATGGACTATCGATAATTTACACCTTAGGCTCTGCTTCTAACTTGGGCCCAAATTGTAAAATGGTCTTATCTATTGGCGATTTCGTTCCAATTCACATTCCAAGTAATATTCGGCATGCTAATTACATTGCCGGTTGCCAAATTGCATTATCTCTTATAGTTTCCGAGATACGGACTATCGATAATTTACACCTTAGGCTCTGCTTCTAACTTGGGCCCAAATTGTAAAATGGTCTTATCTATTGGCGATTTCGTTCCAATTCACATTCCAAGTAATATTCGGCATGCTAATTACATTGCCGGTTGCCAAATTGCATTATCTCTTATAGTTTCCGAGATATGGACTATCGATAATTTACACCTTAGGCTCTGCTTCTAACTTGGGCCCAAATTGTAAAATGGTCTTATCTATTGGCGATTTTGTTCCAATTCACATTCCAAGTAATATTCGGCATGCTAATTACATTGCCGGTTGCCAAATTGCATTATCTCTTATAGTTTCCGAGATATGGACTATCGATAATTTACACCTTAGGCTCTGCTTCTAACTTGGGCCCAAATTGTAAAATGGTCTTATCTATTGGCGATTTCGTTCCAATTCACATTCCAAGTAATATTCGGCATGCTAATTACATTGCCGGTTGCCAAATTGCATTATCTCTTATAGTTTCCGAGATATGGACTATCGATAATTTACACCTTAGGCTCTGCTTCTAACTTGGGCCCAAATTGTAAAATGGTCTTATCTATTGGCGATTTCGTTCCAATTCACATTCCAAGTAATATTCGGCATGCTAATTACATTGCCGGTTGCCAAATTGCATTATCTCTTATAGTTTCCGAGATATGGACTATCGATAATTTACACCTTAGGCTCTGCTTCTAACTTGGGCCCAAATTGTAATATGGTCTTATCTATTGGCGATTTCGTTCCAATTCACATTCCAAGTAATATTCGGCATGCTAATTACATTGCCGGTTGCCAAATTGCGTTATCTCTTATAGTTTCCGAGATATGGACTATCGATAATTTACACCTTAGGCTCTGCTTCTAACTTGGGCCCAAATTGTAAAATGGTCTTATCTATTGGCGATTTCGTTCCAATTCACATTCCAAGTAATATTCGGCATGCTAATTACATTGCCGGTTGCCAAATTGCATTATCTCTTATAGTTTCCGAGATACGGACTATCGATAATTTACACCTTAGGCTCTGCTTCTAACTTGGGCCCAAATTGTAAAATGGTCTTATCTATTGGCGATTTCGTTCCAATTCACATTCCAAGTAATATTCGGCATGCTAATTACATTGCCGGTTGCCAAATTGCATTATCTCTTATAGTTTCCGAGATATGGACTATCGATAATTTACACCTTAGGCTCTGCTTCTAACTTGGGCCCAAATTGTAAAATGGTCTTATCTATTGGCGATTTCGTTCCAATTCACATTCCAAGTAATATTCGGCATGCTAATTACATTGCCGGTTGCCAAATTGCATTATCTCTTATAGTTTCCGAGATATGGACTATCGATAATTTACACCTTAGGCTCTGCTTCTAACTTGGGCCCAAATTGTAAAATGGTCTTATCTATTGGCGATTTCGTTCCAATTCACATTCCAAGTAATATTCGGCATGCTAATTACATTGCCGGTTGCCAAATTGCATTATCTCTTATAGTTTCCGAGATATGGACTATCGATAATTTACACCTTAGGCTCTGCTTCTAACTTGGGCCCAAATTGTAAAATGGTCTTATCTATTGGCGATTTCGTTCCAATTCACAATCCAAGTAATATTCGGCATGCTAATTACATTGCCGGTTGCCAAATTGCATTATCTCTTATAGTTTCCGAGATATGGACTATCGATAATTTACACCTTAGGCTCTGCTTCTAACTTGGGCCCAAATTGTAAAATGGTCTTATCTATTGGCGATTTCGTTCCAATTCACATTCCAAGTAATATTCGGCATGCTAATTACATTGCCGGTTGCCAAATTGCATTATCTCTTATAGTTTCCGAGATACGGACTATCAATAATTTACACCTTAGGCTCTGCTTCTAACTTGGGCCCAAATTGTAAAATGGTCTTATCTATTGGCGATTTCGTTCCAATTCACAATCCAAGTAATATTCGGCATGCTAATTACATTGCCGGTTGCCAAATTGCATTATCTCTTATAGTTTCCGAGATATGGACTATCGATAATTTACACCTTAGGCTCTGCTTCTAGCTTGGGCCCAAATTGTAAAATGGTCTTATCTATTGGCGATTTCGTTCCAATTCACATTCCAAGTAATATTCGGCATGCTAATTACATTGCCGGTTGCCTAATTGCATTATCTCTTATAGTTTCCGAGATATGGACTATCGATAATTTACGCCTTAGGCTCTGCTTCTAACTTGGGCCCAAATTGTAAAATTGTCTTATCTATTGGCGATTTCGTTCCAATTCACATTCCAAGTAATATTCGGCATGCTAATTACATTGCCGGTTGCCAAATTGCATTATCTCTTATAGTTTCCGAGATATGGACTATCGATAATTTACACCTTAGGCTCTGCTTCTAACTTGGGCCCAAATTGTAATATGGTCTTATCTATTGGCGATTTCGTTCCAATTCACATTCCAAGTAATATTCTTCATGCTAATTACATTGCCGGTTGCCAAATTGCATTATCTCTTATAGTTTCCGAGATATGGACTATCGATAATTTACGCCTTAGGCTCTGCTTCTAACTTGGGCCCAAATTGTAAAATTGTCTTATCTATTGGCGATTTCGTTCCAATTCACATTCCAAGTAATATTCGGCATGCTAATTACATTGCCGGTTGCCAAATTGCATTATCTCTTATAGTTTCCGAGATATGGACTATCGATAATTTACACCTTAGGCTCTGCTTCTAACTTGGGCCCAAATTGTAAAATGGTCTTATCTATTGGCGATTTCGTTCCAATTCACATTCCAAGTAATATTCGGCATGCTAATTACATTGCCGGTTGCCAAATTGCATTATCTCTTATAGTTTCCGAGATATGGACTATCGATAATTTACACCTTAGGCTCTGCTTCTAACTTGGGCCCAAATTGTAAAATCGTCTTATCTATTGGCGATTTCGTTCCAATTCACATTTCAAGTAATATTCGGCATGCTAATTACATTGCCGGTTGCCAAATTGCATTATCTCTTATAGTTTCCGAGATATGGACTATCGATAATTTACACCTTAGGCTCTGCTTCTAGCTTGGGCCCAAATTGTAAAATGGTCTTATCTATTGGCGATTTCGTTCCAATTCACATTCCAAGTAATATTCGGCATGCTAATTACATTGCCGGTTGCTAAATTGAATTATCTCTTATAGTTTCCGAGATATGGACTATCGATAATTTACACCTTAGGCTCTGCCTCTAACTTGGGCCCAAATTGTAAAATGGTCTTATCTATTGGCGATTTCGTTCCAATTCACATTCCAAGTAGTATTCGGCATGCTAATTACATTGCCGGTTGCCAAATTGCATTATCTCTTATAGTTTCCGAGATATGGACTATCGATAATTTACACCTTAGGCTCTGCTTCTAACTTGGGCCCAAATTGTAAAATGGTCTTATCTATTGGCGATTTCGTTCCAATTCACATTCCAAGTAATATTCGGCATGCTAATTACATTGCCATTTGCCAAATTGCATTATCTCTTATAGTTTCCGGGATATGGACTATGGATAATTTACACCTTAGGCTCTGCTTCTAACTTGGGCTCAAATTGTAAAATGGTCTTATCTATTGGCGATTTCGTTCCAATTCACATTCCAAGTAATATTCGGCATGCTAATTACATTGCCGGTTGCCAAATTGCATTATCTCTTATAGTTTCCGAGATATGGACTATCGATAATTTACACCTTAGGCTCTGCTTCTAACTTGGGCCCAAATTGTAAAATGGCCTTATCTATTGGCGATTTCGTTCCAATTCACATTCCAAGTAATACTCGGCATGCTGATTACATTGCCGGTTGCCAAATTGCATTATCTCTTATAGTTTCAGAGATATGGACTATCGATAATTTACACCTTAGGCTCTGCTTCTAACTTGGGCCCAAATTGTAAAATGGTCTTATCTATTGGCGATTTCGTTCCAATTCACATTCCAAGTAATATTCGGCATGCTAATTACATTGCCGGTTGCCAAATTGCATTATCTCTTATAGTTTCCGAGATATGGACTATCGATAATTTACACCTTAGGCTCTGCTTCTAACTTGGGCCCAAATTGTAAAATGGTCTTATCTATTGGCGATTTCGTTCCAATTCACATTCCAAGTAATATTCGGCATGTTAATTAAATTGCCGGTTGCCAAATTGCATTATCTCTTATAGTTTCCGAGATATGGACTATCGATAATTTACATCTTAGGCTCTGCTTCTAACTTGGGCCCAAATTGTAAAATGGTCTTATCTATTGGCGATTTCGTTCCAATTCACATTCCAAGTAATATTCGGCATGCTAATTACATTGCCGGTTGCCAAATTGCATTATCTCTTATAGTTTCCGAGATATGGACTATCGATAATTTACACCTTAGGCTCTGCTTCTAACTAGGGCCCAAATTGTAAAATCGCCTTATCTATTGGCGATTTCGTTCCAATTCACATTCCAAGTAATATTCGGCATGCTAATTACATTGCCGGTTGCCAAATTGCATTATCTCTTATAGTTTCCGAGATATGGACTATCGGTAATTTACACCTTAGGCTCTGCTTCTAACTTGGGCCCAAATTGTAAAATGGTCTTATCTATTGGCGATTTCGTTCCAATTCACATTCCAAGTAATATTCGGCATGATAATTACATTGCCGGTTGCCAAATTGCATTATCTCTTATAGTTTCCGAGATATGGACTATCGATAATTTACACCTTAGGCTCTGCTTCTAACTTGGGCCCAAATTGTAAAATGGTCTTATCTATTGGCGATTTCGTTCCAATTCACATTCCAAGTAATATTCGGCATGCTAATTACATTGCCGGTTGCCAAATTGCATTATCTCTTATAGTTTCCGAGATATGGACTATCGATAATTTACACCTTAGGCTCTGCTTCTAACTTGGGCCCAAATTGTAATATGGTCTTATCTATTGGCGATTTCGTTCCAATTCACATTCCAAGTAATATTCTTCATGCTAATTACATTGCCGGTTGCCAAATTGCATTATCTCTTATAGTTTCCGAGATATGGACTATCGATAATTTACGCCTTAGGCTCTGCTTCTAACTTGGGCCCAAATTGTAAAATGGTCTTATCTATTGGCGATTTCGTTCCAATTCACATTCCAAGTAATATTCGGCATGCTAATTACATTGCCGGTTGCCAAATTGCATTATCTCTTATAGTTTCCGAGATATGGACTATCGATAATTTACACCTTAGGCTCTGCTTCTAACTTGGGCCCAAATTGTAAAATGGTCTTATCTATTGGCGATTTCGATCCAATTCACATTCCAAGTAATATTCGGCATGCTAATTACATTGCCGGTTGCCAAATTGCATTATCTCTTATAGTTTCCGAGATATGGACTATCGATAATTTACACCTTAGGCTCTGCTTCTAACTTGGGCCCAAATTGTAAAATGGTCTTATCTATTGGCGATTTCGTTCCAATTCACATTCCAAGTAATATTCGGCATGCTAATTACATTGCCGGTTGCCAAATTGCATTATCTCTTATAGTTTCCATGATATGGACTATCGATAATTTACACCTTAGGCTCTGCTTCTAACTTGGGCCCAAATTGTAAAATGGTCTTATCTATTTTCGATTTCGTTCCAATTCACATTCCAAGTAATATTCGGCATGCTAATTACATTGCCGGTGGCCAAATTGAATTATCTCTTATAGTTTCCGAGATATGGACTATCGATAATTTACACCTTAGGCTCTGCTTCTAACTTGGGCCCAAATTGTAAAATGGTCTTATCTATTGGCGATTTCGTTCCAATTCACATTCCAAGTAATATTCGGCATGCTAATTACATTGCCGGTTGCCAAATTGCATTATCTCTTATAGTTTCCGAGATATGGACTATCGATAATTTACACCTTAGGCTCTGCTTCTAACTTGGGCCCAAATTGTAAAATGGTCTTATCTATTGGCGATTTCGTTCCAATTCACATTCCAAGTAATATTCGGCATGCTAATTACATTGCCGGTTGCCAAATTGCATTATCTCTTATAGTTTCCGAGATATGGACTATCGATAATTTACACCTTAGGCTCTGCTTCTAACTTGGGCCCAAATTGTAAAATGGTCTTATCTATTGGCGATTTCGTTCCAATTCACATTCCAAGTAATATTCGGCATGCTAATTACATTGCCGGTTGCCAAATTGCATTATCTCTTATAGTTTCCGAGATACGGACTATCGATAATTTACACCTTAGGCTCTGCTTCTAACTTGGGCCCAAATTGTAAAATGGTCTTATCTATTGGCGATTTCGTTCCAATTCACACTCCAAGTAATATTCGGCATGCTAATTACATTGCCGGTTGCGAAATTGCATTATCTCTTATAGTTTCCGAGATATGGACTATCAATAATTTACACCTTAGGCTCTGCTTCTAACTTGGGCCCAAGTTGTAAAATGGTCTTATCTATTGGCGATTTCGTTCCAATTCACATTCCAAATAATATTCGGCATGCTAATTACATTGCCGGTTGCCAAATTGCATTATCTCTTATAGTTTCCGAGATATGGACTATCGATAATTTACACCTTAGGCCCTGCTTCTAGCTTGGGCCCAAATTGTAAAATGGTCTTATCTATTGGCGATTTCGTTCCAATTCACATTCCAAGTAATATTCGGCATGCTAATTACATTGCCGGTTGCCAAATTGAATTATCTCTTATAGTTTCCGAGATATGGACTATCGATAATTTACACCTTAGGCTCTGCCTCTAACTTGGGCCCAAATTGTAAAATGGTCTTCGCTATTGGCGATTTCGTTCCAATTCACATTCCAAGTAATATTCGGCATGCTAATTACATTGCCGGTTGCCAAATTGCATTATCTCTTATAGTTTCCGAGATATGGACTATCGATAATTTACACCTTAGGCTCTGCTTCTAGCTTGGGCCCAAATTGTAAAATGGTCTTATCTATTGGCGATTTCGTTCCAATTCACATTCCAAGTAATATTCGGCATGCTAATTACATTGCCGGTTGCCTAATTGCATTATCTCTTATAGTTTCCGAGATATGGACTATCGATAATTTACACCTTAGGCTCTGCTTCTAACTTGGGCCCAAATTGTAAAATGGTCTTATCTATTGGCGATTTCGTTCCAATTCACATTCCAAGTAATATTCGGCATGCTAATTACATTGCCGGTTGCCAAATTGCATTATCTCTTATAGTTTCCGAGATATGGACTATCGATAATTTACACCTTAGGCTCTGCTTCTAACTTGGGCCCAAATTGTAATATGGTCTTATCTATTGGCGATTTCGTTCCAATTCACATTCCAAGTAATATTCTTCATGCTAATTACATTGCCGGTTGCCAAATTGCATTATCTCTTATAGTTTCCGAGATATGGACTATCGATAATTTACGCCTTAGGCTCTGCTTCTAACTTGGGCCCAAATTGTAAAATTGTCTTATCTATTGGCGATTTCGTTCCAATTCACATTCCAAGTAATATTCGGCATGCTAATTACATTGCCGGTTACCAAATTGCATTATCTCTTATAGTTTCCGAGATATGGACTATCGATAATTTACACCTTAGGCTCTGCTTCTAACTTGGGCCCAAATTGTAAAATGGTCTTATCTATTGGCGATTTCGTTCCAATTCACATTCCAAGTAATATTCGGCATGCTAATTACATTGCCGGTTGCCAAATTGCATTATCTCTTATAGTTTCCGGGATATGGACTATCGATAATTTACACCTTAGGCTCTGCTTCTAACTTGGGCCCAAATTGTAAAATGGTCTTATCTATTGGCGATTTCGTTCCAATTCACATTCCAAGTAATATTCGGCATGCTAATTACATTGCCGGTGGCCAAATTGAATTATCTCTTATAGTTTCCGAGATATGGACTATCGATAATTTACACCTTAGGCTCTGCTTCTAACTTGGGCCCAAATTGTAAAATGGTCCTACCTATTGGCGATTTCGTTCCAATTCACATTCCAAGTAATATTCGGCATGCTAATTACATTGCCGGTTGCCAAATTGCATTATCTCTTATAGTTTCCGAGATATGGACTATCGATAATTTACACCTTAGGCTCTGCTTCTAACTTGGGCCCAAATTGTAAAATGGTCTTATCTATTGGCGATTTCGTTCCAATTCACATTCCAAGTAATATTCGGCATGCTAATTACATTGCCGGTTGCCAAATTGCATTATCTCTTATAGTTTCCGAGATATGGACTATCGATAATTTACACCTTAGGCTCTGCTTCTAACTTGGGCCCAAATTGTAATATGGTCTTATCTATTGGCGATTTCGTTCCAATTCACATTCCAAGTAATATTCGGCATGCTAATTACATTGCCGGTTGCCAAATTGCATTATCTCTTATAGTTTCCGAGATATGGACTATCGATAATTTACACCTTAGGCTCTGCTTCTAACTTGGGCCCAAATTGTAAAATGGTCTTATCTATTGGCGATTTCGTTCCAATTCACATTCCAAGTAATATTCGGCATGCTAATTACATTGCCGGTTGCCAAATTGCATTATCTCTTATAGTTTCCGAGATACGGACTATCGATAATTTACACCTTAGGCTCTGCTTCTAACTTGGGCCCAAATTGTAAAATGGTCTTATCTATTGGCGATTTCGTTCCAATTCACATTCCAAGTAATATTCGGCATGCTAATTACATTGCCGGTTGCCAAATTGCATTATCTCTTATAGTTTCCGAGATATGGACTATCGATAATTTACACCTTAGGCTCTGCTTCTAACTTGGGCCCAAATTGTAAAATGGTCTTATCTATTGGCGATTTTGTTCCAATTCACATTCCAAGTAATATTCGGCATGCTAATTACATTGCCGGTTGCCAAATTGCATTATCTCTTATAGTTTCCGAGATATGGACTATCGATAATTTACACCTTAGGCTCTGCTTCTAACTTGGGCCCAAATTGTAAAATGGTCTTATCTATTGGCGATTTCGTTCCAATTCACATTCCAAGTAATATTCGGCATGCTAATTACATTGCCGGTTGCCAAATTGCATTATCTCTTATAGTTTCCGAGATATGGACTATCGATAATTTACACCTTAGGCTCTGCTTCTAACTTGGGCCCAAATTGTAAAATGGTCTTATCTATTGGCGATTTCGTTCCAATTCACATTCCAAGTAATATTCGGCATGCTAATTACATTGCCGGTTGCCAAATTGCATTATCTCTTATAGTTTCCGAGATATGGACTATCGATAATTTACACCTTAGGCTCTGCTTCTAACTTGGGCCCAAATTGTAATATGGTCTTATCTATTGGCGATTTCGTTCCAATTCACATTCCAAGTAATATTCGGCATGCTAATTACATTGCCGGTTGCCAAATTGCATTATCTCTTATAGTTTCCGAGATATGGACTATCGATAATTTACACCTTAGGCTCTGCTTCTAACTTGGGCCCAAATTGTAAAATGGTCTTATCTATTGGCGATTTCGTTCCAATTCACATTCCAAGTAATATTCGGCATGCTAATTACATTGCCGGTTGCCAAATTGCATTATCTCTTATAGTTTCCGAGATACGGACTATCGATAATTTACACCTTAGGCTCTGCTTCTAACTTGGGCCCAAATTGTAAAATGGTCTTATCTATTGGCGATTTCGTTCCAATTCACATTCCAAGTAATATTCGGCATGCTAATTACATTGCCGGTTGCCAAATTGCATTATCTCTTATAGTTTCCGAGATATGGACTATCGATAATTTACACCTTAGGCTCTGCTTCTAACTTGGGCCCAAATTGTAAAATGGTCTTATCTATTGGCGATTTCGTTCCAATTCACATTCCAAGTAATATTCGGCATGCTAATTACATTGCCGGTTGCCAAATTGCATTATCTCTTATAGTTTCCGAGATATGGACTATCGATAATTTACACCTTAGGCTCTGCTTCTAACTTGGGCCCAAATTGTAAAATGGTCTTATCTATTGGCGATTTCGTTCCAATTCACATTCCAAGTAATATTCGGCATGCTAATTACATTGCCGGTTGCCAAATTGCATTATCTCTTATAGTTTCCGAGATATGGACTATCGATAATTTACACCTTAGGCTCTGCTTCTAACTTGGGCCCAAATTGTAAAATGGTCTTATCTATTGGCGATTTCGTTCCAATTCACAATCCAAGTAATATTCGGCATGCTAATTACATTGCCGGTTGCCAAATTGCATTATCTCTTATAGTTTCCGAGATATGGACTATCGATAATTTACACCTTAGGCTCTGCTTCTAACTTGGGCCCAAATTGTAAAATGGTCTTATCTATTGGCGATTTCGTTCCAATTCACATTCCAAGTAATATTCGGCATGCTAATTACATTGCCGGTTGCCAAATTGCATTATCTCTTATAGTTTCCGAGATACGGACTATCGATAATTTACACCTTAGGCTCTGCTTCTAACTTGGGCCCAAATTGTAAAATGGTCTTATCTATTGGCGATTTCGTTCCAATTCACACTCCAAGTAATATTCGGCATGCTAATTACATTGCCGGTTGCGAAATTGCATTATCTCTTATAGTTTCCGAGATATGGACTATCAATAATTTACACCTTAGGCTCTGCTTCTAACTTGGGCCCAAGTTGTAAAATGGTCTTATCTATTGGCGATTTCGTTCCAATTCACATTCCAAATAATATTCGGCATGCTAATTATATTGCCGGTTGCCAAATTGCATTATCTCTTATAGTTTCCGAGATATGGACTATCGATAATTTACACCTTAGGCCCTGCTTCTAGCTTGGGCCCAAATTGTAAAATGGTCTTATCTATTGGCGATTTCGTTCCAATTCACATTCCAAGTAATATTCGGCATGCTAATTACATTGCCGGTTGCCAAATTGAATTATCTCTTATAGTTTCCGAGATATGGACTATCGATAATTTACACCTTAGGCTCTGCCTCTAACTTGGGCCCAAATTGTAAAATGGTCTTCTCTATTGGCGATTTCGTTCCAATTCACATTCCAAGTAATATTCGGCATGCTAATTACATTGCCGGTTGCCAAATTGCATTATCTCTTATAGTTTCCGAGATATGGACTATCGATAATTTACACCTTAGGCTCTGCTTCTAGCTTGGGCCCAAATTGTAAAATGGTCTTATCTATTGGCGATTTCGTTCCAATTCACATTCCAAGTAATATTCGGCATGCTAATTACATTGCCGGTTGCCTAATTGCATTATCTCTTATAGTTTCCGAGATATGGACTATCGATAATTTACACCTTAGGCTCTGCTTCTAACTTGGGCCCAAATTGTAAAATGGTCTTATCTATTGGCGATTTCGTTCCAATTCACATTCCAAGTAATATTCGGCATGCTAATTACATTGCCGGTTGCCAAATTGCATTATCTCTTATAGTTTCCGAGATATGGACTATCGATAATTTACACCTTAGGCTCTGCTTCTAACTTGGGCCCAAATTGTAATATGGTCTTATCTATTGGCGATTTCGTTCCAATTCACATTCCAAGTAATATTCTTCATGCTAATTACATTGCCGGTTGCCAAATTGCATTATCTCTTATAGTTTCCGAGATATGGACTATCGATAATTTACGCCTTAGGCTCTGCTTCTAACTTGGGCCCAAATTGTAAAATTGTCTTATCTATTGGCGATTTCGTTCCAATTCACATTCCAAGTAATATTCGGCATGCTAATTACATTGCCGGTTGCCAAATTGCATTATCTCTTATAGTTTCCGAGATATGGACTATCGATAATTTACACCTTAGGCTCTGCTTCTAACTTGGGCCCAAATTGTAAAATGGTCTTATCTATTGGCGATTTCGTTCCAATTCACATTCCAAGTAATATTCGGCATGCTAATTACATTGCCGGTTGCCAAATTGCATTATCTCTTATAGTTTCCGAGATATGGACTATCGATAATTTACACCTTAGGCTCTGCTTCTAACTTGGGCCCAAATTGTAAAATCGTCTTATCTATTGGCGATTTCGTTCCAATTCACATTTCAAGTAATATTCGGCATGCTAATTACATTGCCGGTTGCCAAATTGCATTATCTCTTATAGTTTCCGAGATATGGACTATCGATAATTTACACCTTAGGCTCTGCTTCTAGCTTGGGCCCAAATTGTAAAATGGTCTTATCTATTGGCGATTTCGTTCCAATTCACATTCCAAGTAATATTCGGCATGCTAATTACATTGCCGGTTGCTAAATTGAATTATCTCTTATAGTTTCCGAGATATGGACTATCGATAATTTACACCTTAGGCTCTGCCTCTAACTTGGGCCCAAATTGTAAAATGGTCTTATCTATTGGCGATTTCGTTCCAATTCACATTCCAAGTAGTATTCGGCATGCTAATTACATTGCCGGTTGCCAAATTGCATTATCTCTTATAGTTTCCGAGATATGGACTATCGATAATTTACACCTTAGGCTCTGCTTCTAACTTGGGCCCAAATTGTAAAATGGTCTTATCTATTGGCGATTTCGTTCCAATTCACATTCCAAGTAATATTCGGCATGCTAATTACATTGCCATTTGCCAAATTGCATTATCTCTTATAGTTTCCGGGATATGGACTATGGATAATTTACACCTTAGGCTCTGCTTCTAACTTGGGCTCAAATTGTAAAATGGTCTTATCTATTGGCGATTTCGTTCCAATTCACATTCCAAGTAATATTCGGCATGCTAATTACATTGCCGGTTGCCAAATTGCATTATCTCTTATAGTTTCCGAGATATGGACTATCGATAATTTACACCTTAGGCTCTGCTTCTAACTTGGGCCCAAATTGTAAAATGGCCTTATCTATTGGCGATTTCGTTCCAATTCACATTCCAAGTAATACTCGGCATGCTGATTACATTGCCGGTTGCCAAATTGCATTATCTCTTATAGTTTCAGAGATATGGACTATCGATAATTTACACCTTAGGCTCTGCTTCTAACTTGGGCCCAAATTGTAAAATGGTCTTATCTATTGGCGATTTCGTTCCAATTCACATTCCAAGTAATATTCGGCATGCTAATTACATTGCCGGTTGCCAAATTGCATTATCTCTTATAGTTTCCGAGATATGGACTATCGATAATTTACACCTTAGGCTCTGCTTCTAACTTGGGCCCAAATTGTAAAATGGTCTTATCTATTGGCGATTTCGTTCCAATTCACATTCCAAGTAATATTCGGCATGTTAATTAAATTGCCGGTTGCCAAATTGCATTATCTCTTATAGTTTCCGAGATATGGACTATCGATAATTTACATCTTAGGCTCTGCTTCTAACTTGGGCCCAAATTGTAAAATGGTCTTATCTATTGGCGATTTCGTTCCAATTCACATTCCAAGTAATATTCGGCATGCTAATTACATTGCCGGTTGCCAAATTGCATTATCTCTTATAGTTTCCGAGATATGGACTATCGATAATTTACACCTTAGGCTCTGCTTCTAACTTGGGCCCAAATTGTAAAATCGCCTTATCTATTGGCGATTTCGTTCCAATTCACATTCCAAGTAATATTCGGCATGCTAATTACATTGCCGGTTGCCAAATTGCATTATCTCTTATAGTTTCCGAGATATGGACTATCGGTAATTTACACCTTAGGCTCTGCTTCTAACTTGGGCCCAAATTGTAAAATGGTCTTATCTATTGGCGATTTCGTTCCAATTCACATTCCAAGTAATATTCGGCATGATAATTACATTGCCGGTTGCCAAATTGCATTATCTCTTATAGTTTCCGAGATATGGACTATCGATAATTTACACCTTAGGCTCTGCTTCTAACTTGGGCCCAAATTGTAAAATGGTCTTATCTATTGGCGATTTCGTTCCAATTCACATTCCAAGTAATATTCGGCATGCTAATTACATTGCCGGTTGCCAAATTGCATTATCTCTTATAGTTTCCGAGATATGGACTATCGATAATTTACACCTTAGGCTCTGCTTCTAACTTGGGCCCAAATTGTAATATGGTCTTATCTATTGGCGATTTCGTTCCAATTCACATTCCAAGTAATATTCTTCATGCTAATTACATTGCCGGTTGCCAAATTGCATTATCTCTTATAGTTTCCGAGATATGGACTATCGATAATTTACGCCTTAGGCTCTGCTTCTAACTTGGGCCCAAATTGTAAAATGGTCTTATCTATTGGCGATTTCGTTCCAATTCACATTCCAAGTAATATTCGGCATGCTAATTACATTGCCGGTTGCCAAATTGCATTATCTCTTATAGTTTCCGAGATATGGACTATCGATAATTTACACCTTAGGCTCTGCTTCTAACTTGGGCCCAAATTGTAAAATGGTCTTATCTATTGGCGATTTCGATCCAATTCACATTCCAAGTAATATTCGGCATGCTAATTACATTGCCGGTTGCCAAATTGCATTATCTCTTATAGTTTCCGAGATATGGACTATCGATAATTTACACCTTAGGCTCTGCTTCTAACTTGGGCCCAAATTGTAAAATGGTCTTATCTATTGGCGATTTCGTTCCAATTCACATTCCAAGTAATATTCGGCATGCTAATTACATTGCCGGTTGCCAAATTGCATTATCTCTTATAGTTTCCATGATATGGACTATCGATAATTTACACCTTAGGCTCTGCTTCTAACTTGGGCCCAAATTGTAAAATGGTCTTATCTATTTTCGATTTCGTTCCAATTCACATTCCAAGTAATATTCGGCATGTTAATTACATTGCCGGTGGCCAAATTGAATTATCTCTTATAGTTTCCGAGATATGGACTATCGATAATTTACACCTGAGGCTCTGCTTCTAACTTGGGCCCAAATTGTAAAATGGTCCTACCTATTGGCGATTTCGTTCCAATTCACATTCCAAGTAATATTCGGCATGCTAATTACATTGCCGGTTGCCAAATTGCATTATCTCTTATAGTTTCCGAGATATGGACTATCGATAATTTACACCTTAGGCTCTGCTTCTAACTTTGGCCCAAATTGTAAAATGGTCTTATCTATTGGCGATTTCGTTCCAATTCACATTCCAAGTAATATTCGGCATGCTAATTACATTGCCGGTTGCCAAATTGCATTATCTCTTATAGTTTCCGAGATATGGACTATCGATAATTTACACCTTAGGCTCTGCTTCTAACTTGGGCCCAAATTGTAATATGGTCTTATCTATTGGCGATTTCGTTCCAATTCACATTCCAAGTAATATTCGGCATGCTAATTACATTGCCGGTTGCCAAATTGCATTATCTCTTATAGTTTCCGAGATATGGACTATCGATAATTTACACCTTAGGCTCTGCTTCTAACTTGGGCCCAAATTGTAAAATGGTCTTATCTATTGGCGATTTCGTTCCAATTCACATTCCAAGTAATATTCGGCATGCTAATTACATTGCCGGTTGCCAAATTGCATTATCTCTTATAGTTTCCGAGATATGGACTATCGATAATTTACACCTTAGGCTCTGCTTCTAACTTGGGCCCAAATTGTAAAATGGTCTTATCTATTGGCGATTTCGTTCCAATTCACAATCCAAGTAATATTCGGCATGCTAATTACATTGCCGGTTGCCAAATTGCATTATCTCTTATAGTTTCCGAGATACGGACTATCGATAATTTACACCTTAGGCTCTGCTTCTAACTTGGGCCCAAATTGTAAAATGGTCTTATCTATTGGCGATTTCGTTCCAATTCACACTCCAAGTAATATTCGGCATGCTAATTACATTGCCGGTTGCGAAATTGCATTATCTCTTATAGTTTCCGAGATATGGACTATCAATAATTTACACCTTAGGCTCTGCTTCTAACTTGGGCCCAAGTTGTAAAATGGTCTTATCTATTGGCGATTTCGTTCCAATTCACATTCCAAATAATATTCGGCATGCTAATTACATTGCCGGTTGCCAAATTGCATTATCTCTTATAGTTTCCGAGATATGGACTATCGATAATTTACACCTTAGGCCCTGCTTCTAGCTTGGGCCCAAATTGTAAAATGGTCTTATCTATTGGCGATCTCGTTCCAATTCACATTCCAAGTAATATTCGGCATGCTAATTACATTGCCGGTTGCCAAATTGCATTATCTCTTATAGTTTCCGAGATATGGACTATCGATAATTTACACCTTAGGCTCTGCTTCTAACTTGGGCCCAAATTGTAAAATGGTCTTATCTATTGGCGATTTCTTCCAATTCACATTCCAAGTAATATTCGGCATGCTAATTACATTGCCGGTTGCCAAATTGCATTATCTCTTATAGTTTCCGGGATATGGACTATCGATAATTTACACCTTAGGCTCTGCTTCTAACTTGGGCCCAAATTGTAAAATGGTCTTATCTATTGGCGATTTCGTTCCAATTCACATTCCAAGTAATATTCGGCATGCTAATTACATTGCCGGTGGCCAAATTGAATTATCTCTTATAGTTTCCGAGATATGGACTATCGATAATTTACACCTTAGGCTCTGCTTCTAACTTGGGCCCAAATTGTAAAATGGTCTTACCTATTGGCGATTTCGTTCCAATTCACATACCAAGTAATATTCGGCATGCTAATTACATTGCCGGTTGCCAAATTGCATTATCTCTTATAGTTTCCGAGATATGGACTATCGATAATTTACACCTTAGGCTCTGCTTCTAACTTGGGCCCAAATTGTAAAATGGTCTTATCTATTGGCGATTTCGTTCCAATTCACATTCCAAGTAATATTCGGCATGCTAATTACATTGCCGGTTGCCAAATTGCATTATCTCTTATAGTTTCCGAGATATGGACTATCGATAATTTACACCTTAGGCTCTGCTTCTAACTTGGGCCCAAATTGTAATATGGTCTTATCTATTGGCGATTTCGTTCCAATTCACATTCCAAGTAATATTCGGCATGCTAATTACATTGCCGGTTGCCAAATTGCATTATCTCTTATAGTTTCCGAGATATGGACTATCGATAATTTACACCTTAGGCTCTGCTTCTAACTTGGGCCCAAATTGTAAAATGGTCTTATCTATTGGCGATTTCGTTCCAATTCACATTCCAAGTAATATTCGGCATGCTAATTACATTGCCGGTTGCCAAATTGCATTATCTCTTACAGTTTCCGAGATATGGACTATCGATAATTTACACCTTAGGCTCTGCTTCTAACTTGGGCCCAAATTGTAAAATGGTCTTATCTATTGGCGATTTCGTTCCAATTCACATTCCAAGTAATATTCGGCATGCTAATTACATTGCCGGTTGCCAAATTGCATTATCTCTTATAGTTTCCGAGATATGGACTATCGATAATTTACACCTTAGGCCCTGCTTCTAGCTTGGGCCCAAATTGTAAAATGGTCTTATCTATTGGCGATTTCGTTCCAATTCACATTCCAAGTAATTTTCGGCATGCTAATTACATTGCCGGTTGCCAAATTGAATTATCTCTTATAGTTTCCGAGATATGGACTATCGATAATTTACACCTTAGGCTCTGCCTCTAACTTGGGCCCAAATTGTAAAATGGTCTTCTCTATTGGCGATTTCGTTCCAATTCACATTCCAAGTAATATTCGGCATGCTAATTACATTTCCGGTTGCCAAATTGCATTATCTCTTATAGTTTCCGAGATATGGACTATCGATAATTTACACCTTAGGCTCTGCTTCTAGGTTCGTCCCTCGATCGATGGACGAAACTGTAAAATGGTCTTATCTATTGGCGATTTCGTTCCAATTCACATTCCAAGTAATATTCGGCATGCTAATTACATTGCCGGTTGCCAAATTGCATTATCTCTTATAGTTTCCGAGATATGGACTATCGATAATTTACACCTTAGGCTCTGCTTCTAACTTGGGCCCAAATTGTAAAATGGTCTTATCTATTGGCGATTTCGTTCCAATTCACATTCCAAGTAATATTCGGCATGCTAATTACATTGCCGGTTGCCAAATTGCATTATCTCTTATAGTTTCCGAGATATGGACTATCGATAATTTACACCTTAGGCTCTGCTTCTAACTTGGGCCCAAATTGTAATATGGTTTTATCTATTGGCGATTTCGTTCCAATTCACATTCCAAGTAATATTCTTCATGCTATTTACATTGCCGGTTGCCAAATTGCATTATCTCTTATAGTTTCCGAGATATGGACTATCGATAATTTACGCCTTAGGCTCTGCTTCTAACTTGGGCCCAAATTGTAAAATGGTCTTATCTATTGGCGATTTCGTTCCAATTCACATTCCAAGTAATATTCGGCATGCTAATTACATTGCCGGTTGCCAAATTGCATTATCTCTTATAGTTTCCGAGATATGGACTATCGATAATTTACACCTTAGGCTCTGCTTCTAACTTGGGCCCAAATTGTAAAATGGTCTTATCTATTGGCGATTTCGTTCCAATTCACATTCCAAGTAATATTCGGCATGCTAATTACATTGCCGGTTGCCAAATTGCATTATCTCTTATAGTTTCCGAGATATGGACTATCGATAATTTACACCTTATGCTCTGCTTCTAACTTGGGCCCAAATTGTAAAATCGTCTTATCTATTGGCGATTTCGTTCCAATTCACATTTCAAGTAATATTCGGCATGCTAATTACATTGCCGGTTGCCAAATTGCATTATCTCTTATAGTTTCCGAGATATGGACTATCGATAATTTACACCTTAGGCTCTGCTTCTAGCTTGGGCCCAAATTGTAAAATGGTCTTATCTATTGGCGATTTCGTTCCAATTCACATTCCAAGTAATATTCGGCATGCTAATTACATTGCCGGTTGCTAAATTGAATTATCTCTTATAGTTTCCGAGATATGGACTATCGATAATTTACACCTTAGGCTCTGCCTCTAACTTGGGCCCAAATTGTAAAATGGTCTTATCTATTGGCGATTTCGTTCCAATTCACATTCCAAGTAGTATTCGGCATGCTAATTACATTGCCGGTTGCCAAATTGCATTATCTCTTATAGTTTCCGAGATATGGACTATCGATAATTTACACCTTAGGCTCTGCTTCTAACTTGGGCCCAAATTGTAAAATTGTCTTATCTATTGGCGATTTCGTTCCAATTCACATTCCAAGTAATATTCGGCATGCTAATTACATTGCCATTTGCCAAATTGCATTATCTCTTATAGTTTCCGTGATATGGACTATGGATAATTTACACCTTAGGCTCTGCTTCTAACTTGGGCTCAAATTGTAAAATGGTCTTATCTATTGGCGATTTCGTTCCAATTCACACTCCAAGTAATATTCGGCATGCTAATTACATTGCCGGTTGCCAAATTGCATTATCTCTTATAGTTTCCGAGATATGGACTATCGATAATTTACACCTTAGACTCTGCTTCTAACTTGGGCCCAAATTGTAAAATGGCCTTATCTATTGGCGATTTCGTTCCAATTCACATTCCAAGTAATACTCGGCATGCTGATTACATTGCCGGTTGCCAAATTGCATTATCTCTTATAGTTTCAGAGATATGGACTATCAATAATTTACACCTTAGGCTCTGCTTCTAGCTTGGGCCCAAATTGTAAAATGGTCTTATCTATTGGCGATTTCGTTCCAATTCACATTCCAAGTAATATTCGGCATGCTAATTACATTGCCGGTTGCTAAATTGAATTATCTCTTATAGTTTCCGAGATATGGACTATCGATAATTTACACCTTAGGCTCTGCCTCTAACTTGGGCCCAAATTGTAAAATGGTCTTATCTATTGGCGATTTCGTTCCAATTCACATTCCAAGTAGTATTCGGCATGCTAATTACATTGCCGGTTGCCAAATTGCATTATCTCTTATAGTTTCCGAGATATGGACTATCGATAATTTACACCTTAGGCTCTGCTTCTAACTTGGGCCCAAATTGTAAAATGGTCTTATCTATTGGCGATTTCGTTCCAATTCACAATCCAAGTAATATTCGGCATGCTAATTACATTGCCGTTTGCCAAATTGCATTATCTCTTATAGTTTCCGGGATATGGACTATGGATAATTTACACCTTAGGCTCTGCTTCTAACTTGGGCCCAAATTGTAAAATGGCCTTATCTATTGGCGATTTCGTTCCAATTCACATTTCAAGTAATATTCGGCATGCTAATTACATTGCCGGTTGCCAAATTGCATTATCTCTTATAGTTTCCGAGATATGGACTATCGATAATTTACACCTTAGGCTCTGCTTCTAGCTTGGGCCCAAATTGTAAAATGGTCTTATCTATTGGCGATTTCGTTCCAAATCACATTCCAAGTAATATTCGGCATGCTAATTACATTGCCGGTTGCCAAATTGAATTATCTCTTATAGTTTCCGAGATATGGACTATCGATTATTTACACCTTAGGCTCTGCCTCTAACTTGGGCCCAAATTGTAAAATGGTCTTATCTATTGGCGATTTCGTTCCAATTCACATTCCAAGTAGTATTCGGCATGCTAATTACATTGCCGGTTGCCAAATTTCATTATCTCTTATAGTTTCCGAGATATGGACTATCGATAATTTACACCTTAGGCTCTGCTTCTAACTTGGGCCCAAATTGTAAAATGATCTTATCTATTGGCTATTTCGTTCCAATTCACATTCCAAGTAATATTCGGCATGCTAATTACATTGCCATTTGCCAAATTGCATTATCTCTTATAGTTTCCGAGATATGGACTATGGATAATTTACACCTTAGGCTCTGCTTCTAACTTGGGCTCAAATTGTAAAATGGTCTTATCTATTGGCGATTTCGTTCCAATTCACATTCCAAGTAATATTCGGCATGCTAATTACATTGCCGGTTGCCAAATTGCATTATCTCTTATAGTTTCCGAGATATGGACTATCGATAATTTACACCTTAGGCTCTGCTTCTAACTTGGGCCCAAATTGTAAAATGGCCTTATCTATTGGCGATTTCGTTCCAATTCACATTCCAAGTAATACTCGGCATGCTGATTACATTGCCGGTTGCCACATTGCATTATCTCTTATAGTTTCAGAGATATGGACTATCGATAATTTACACCTTAGGCTCTGCTTCTAACTTGGGCCCAAATTGTAAAATGGTCTTATCTATTGGCGATTTCGTTCCAATTTACATTCCAAGTAATATTCGGCATGCTAATTACATTGCCGGTTGCCAAATTGCATTATCTCTTATAGTTTCCGAGATATGGACTATCGATAATTTACACCTTAGGCTCTGCTTCTAACTTGGGCCCAAATTGTAAAATGGTCTTATCTATTGGCGATTTCGTTCCAATTCACATTCCAAGTAATATTCGGCATGTTAATTAAATTGCCGGTTGCCAAATTGCATTATCTCTTATAGTTTCCGAGATATGGACTATCGATAATTTACACCTTAGGCTCTGCTTCTAACTTGGGCCCAAATTGTAAAATGGTCTTATCTATTGGCGATTTCGTTCCAATTCACATTCCAAGTAACATTCGGCATGCTAATTACATTGCCGGTTGCCAAATTGCATTATCTCTTATAGTTTCCGAGATATGGACTATCGATAATTTACACCTTAGGCTCTGCTTCTAACTTGGGCCCAAATTGTAAAATCGCCTTATCTATTGGCGATTTCGTTCCAATTCACATTCCAAGTAATATTCGGCATGCTAATTACATTGCCGGTTGCCAAATTGCATTATCTCTTATAGTTTCCGAGATATGGACAATCGGTAATTTACACCTTAGGCTCTGCTTCTAACTTGGGCCCAAATTGTAAAATGGTCTTATCTATTGGCGATTTCGTTCCAATTCACATTCCAAGTAATATTCGGCATGCTAATTACATTGCCGGTTGCCAAATTGCATTATCTCTTATAGTTTCCGAGATATGGACTATCGATAATTTACACCTTAGGCTCTGCTTCTAACTTGGGCCCAAATTGTAAAATGGCCTTATCTATTGGCGATTTCGTTCCAATTCACATTCCAAGTAATACTCGGCATGCTGATTACATTGCCGGTTGCCAAATTGCATTATCTCTTATAGTTTCAGAGATATGGACTATCGATAATTTACACCTTAGGCTCTGCTTCTAACTTGGGCCCAAATTGTAAAATGGTCTTATCTATTGGCGATTTCGTTCCAATTTACATTCCAAGTAATATTCGGCATGCTAATTACATTGCCGGTTGCCAAATTGCATTATCTCTTATAGTTTCCGAGATATGGACTATCGATAATTTACACCTTAGGCTCTGCTTCTAACTTGGGCCCAAATTGTAAAATGGTCTTATCTATTGGCGATTTCGTTCCAATTCACATTCCAAGTAATATTCGGCATGTTAATTAAATTGCCGGTTGCCAAATTGCATTATCTCTTATAGTTTCCGAGATATGGACTATCGATAATTTACACCTTAGGCTCTGCTTCTAACTTGGGCCCAAATTGTAAAATGGTCTTATCTATTGGCGATTTCGTTCCAATTCACATTCCAAGTAACATTCGGCATGCTAATTACATTGCCGGTTGCCAAATTGCATTATCTCTTATAGTTTCCGAGATATGGACTATCGATAATTTACACCTTAGGCTCTGCTTCTAACTTGGGCCCAAATTGTAAAATCGCCTTATCTATTGGCGATTTCGTTCCAATTCACATTCCAAGTAATATTCGGCATGCTAATTACATTGCCGGTTGCCAAATTGCATTATCTCTTATAGTTTCCGAGATATGGACTATCGATAATTTACACCTTAGGCTCTGCTTCTAGCTTGGGCCCAAATTGTAAAATGGTCTTATCTATTGGCGATTTCGTTCCAAATCACATTCCAAGTAATATTCGGCATGCTAATTACATTGCCGGTTGCCAAATTGAATTATCTCTTATAGTTTCCGAGATATGGACTATCGATTATTTACACCTTAGGCTCTGCTTCTAGCTTGGGCCCAAATTGTAAAATGGTCTTATCTATTGGCGATTTCGTTCCAAATCACATTCCAAGTAATATTCGGCATGCTAATTACATTGCCGGTTGCCAAATTGAATTATCTCTTATAGTTTCCGAGATATGGACTATCGATTATTTACACCTTAGGCTCTGCCTCTAACTTGGGCCCAAATTGTAAAATGGTCTTATCTATTGGCGATTTCGTTCCAATTCACATTCCAAGTAGTATTCGGCATGCTAATTACATTGCCGGTTGCCAAATTGCATTATCTCTTATAGTTTCCGAGATATGGACTATCGATAATTTACACCTTAGGCTCTGCTTCTAACTTGGGCCCAAATTGTAAAATGATCTTATCTATTGGCTATTTCGTTCCAATTCACATTCCAAGTAATATTCGGCATGCTAATTACATTGCCATTTGCCAAATTGCATTATCTCTTATAGTTTCCGAGATATGGACTATGGATAATTTACACCTTAGGCTCTGCTTCTAACTTGGGCTCAAATTGTAAAATGGTCTTATCTATTGGCGATTTCGTTCCAATTCACATTCCAAGTAATACTCGGCATGCTGATTACATTGCCGGTTGCCACATTGCATTATCTCTTATAGTTTCAGAGATATGGACTATCGATAATTTACACCTTAGGCTCTGCTTCTAACTTGGGCCCAAATTGTAAAATGGTCTTATCTATTGGCGATTTCGTTCCAATTTACATTCCAAGTAATATTCGGCATGCTAATTACATTGCCGGTTGCCAAATTGCATTATCTCTTATAGTTTCCGAGATATGGACTATCGATAATTTACACCTTAGGCTCTGCTTCTAACTTGGGCCCAAATTGTAAAATGGTCTTATCTATTGGCGATTTCGTTCCAATTCACATTCCAAGTAATATTCGGCATGTTAATTAAATTGCCGGTTGCCAAATTGCATTATCTCTTATAGTTTCCGAGATATGGACTATCGATAATTTACACCTTAGGCTCTGCTTCTAACTTGGGCCCAAATTGTAAAATGGTCTTATCTATTGGCGATTTCGTTCCAATTCACATTCCAAGTAACATTCGGCATGCTAATTACATTGCCGGTTGCCAAATTGCATTATCTCTTATAGTTTCCGAGATATGGACTATCGATAATTTACACCTTAGGCTCTGCTTCTAACTTGGGCCCAAATTGTAAAATCGCCTTATCTATTGGCGATTTCGTTCCAATTCACATTCCAAGTAATATTCGGCATGCTAATTACATTGCCGGTTGCCAAATTGCATTATCTCTTATAGTTTCCGAGATATGGACAATCGGTAATTTACACCTTAGGCTCTGCTTCTAACTTGGGCCCAAATTGTAAAATGGTCTTATCTATTGGCGATTTCGTTCCAATTCACATTCCAAGTAATATTCGGCATGCTAATTACATTGCCGGTTGCCAAATTGCATTATCTCTTATAGTTTCCGAGATATGGACTATCGATAATTTACACCTTAGGCTCTGCTTCTAACTTGGGCCCAAATTGTAAAATGGCCTTATCTATTGGCGATTTCGTTCCAATTCACATTCCAAGTAATACTCGGCATGCTGATTACATTGCCGGTTGCCAAATTGCATTATCTCTTATAGTTTCAGAGATATGGACTATCGATAATTTACACCTTAGGCTCTGCTTCTAACTTGGGCCCAAATTGTAAAATGGTCTTATCTATTGGCGATTTCGTTCCAATTTACATTCCAAGTAATATTCGGCATGCTAATTACATTGCCGGTTGCCAAATTGCATTATCTCTTATAGTTTCCGAGATATGGACTATCGATAATTTACACCTTAGGCTCTGCTTCTAACTTGGGCCCAAATTGTAAAATGGTCTTATCTATTGGCGATTTCGTTCCAATTCACATTCCAAGTAATATTCGGCATGTTAATTAAATTGCCGGTTGCCAAATTGCATTATCTCTTATAGTTTCCGAGATATGGACTATCGATAATTTACACCTTAGGCTCTGCTTCCTAACTTGGGCCCAAATTGTAAAATGGTCTTATCTATTGGCGATTTCGTTCCAATTCACATTCCAAGTAACATTCGGCATGCTAATTACATTGCCGGTTGCCAAATTGCATTATCTCTTATAGTTTCCGAGATATGGACTATCGATAATTTACACCTTAGGCTCTGCTTCTAACTTGGGCCAAATTGTAAAATCGCCTTATCTATTGGCGATTTCGTTTCCAATTCACATTCCAAGTAATATTCGGCATGCTAATTACATTGCCGGTTGCCAAATTGCATTATCTCTTATAGTTTCCGAGATATGGACAATCGGTAATTTACATCTTAGGCTCTGCTTCTAACTTGGGCCCAAATTGTAAAATGGTCTTATCTATTGGCGATTTCGTTCCAATTCACATTCCAAGTAATATTCGGCATGCTAATTACATTGCCGGTTGCCAAATTGCATTATCTCTTATAGTTTCCGAGATATGGACTATCGATAATTTACACCTTAGGGCTCTGCTTCTAACTTGGGCCCAAATTGTAAAATAGGTCTTATCTATTGGCGATTTCGTTCCAATTCACATTCCAAGTAATATTCGCATGCTAATTACATTGCCGGTTGCCAAATTGCATTATCTCTTATAGTTTCCGAGATATGGACTATCGATAATTTACACCTTAGGCTCTGCTTCTAACTTGGGCCCAAATTGTTATATGGTCTTATCTATTGGCGATTTCGTTCCAATTCACATTCCAAGTAACTTATTCTTCATGCTAATTACATTGCCGGTTGCCCAATTGCATTATCTCTTATAGTTTCCGAGATATGGACTATCGATAATTTACGCCTTAGGCTCTGCTTCTAACTTGGGCCCAAATTGTAAAATGGTCTTATCTATTGGCGATTTCGTTCCAATTCACATTCCAAGTAATATTCGCATGCTAATTACATTGCCGGTGATGCCAAATTGCATTATCTCTTATAGTTTCCGAGATATGGACTATCGATAATTTACACCTTAGGCTCTGCTTCTAACTTGGGCCCAAATTGTAAAATGGTCTTATCTATTGGCGATTTCGTTCCAATTCACATTCCAAGTAATATTCGGCATGCTAATTACATTGCCGGTTGCCAAATTGCATTATCTCTTATAGTTTCCGAGATATGGACTATCGATAATTTACACCTTAGGCTCTGCTTCTAACTTGGGCCCAAATTGTAAAATCGTCTTTATCTATTGGCGATTTCGTTCCAATTCACATTTCAAGTAATATTCGGCATGCTAATTACATTGCCGGTTGCCAAATTGCATTATCTCTTATAGTTTCCGAGATATGGACTATCGATAATTTACACCTTAGGCTTCTGCTTCTAGCTTGGGCCCAAATTGTAAAATGGTCTTATCTATTGGCGATTTCGTTCCAATTCACATTCAAGTAATATTCGCATGCTAATTACATTGCGGTTGCCAAATTGAATTATCTCTTATAGTTTCCGAGATATGGACTATCGATAATTTACACCTTAGGCTCTTGCCTCTAACTTGGGCCCAAATTGTAAAATGGTCCTTCTCTATTGGCGATTTCGTTCCAATTCACATTCCAAGTAATATTCGGCATGCTAAATTACATTGCCGGTTGCCAAATTGCATTATCTCTTATAGTTTTCCGAGATATGGACTATCGATAATTTACACCTTAGGCTCTGCTTCTAGCTTGGGCCCAAATTGTTAAAATGGTCTTATCTATTGGCGATTTCGTTCCAATTCACATTCCAAGTAATATTCGGCATGCTAATTACATTGCCGGTTGCCAAATTGCATTATCTCTTATAGTTTCCGAGATATGGACTATCGATAATTTACACCTTAGGCTCTGCTTCTAACTTGGGCCCAAATTGTAAAATGGTCTTATCTATTGGCGATTTCGTTCCAATTCACATTCCAAGTAATATTCGGCATGCTAATTACATTGCCGGTTGCCAATTGCATTATCTCTTATAGTTTCCGAGATATGGACTATCGATAATTTTACACCTTAGGCTCTGCTTCTAACTTGGGCTCCCAAATTGTAATATGGCCTTATCTATTGGCGATTTCGTTCCAATTCACATTCCAAGTAATATTCTTCATGCTAATTACATTGCCGGTTGCCAAATTGAATTATCTCTTATAGTTTCCGAGATATGGACTATCGATAATTTACGCCTTAGGCTCTGTTTTCTAACTTGGGCCCAAATTGTAAAATGGTCTTATCTATTGGCGATTTCGTTCCAATTCACATTCCAAGTAATATTCGGCATGGCTAATTTACATTGCCGGTTGCCAAATTGCATTATCTCTTATAGTTTCCGAGATATGGACTATCGATAATTTACACCTTAGGCTCTGCTTCTAACTTGGGCCCAAATTGTAAAATGGTCTTATCTATTGGCGATTTCGTTCCAATTCACATTCCAAGTAATATCCGGCATGCTTAATTACATTGCCGGTTGCCAAATTGCATTATCTCTTATAGTTTCCGAGATATGGACTATCGATAATTTACACCTTAGGCTCTGCTTCTAACTTGGGCCAAATTGTAAAATCGTCTTATCTATTGGCGATTTCGTTCCAATTCACTTTTCAAGTAATATTCGGCATGCTAATTACATTGCCCGGTTGCCAAATTGCATTATCTCTTATAGTTTCCGAGATATGGACTATCGATAATTTACACCTTAGGCTCTGCTTCTAGCTTGGGCCCAAATTGTAAAATGGTCTTATCTATTGGCGATTTCGTTCCAATTCACATTCCAAGTAATATTCGGCATGCTAATTATATTGCCCGGTTGCTAAATTGAATTATCTCTTATAGTTTCCGAGATATGGACTATCGATAATTTACACCTTAGGCCTCTGCCTCTAACTTGGGCCAAATTGTAAAATGGTCTTATCTATTGGCGATTTCGTTCCAATTCACATTCCAAGTAGTATTCGGCATGCTAATTACATTGCCGGTTGCCAAATGCATTATCTCTTATAGTTTCCGAGATATGGACTATCGATAATTTACACCTTAGGCTCTGCTTCTAACTTGGGCCCAAATTGTAAAATGGTCTTATCTATTGGCGATTTCGTTCCAATTCACATTCCAAGTAATATTTCGGCATGCTAATTACATTGCCATTTGCCAAATTGCATTATCTTCTTATAGTTTCCGGTGATATGGACTATGGATAATTTACACCTTAGGCTCTGCTTCTAACTTGGGCTCAAATTGTAAAATGGTCTTATCTATTGGCGATTTCGTTCCAATTCACATTCAAGTAATATTCGGCATGCTAATTACATTGCCGGTTGCCAAATTGCATTATCTCTTATAGTTTCCGAGATATGGACTATCGATAATTTACACCTTAGGCTCTGCTTCTAACTTGGGCCCAAATGTAAAATGGCCTTATCTATTGGCGATTTCGTTCCAATTCACATTCCAAGTAATACTCGGCATGCTGATTACATTGCCGGTTGCCAAATTGCATTATCTCTTATAGTTTCAGAGATATGGACTATCGATAATTTACACCTTAGGCTCTGCTTCTAACTGGGCCCAATTGTAAATGGTCTATCTATGGCGATTTCGTTTCAATTCACATTCCAAGTAATATTCGGCATGCCTAATTACATTGCCGGTTGCCAAATTGCATTATCTCTTATAGTTTCCGAGATATGACTATCGATAATTTACACCTTAGGCTCTGCTTCTAACTTGGGCCCAAATTGTAAAATGGTCTTATCTATTGGCGATTTCGTTCCAATTCACATTCCAAGTAATATTCAGCATGTTAATTAAATTGCCGGTTGCCAAATTGCATTATCTCTTATAGTTTCCGAGATATGGACTATCGATAATTTACACCTTAGGCTCTGCTTCTAACTTGGGCCCAAATTGTAAAATGGTCTTATCTATTGGCGATTTCGTTCCAATTCACATTCCAAGTAATATTCGGCATGCTAATTACATTGCCGGTTGCCAAATTGCATTATCTCTTATAGTTTCCGAGATATGGACTATCGATAATTTACACCTTAGGCTCTGCTTCTAACTTGGGCCCAAATTGTAAAATCGCCTTAT